>NC_135568.1:11756775-12079275 GCF_964340395.1 Glandiceps talaboti | reverse complement strand
GTCCTGTCCTTGCCATAGCTAGCAATGAACCAATAATACATGATAATAAATTCACACAGTTCAATAGAAAACAAGAAAATAGATTTAATACACAAAAGTCAACAAATATAATATATAATATAATATATGGCATTTTATGGTTATCAATGAGTCATTCATTATGATAACAAAAATGTGATTTATTATAGAAATGATTTAGTATGTAATAATATCAATATTTATATCCATTTATGTCTTCTAAGCCAAAATTAAGTGTTTCCCTATTCTCTTAGTAAATGGTGACTCATAAGTACTGTACCCTCTAATCTAATATTTGAAGTGCCACTGATGCACAGAATGTCTTACGACACTCCAAAGTTTGGTGTTCACCTATCATTTTCTTTTTGGTGACTTGCCACAAGCAATAAAACCTAATTTCTATTATTGTCCTAGGTAGTATAAAGCAAAAGTTTTAGAAGACCAAAATTGTACTTCCTACCTTCTACAATCATCTTGGCATCACAGGAGATACGTCCACAGATGTTGCTAGCTTGGCAGGTATAGATACCAGCATCTACTAGGAAAGCTTCCATGATGATCAGTGAACAGGTGTCATCGTCTTCAAAGATCATCTCATAATGTTGACCACTTTCTATCTCTTTGTGATCTTTGAACCTGAAAAAACGAGTAAGGAGAATTGTTGGTGAAGTTAACAGAATTCCTAAGGACACATCCTGATCAAACCTATTGTCTGAATGAATCTATTCGCCGTTTGTAAACTAAAAATGTAATCTCATTAAAATTTACTTTAATTTGATATTTCAGTATTGAAAATCACCCAAAAACTTTGTAGATAACATTTTTAACCTTGTCAATGGTATCTTACATTACCTGTAACAATATCAGTGAATAAAGTCAATGCAAAAATGAGGTATTTCATAATACATCATAATTGGTGTTTGCTCATATCTGACACAGAGGGCGCCCTTTTTCTATTCACTATCTCTAATGTGAAAATTACCACAAAATATAGCAAAACACCGCACTTGGTTTTTATGATTAATTTTGGACTGAACACACTGTAGGGAGGTTTGGATAGGAGTTTCATATTATATGTAACTATCCATCTGTAATAAAGCCCAATTGTAACCTTTTCACACTTTTTGTAACTTGATTCATTGTCATTGCAGTGCTTCAATCAAGTTGACTATAGAAAGTGAAGTATTAAAACTCACCATGTAATGATAGGTTCTGGCATACCAATCACTTTACAGTCAAACCTTGCTGCACTACCTTCAACGATAGTGATGTCTCTGAGTAGTTCTACAAAACGTGGTTTTCTGTAGTTGGCTTCTCTATCAATGTAGTCAGCTGATAAAGGAACAACAGTCAAAATTCACTATTATTGTATTATATATTTCATAGTTAATTATCAACACTTTATTATTTTACAATTACAGAATCTGAATCTTCATATAAACTATTGACATTTTTTTCAGGTTCAATTTTGAACAATTTGAAAAATATTGGAACATTTTATCTTTTGTTTGTTTTTATACAAGAAGAATCCTGCATATGTTTGGTTTGTGTATTTTCAAAGACAGATTTTGTTTTCATTTTTATAATTTGTGAAGTACCTCTGAACAATTAGCTTTTGGGATTTTGGCACTATATAAATTTTTACTTGATCTTCTATCTTATTGTATGGTTGAAAGCCAACTTTCTACTAAAACCAAAATATATTTGTCTGTCTGTATCTAACTGTCTTTGAGCATGGGCATCACACGGACACCATTTGCATTCATTCTGGTGATGTTTTGAGCAACAACTGTTTCATAATAACAAACATTTTCGAGACAAGTCATGCACTTTTGCAGTTGACATTGGTTATCGACTTTTAATCAACATGGCCAAAAAACTCTTGAACCATTGCATATGTAGAACAGTCTTGTAGGATGCCTACTTGGGTTGCCCAATATGATTGTGAAGTGTTTTTTTAAATAACTTATCACTCACAAACAAACGATATCAGAGAATATACTTACGATCCACAGTTAGGATACATTTGGTGTAAGTTGTTCCATGGATGTTTGTAACGTTGGCAAGGTATTCACCACTGTCATCCAGTGTTGTTTCCTGGATCTCCAAGACAAAGACACCATGTTGACGATCTGCTAAGAAGCGGTAGTGAGGATGATCATCACGGATCATAGCACCATCCTTGTACCATACCACATTACATGGAGGTTGTACTGGAGGTGCATGTACTGCAGTGAACAAATGGAAACGCGAAAAAGTTAACAAAGTTTGTTTTCACGATGCCACCCTTGTAAGTAAGATGGTCTCTGGGCAGTGTGCCCTCACAGGTTGTAATGGGTTGACTGATCAGTGCATGCGGGTGTGGGAAGCCATGTTGTTTTGGTATATGTTTTCATGTGGACATGTTTGTTGTCGTGTCTGATGTGAACATGTCCATTGTCATGTCTGTAGAATAAAATATTTAGAAAGACCAAAATTGTTGTGTTGACAGCTTCATAAGCTTACCATATCACATTACATTGAGGATGTACTAGACATGTGTGTATATTAGTGTCATATGGAAATATGAAAGAGTGAACAAAGTTTGCTTTTATGGCATTGCTCACCACATTACTTGGGGGCTGCACTGGAAGTGTGAGTCAAATTGGAGATGTGGAAAAGTTATACATAACTAATTTTGTTAACAGTTATATGGCCATAACTCAGTGTTTTCTCTCAAATATTATTTCAACTGACATACAAATACTGGAATTATATATAAAGGAATTAAATGAGTGTTTGTTGTGTAAATGTTAGAAGCAACTGTAGTACATGGTGGAATCACTTGAAGGTTGTAGAAGACAATGAAATGTCATTACCTTGGAATGTGACTGGGTAGATGTAACCAAGACCACAAGTAATGTCTTGTAAGTTCTTAACAAACTGAGGTGGTAATTCTGATAGTCCAAGTTCAGCACCACGTAGTGATCTCAGTCTTCTAGCTCTCTCACCAAGTGTCATTCTGTGAAATTATATCAAATGTCATTAATATACATATCTAATATCCTTTTAGCATGTTCAGCAGGTTGGTAAAACAAAGCAGTAAAAGCCAGCAAACAGACAGTTTGACAAAACCTGTAGACCTGCACAGGTGAAATGTAAGTTACTCATAAGTAATAAGAACCCTTGGTCATAATACAAGAACTAATTATTACTATCGAATGTGTTACATTATGTTAATAGCCTGCACAACAAAAGTTTAAACACAGCTGAACATAGAGTTCTAAATCTAATGCACAATCACTTTTGAACACTGTTGCGGTAAAGGAACTCCAAGTTCCACGGAGGTGAGCTGACATATTTAAACTAATTTATATGTTTACATTTATATTAAAATGAATATTTTTCAGTACAAAACATTTTATGCTAATTCAAATGCCAAGTGAACAGAGACAGATGATGTTGTATAAATTTTACACAATTCTACAGAGTGAGATAGGAGGATATGATATAATTGATAACTTACTCAATTCTCTTCATTCCAAATCCTCTCTTTTCACCTCTTCTAGCCAGTTCTTCTTCATCCATATCTGTTGATGGAAATAATAGTTCACAATCATTACACCATGGAAAAGCAAAGCTGTAGACATTTGAGCTTGAAGTATGGGATTTATTTTCTTCTATCATGCAAGAGCCAAGTTGTACATGTTTGAACTAGAACTACATGATTTATTTTCTTGCATTATTGTCTAATTAGTTACATTTTGTCATAATTCAGCTAGACAATGTGTATGAGTTTTACCATTACAGGTTACTGACTCATAGAAGAGAGACCCCAAAACAACAAATCTTTCAAACACTTGGTTGGCGATGTAAGAGTTTTCTAACTATGTGTACTTGTCTATGACTATTGGCAAAGACAGCTCACAGCAACAATTGTATCAGTCTATGGTAAACTGTTGTCCACATAGAAACAATACAAAATAATACTGTAAACCTGGACATTTCCGCTAAAGGCTTATTTTTGCTTATATCACTGGAAACCAAAAACGCAAAAAATAAGTAGTGATGAAATTGCCTTGTTATACATGAACACAATATGCCAGTCTAGTAATTAGTAAAAATTAGTCTTTGAAAACCAGCTGAAGACTGTAAATATCTGCAGTGGTTATATATTTCAAAGTTTATATACTCACATTGGATTTCCAAAAAGGCTGTACTTGTGGCATGGCCGTAAGAGTTGATGGCTTTGCAGGTATATTTGCCAACATCATCAACGTCAGTGTCTTTGACCACAAAGGAGTAGTTACGATCGTCATAGAACATTCGGTATTTGTGGCCAATCTTCAACAGTTGTCTTTCAAAGTACCATGTGATCATTGGTTCGGTTAGAGCGGCAACTTCACACTCAAAGCGAGTAGCATGGCCTTCAAGTGCCATGGTGTTTTCTAGGGGTATTACAAATCTTGGTGCTGCATCGTATGCATCTGAAAGGATAGGATGGACTCCAAATTAAGCAAGGCTGTAGAATAATGGGCTGACATAAAAATTCATTTGGAGCTAGGGAGTTGCAGTTGATGTTAAACTAGAGATAGGAATGCGACAAGACTCCTTAACACAGAACAAAACGGTGTAACTGCCACGAGTGACCACTATTCTGCACTTCCCTGAAAACAATTGCAATATGTAGCGCTACACAGATATTAGTTAATTTACTAACTTCATGACTACTTGTTCAGATTTTGTTACGAATCTCACAGATTTGTGTCTGTATTGTGTATTTTCACACTTTCATTTTTTGTAAGTTCTGTAAATGATTTTTTTTGGTGTGTTGGAAAAGAAAACTTGGTATCGTAGCTTACCCATGTAGAGTATTCGTTCGTACAATGACTTTCCACGGAAGGCTTTGTGTACCAGTTGTAAACTACCCATATGAGCCAGTCTACCGAGAGCCAAGAGTGTATCACCAGCACCTCTAGGTTGTCTTCTTTCATAGAATCGTCTTAGTTTATCTGTGCATAGTTTCCTTGCCTTTCTTCTAGCGTCTTCATCAGTGTCCATTCTTAACCATGGATGACGTAAGGCTTCCTGTACACTCATACGTGTAGTTTTGTCTTTGACTAGTAACTTCTCAATCCAGTCAAGTGCTTCATCCGAGATGTCTTCAAATGATTCCTCATCAAAGTCCCACTCTGCTTTGGAAACATTGCGGAGAGTTTCTTGGTCGTCTTCACCCAAGAATGGTGACAGACCACTCAACCTATGATGGGTAGAAAACATTTTGAACATTTATACACAGAATAGATATTTTGATTTACAAATGAAATTGCCACAATGGTATAAATTGTCCAACTTTCCAGTCAAAAATACACAGGCCCTACAAGTGTACTGTATGGAGTGGCAATGGCTGAAGCCCTACAAGTGTACTGTATGGAGTGGTGATGATTGGAGCCATACAAATGTACTCAGCTACTGTGTGGTGATGACTGAAGCCATACAAGTGTACTGTATAGAGTGACATGGACACTATATTAGCACTGAGCTAGTCCAGAGCTGGCGCAACCAGAGAGAGGTTCCTAAACAGTACAGTGCAGTCTGAAAAATACTGAATACATCTACCATACAAAATGAATAACAATGTTAACTTACAACACATATGCCATGACACCGAGAGTCCACATGTCAGTTGGAGTACCAATAGGTTCAAAGTTGACAACTTCTGGTGCTACAAATTCAGGAGTACCAAATACAACACGGACTTGTTCACCAGGTTCTAGTTTCTGTGCCAGACCAAAGTCAATCAGTTTGATATCATAGCCAGTACGTGTCTCACATAACATGTTTTCAGGCTGGAAAAGACAAGAAAAAAACCATGATGAATGATGACCAGGCGTACAATTAAAATATGAATATCTGACAAAATTTTGAATGATAGATTTTTCATCTTCTTTATAACCTATCAATGGGATTACTTCATCCATGTTGAAAATGGCTAATGGAGTGTAGACGACTGAAGCCCTTCACATGTACTGTATGCAGGGATGTGGACACTATGTACTGAACTAGGCCAGTGCTAGCACAACCAGAATAAGATTTCCAAGCAGTACAGACTAATGGTTTGATTATCTTACCTTGATGTCGAGATGTAGTATATGTTTTTCATGCATATACTTCATGCCTTCACATAGTTGTCTCATGTATATCACTACTTCAGGTTCTGTTAGTACGTAGTTCTCATCTATCAACCGTTCAAACAGTTCACCACCAGATAAGCTGTAATCAAAAGCAATAATCAGTCATTAGTTCCAGAAAAATATGGAAATTGTGATAATGATAAGATTGAGAAACGAAATATCCACAATCTCAGTTGCCACTATTTTGACTAGGACACATACACTTGTGTACAACATCTGCACGCACACACCCTAACACACATTCGTACTGCTGCATACATTATATATGCCATACTGTCTTAGGGACAGTCGCACAAAGTCGCACAAGCTCTCAACGAACAAACATCATTCGTTTAGGTCAAAACCCCTCCCCTAAACGAATGTGATATCAAACATTTATATATGATGCAAACTATGATGAAAACTGTAGCGGTCACACCACTATGATCAGTATAATGTAAAAACATGATTATAAACACATTAAAGATCATTAAAATACTACCAGAAACCCAGCACCATATCTCACATCAGAAATAATTTTTTATCAACTTTAATCAACATCTCAGTAGTAAATACAAAAGCTGTTTTCATTGAAGGAGTGAAAGTTTACAAGTACGAAAATGAAGATCAGCAATTGCACTGCTGCCAGACCCCCTCCCCCCTAAACTAATGAATTCGCTTATTGAGTTTGTGTGACACTGTGCGATCGTCCCTTACATTCTGACCCAGCCCCTTCATACCAAAAAAGAAACTAACAAATGGTTCTTACAATTCAATGATCATGATAATTTCGTGATCAGTTTCAAAGACTTCATGTAACTGCAGTAATCTTGGATGATGTAACATAGCCATGATTTCAATCTCTCTCTTGACTGCAGCTCTCTCTTCTCGTCCAACTGTAATGAACTTAGCAGCCCAGGTCTTTCCAGATGCTTTCTCAATAGCACGGAACACTGTACCATAGGCACCTCTGTTTAAAGTACAACACACCATATTTAGTATGAATATATTTTGTCAAATTAAAAGATTTCCATAGAACGTTACCATAGCAACCTCTGTGAATATAAACCATATTTCATAGAACTTTATTTTGTAAAAGTTATGCGAACATTTGCTGGTCATCATATATCTAACTCTGTTTAATAATCGGCATTAGCTATGTATCAATAACACTAAAGATGTGTGCATATCTATTTTCTGTACTGAATTGAATTGAATTTGTAATTTTAATCTTTTCACTTCGTCCTGTAGTGGACTTTTGGCCTAATAGATCAGTACTTATATGGAAATGTAGATTTTTAAAACTTTTCAAAAATTTTTCTTTATAAACATTTTATTGAACTAAAACTGAGTTATAGGAAGAGCTTTATCCAGAAAGTGAAGGAGATGATACTTTTATAAATGCAAGTCATAAAATTAAGTACAGCTACATTTACCTTCCAAGTTCTTCACAGATCTCATAGTAGTCATACACAGATCCAGGTCTACCTCTCAATACTTCATATGGTAAGAATTGACGATCAACTTGAGTGTCATAGAATCTACGTTTGTACTCATAATCTTCAAAGTCTGGTCTCTCAGGTACACGAGCTGTTAGGGAATAAAATCAACAATGAGTTAACTAATCAAAAGGAAGAATCAGGTGACTGAATATACTGTAGCTTCAATTTTTTGTTAGTACTGGAGTTTTTAAATAGGTTGGAATTTTGGATTAGTTTGCACTAAGAGGGGCTCTTTCAAGGACGTTGTAGATTTGACATGATCTGGGAAAGAGAACATTGTGAATATGAGGTAGTCAACTAGTAAATGGTAAGGGATTCTTGAGTTGTAAGGTACATTTGGTTTACAAACATACATCATAGCATGCCAGGAAGTACCTTGAAAGCTTCATCATTGTGATAGCAATGTGGAGTGCCTGCAATGACCAGTCTATGAGTCTAGCGAGAGTGATAGACCTTAATTTCTGTAAAGGTACTTACGAGCAGTCTTGACTGTTTTGCTGGCTTCTGATGCTTCACTAACACCATGTAGATTGAGTGCTCTACTACGGAATTGGTACTCTGTGTTCTCCTTAAGACCAACCAGTGTATGGGATGTATTTCTAGTAGTGATAGCTCTTGTCCATGTAGTGATACCAACTTCACATTTCTCAATCAAGAAAGATGTTACATCAGCACCGCCATCATGTACAGGTGGAAGCCACGTAAGTCTAACAGAGTCTTTGCCGACATCCATAACTTGGAGGTCTCTTGGTGCATCTGGACTTCTCAGGATAGATAAGGTGATAGTACCTGTATCATGTCCAAGTAGATTGGTAGCTACTACAGCGTATTTACCACTGTGTGCTTTGGTGATATTTTGTATTGTCAGCGTTGTCTCTGTTTCTGTTGTCTTGATTTCATAGTGACTGTCTTCAGTGATGTCAGTACCATTCTTATCCCATGAGATTGTTGGTATAGGAATACCAGTAAATGGTACGCGCATTTTGGTTGTTTCACCTTGTACGCAGATGAGTGGTGCACGTAGACGATGGGGTAAGTTCACCTTGGGTGCGACTGGAAAAAGAAATTTGACATAATATATTATTACGTAACTTTACATTACAGGATAATCAAACACATATATCTCAAGAAAAGCATGATTTGATGTGGAAGAGTGAATGATGGTCATTCAAATTCTGCACAGGAAATGACAGTTTGGTTACTAAATTATTGTACAGTTTGGAAAAGTTCTAAAAGAACTGAAGAGATTTTGGTAACAATATTACACCGTGATAGAAATGTATGACAAACAATGACAGATTTTGGTCTCTAAAGCACGACATAATTTTGGAAAAATGTACAAGGAATGAATGATTTTGGCAATTCAAATATCAGTATTACAGAATGAGAGATTTTGGTAACTCAAGTATTGCTATTACAGTTTTGGAAATGTACAAGAAATGAGAGATTTTGGTAACTCAAATATCAGTATTACAGCTTAGTAACTTACCCTGAATGTGTACTTGAGCTCTACTAGATTTAGTAGCTGCTTTGTTCATACATCTGACTGCATAGTCACCAGTATCTTCATCATAGACATCCTTGATAGTAAGTGTGTGGATATGACCAAATGGTTCAATCTTGTATTTATGGCTATGACTGATTTGTCTTCCTAGACGATACCATTGTACATCTGGTTGTGGATAGCCTGCTACTTCACATGTCAGTGTGGCTTCTTTACCTCTTACAACATAGGTGGTGTCTAGTTCTTTGGTGAAATGAGCTGGTATCACTTCTGTTGGTACAGAGAAATGGAATTTTGATTTAGTGAAGTCAGCTTAAACCCCAATGTTTGAGTCTAATGGTCTTGAATTAGTATTATGTCATCAGTGGAGTCACAGGGATAGGTAGGAACAACCACAGGTTACACTCCAATGTTTCAATCTCATGGTCTTGGACTAGTTCAGTGGAACCATTAGTATTTGATAGAATCATTTGTATGTCCAGGACCAACTATTTGTAAATCTGTCAGATAACGGTTTTTCATTCTTAAATGTTACTCCTAAGCTGACAATGACCTTGAAGAATAAATAGGAGAGGACTGTCTATCTGCCATTGGTTTTTAACAAACTTGGTTTTTTATCCTTGTACCAGTTTTTGGTTTTTGGGATGATGAGGGAAAAGCATTTTCACAAAAAAATTCTCTTTAAATGTAAAAGAAATTTTGACTTACCGACATCATCTTTGACCAATACAGCCTTGGAATGTCTACTTGGTTCACTTAGTCCAGCTCTGTTTTCAGCCAATATACGGAATTCATACTCAGAGTCTTCAATTAGGTTGATAACATTGTACTCTAAGTCAGTCAACTCAGTCAAATGACTGGCACGGAACCAGCGACGACTGGTAGTTTCACGTTTCTCTACGATGTAGTTGGTGACCGGACTACCACCATCATTGACTGGTGGTTCCCATCTGACATGGACAGAGTCTTTGGTGATGTTGCTAATATATGGCATACCTGGTTGTCCTGGTTTATCTGTGGATGATACATACATGTGTTGTGTTAGCAACCAGTGAAACACATTCACTCAGCAATTTAGATGTGTTTTAGAATTATTGTTCAAATAATTTCCTCTTTCACTTTTTAAATATTTTTTTCTCTTTTTATTGTCTCCTTCTGCAGCATGTTTGATAATGTTAGGAGTCTTAATAACAGAGAGGGGAATCTGGTCAAACCACCACAGATTTCCATTCTTTGTATCATGATTTTGGTATGATTTGGTAACCCTGATTTCAGTAACCCTGGAAAAATAGCCAGTAAAATACTCGGGGAACTTTGGCAAATTTCACCTACTTTGGACTGCCCTTAAAACAGACACTTCAGATTTGCTATTCATTCAGACTTAGAATGACTGTATGTAACAGTTTTAGGACTAAATATCAGGACTGTGTTGCATGCTTCCTTACACATATCAGTGGAACTGACAAGGCTCTTCCACCTAGACCACAGAATCATGCCAACTTTACTATTAACTTGATCAACTTACCATATGGTCTCTTAGCCAAAATAGATTCCATTGCTTCCAGTGCTTCACCAGCGCCAAGTTGATTCTCAGCACACACTCTGAATACATAGGAATGTCCTTCAATAAGGTTTGTCATTTTGTGTTCCAGTACGGGAGTAGATCCCACTCTGAACCAGGCAAACTTATTGGCTTCTCTCATTTCAATCACGTAACGAATGATGGCAGATCCACCATCATCTTTGGGTGGTAACCATGACAACACAGTAGAATCTCTTGTGACTTCATTGCATTTGAGTGGACCAGTTGGAGGGCCAGGTTTGTCTGAAAATATATAAAATTATTAATATTGTAAATATGTCTTTTGTTATCAGTGATCTATTCATATTAAATTGGTTAATCAAGGCACTAGACTGGTAAATTTTTTGTTTCTATTTGTACTTTACATACAAAAAATTAAGGTTTGAGAACTCAAACCAACGTCGATTTTTGGATGACAAAAGATATTAAGAGTGTATTTTATGAAAAAAAAATCCAGTTAATTGGAGACTTACCGAGAACAATAATTCTGGGATGACAAGATAGTGAGCCTTGTGGGTTGGAGACAGTCATGGTGTATTCACCGGCATCTTCTCTCTCTATGTCTCTGATGACCAGATAACATGTATTACCTCTGACTTCAATCTTGAATCGACCTTTACTTGTCACCTCAGTGTCTCCTTTACGCCATGCAATGAATGGTCTAGGTACACCAGCAAAGTTGACAGCGATACGGACAATGTCACCTGCTTTCACAGACAACTCCCTGTATTTGTGGTCTAGTTGTAGAGTTGGTGGTGCTGTACAAAACAAATGTGAACAAAGTTAAAACTACTGTCACACAGTGGTATTTTATCAACCATTCATTACAAATAACAGTGATAAATGATGGTCAGATACAGTTATAAGTTTACCATCAATGAAGTTTATTCCTGTCTGGCCATAGAGGGGGTTGTTTAAATATTTTTAGTCAGATTCTAGAATATCGGGTTGAACGCTGGCATGTAGAAATTCTGATCAGATCACAGAGGGCACATTTGAGCTGAAAACTGACTTGTAAAATGTGGTCAGATTCAAGTAAGTACGGTAGTTGAAAACTGGCAGGAAGAAATTCAGATCTTGCCATAGAGGGCACTGTTTAAAAAAAATGGCCAGATTCAAGAATATAGATTTGAAACAGTGTGTGCATAGAAATTCAAGAAATTACATAATTGTGTACTTACTTTGTATGATCAGTTCAGCTGATGATCTAGCTTTTCCTTTCCTGTTGTAGATTTCCAGAGTGTACATTCCACCATCTGTTAATCCGGCCTTGGGAATCCACAGAGTATGGACATTCTCCTCCTCTTCCATCATTTGATGACGACGTCCAACAAATAACTCATGTCCACGACGAATCCTACAATAATATTTCCAAAATTTATGTTGATTGTGGCATAAATTTTGTTGGACTATAATTTAAGATTTTGCCCAATACACAAATTTTGCTTGAATGTTTGAAATAATTTATCTATCCAAAAAAATATTGTGAATTAATATGCCATATACACCATTGACATTTAATAAAAATTTACTATATACCGCCCTCTAGTGTTACTATACTACACTGATGCATGATTTACCACTAGAGGGCACTGTCTATCAACTACTGAACTTCACACTTTTTATAAATTCTTTATCATTGGTCTCTTATAAACTCCTAGACACTCAATCTGTACAGTTATTATGTTAAATATTCCCAGAAGGGTTCAGAATTCAGAAGTGAATTCAATGCTTACCATCTGATTTTAGGTTTGGGTGAACCAACAACTTTGCAGGTGAACTGAGCTGGACTGCCTTCAGAGACAGGTACATCAACAAGTTCTTCAACAAATGATGGTGCAACTCCACCTGAAAATAATCATTGAAATTTACAAATTACAATTTTATAGATCCATTCTGTAAAAATAATATTTTGTAACCATATCAATAACGGTAAACTTCTTGAGTATAAATTCTGTGTTTTTGAATTTAGTTTTCCAACTCATCTTTTAAACTAATGGCTAAATATTTGATACATTTCAGTGTAATGTATTTCAACTAATGTTGTCGTGTTGCAACAGTTGATGACAAATAATATCAGTCTCTGGCCTCTACTGTGTGAAAATTAAATCAAAATTAAAATTCATGTCTGCTACAATATTTATAAAGTGTAGTGTCGATAGTCTCTCATAAATCATAGGTCTTCTAAAACTTCTCAAAATGAGTTGCATCATTACACTGGAATCTTTGGTTGTAAACTTTTCAGGATGTTAATTTATGCAACTCTTAAATTTTTCTTAGAAATTGACAAGATAATTACTTGTGACATCTTCAGTAACAATAGGTTCTGATGCTTTGCTTGGGTCACTTTCACCGGCTGCATTAACAGCTCTGATACGGAACACATATTCAACTTCTTCAAACAGGTCTTTCAAGAAGCATGCTGTTTCTTCAACGGCGACACGATGAGTCCAGTCGTAAGATCCTCGGATACGTCTCTCTACGACATAGTGTGTGATGGCACTGCCACCATTGGAGATTGGTGTTAGCCATGTCAGACGTACAGATGTTGGGGTGACATCATGGACAGTTGGCACACCAGGTGGTGATGGTACCCCTGTAAAACAAATATGATTTGAAATTTTAGTCACCCCTTGTTAAACTTAGGCCAAACTAATATCCATACATTTGTTAGTTTAATTGCAATGGTTTAGCATGGAATCAACCTAATTTGCATAATTTATGGACACTGATCTTAAATTTCAGTTACATCGTTGATATTTTTCATTAGACCAAAGCGAAATTTTTGTCTTTGTTGGGATGAAGTGAGAGGGGATGGTTTGTATAAGGCAAGGTTGATATTTAAGTGACTCTTGATACTTACTGATGTATTCTCTAGCTGCTCTAGGTGGTGAAGTAGATTCACTAGGAGCTCCTCTACCTTCCTCATTGACAGCAGATACTCTGAACTCATACTCATAACCTTCAGTCAACATAGTAACTGTATAGTTAGTGTCTTCAATCAGTTCTTTGGTGATTCTTGACCAGTGTAGACTAGTACGTTCACGTCTCTCCATAATGTATCCTTGGATTGGCAGTCCACCATCAAATCTGGGTTCAGTCCAGGTCAATGTCATACGATCTTTCTTGATGGAGTAGATCTCTGGTAGTCCAGGCATGCTTGGTACAGCTGATGAATAGAACACAACACACAATTACATGTAGTTTACTTTTGTTTAAAGGGACACAGTCTGTAACTTTATGGTCTTTGTGGCTACGTTTGTTTAAAGGGACACAGTCTGTAACTTTATGGTCTTTGGTAGTTACATTTGTTTACAGGGACACAGTTGATAAATAGAACACAACAAATTTTCGTAAAACCTGACAACTTTTGTCAGAGATAAACTTTTTGTTTATTTTATGGAGGAATGAAAATGTGAAAAGATGTAGTCATGGACATCTTTTATAATCCCTTTGTACAGAAATGAAATGTAAAAGACTTCCCAGTGTTTAGGAATCAATTGAAGACCAAAATTACATATATTCTAGGGCAGAAATTAGCAAAGATTCATAGTATAGTTTATTATTCAATTGATTTGAGATAGTTTGATTTGAATGTTTATGAATCATGAGATCTTCATAAAATATATCCCACATAAATTCAGCGTAAAGTAAAACTTACTGTAAGGACTCTTGCAGACAACTGGTTCCGTTCCTTCTAGAGGTGGACCAACACCGTACAGATTCTCAGCACAGACTCGGAATTCATAGGCTGTATTTTCCTGTAATTTAGTGACTGTATATGTTGTGTTCATAACAGCATTACTTTCTACCAACCATGTCTTCATAAATCTCTCACGTCTCTCCACAGTATAGCATTCTACCTTACTGCCACCATTCTCCTTTGGTGGTTCCCATGACAGACTGACATTGTATTTACCAACATCTGAGATTTCTAGAGGTCCAGTTGGTGCTCCTGGTACATCTGTAAGAAAATACGCAACAAAACCAAAATAGTTACGATAAAATGTTCTCAGTTGAAAAATGTTGAATATAGCTGATGTTTCTGGATTAGCTTTTCAAGGAATCCAAGTCCTCATATTTCAGAAACTGTGTGGGATACATATTATTATTCAATTTTACTGAAAAATGCTGGAAGTTAGCAAACAGCTATGAAAACCGCCACTGTTTTGGGTTAATAATCTTTACTTAGGTGGGGGTAGGAAAATCATACATACACAACATGATAGCAATTTGTGAACAGGAAAGTAATGATGTGTTTGTTGTTGCCATTTATTGGTGTTTCTATAATTAGGACTGTTCCATATATTCTTTTCTCCACACTCCCTTCTTTACTGTCATGTGCTGTATATGTGTTAGTGTGTGACAATTTTATGGTGTTTGAAATGTTGAAACAAAAGAGTGGAAATATCAGATGAAAAACTTCTTGAAAAAATCCCAGTCATGGTGTGAAACCAGTCAAAGATTCAAGCTGTTTGTGTATTGAATTACTCCTGATATTAGTTGAAAATACCTTATTAACTTACCAAGTACATTAACATGGATATCAGCTGTGATTTTACCAGCTTCATTGGAGGCTGTGATAGAATACTTTCCAGAGTCACTTCTCAGTGTTTCTTTGATGACTAATGTTGTTTTGTTGTCAAAGCAATCAATACGGATTCTTCTGTCTTGTTGTATCTTGACATCGTATCTATACCATGAGATGTTAGGTGTAGGTACACCACTGTATGGTACAGCTAGACGTAGGACATTACCCGATTTCAGTGTTACCACGTCTGGGACGGCGTCCATGTCTAGAGTTGGTACAGCTGTAATACCAAAGTTCAAAGGTTAGTAACGGAAAACAATCAAAGATTTCAGTTTTAAAGATATTGTTAAAAAATAGTTAATTTTTGTACTTATTAGTTGGGATGTATTTTGTATACTGATCTTTCTGCGTTTATTGAAAGTTAACTTTAGTTTCATGATTACATGTAGCCCTCACAGTAATGACCAGTGTGGCATGCATATGCCCATAGTATATCATCTTTGTGCAAGGTTTGAATGAAACAGTTTGTGTACATGGGTAGATACACACACAAGGATGAATGGACCCTATTCATATAGTTCATGTTAGGGGTTGAAATATGAAATAGACAATGTAAGTATCATATATGTAGTGGTTTGTTGTCATAGTTACACTTACCTGTTACATAGAGAGATGCTGATGTTCTGAGATCCACACACACAGCTGTGTATCTGGCAATATCACGTGGTCCACAATTTTCAATGACTAGGGCTCTACGTTCTCCATCAGCAATGATGTGAACTCTGTCACTTTCAAATAGTTGTATTCCATCTTTCTCCCACGTCACTTCGGCACGTTCATTAGATATGATACATTCAAATATAACTCTGTCTCCAACGGTTGCTTTGATGTCTCGGAATGCAGTGATGAATTCTGCACGTTCTGTTGGATAGTGGAAAACACAGGTTGACTGTAAAAATCTATAGTAAAATGTCACCTTTGTATCAGGTTTGAATGAATCAGTCATCTATAGTATGTCACATTTGTTTCAAGTTTGAAAGAATTGGCCATCCATATTAGAGATATGGCTGTGCATGGACAGACAGACAGACAGAGACAGACAGACATACAGCCAGACAGACCATTGTTATAACCTCCCCTTCAGGTGATGGCACCCTACAGGTTGGCTAAAAACCCAACTGATTTTAAATTGGAAGTGATCAGATTAACCAAAACATACATGTCTAGATTTGTGCATTAAAAAAAACTTACCAATTGGTTCTCTTGCTCTTTCTGGTGGTGAAGCAGCACTAGGTTGACTAACACCAGCTTCATTTTCAGCAAAGACACGGAACTCATATTCATATCCTTCAAGCAGATTTGTGATTGTATGTGTGGTATCTGTGATCAGAGCTCTGTTGACTGGAATCCATCTTGTTGCATGACTTTCCTTCCTTTCAATATAGTAGCCTAAGACTTCAGCTCCGCCATCTTTCCTAGGTGGTCTCCATGTGAGTACCATAGACTCTGCCTCTACTTCAGTTACTTGTGGATTACCTGGTGGATCTGGTACATCTGTAATAACAATTTTATGAATTGAACATATTTGTTATTGCATATATATTTACTTCTGACATTTGACAGCGCGAGAGGATTCCATATTTTAGTAAACATATTTTAAAATGACTTAAAATTATGCTATCAAATGTATTTTATGTGTCATACATATTGAGTTCTGCCATTAGCAAATGATGGTGGAGTATGCTTCATTAAGTAGAATACTAGAAGCATTTCAATATGCGATAAAAAAACTCCCCAAACACGTAGTAGCTCAGCTTGTGCTGCTTTAAAAGGTGAACAAAAGTGAGGCTGGTTTCATCTCTCATAGCTGTGCTTCTTATATTAGGAAACCCAGAAAACTCATTTCTGCAATCCTGCATTGTGCGACTTCTCTTAAACTCTGATATCTATAGATACACACTTACCATATGGACTCTTAATGAGTACAGAATCAGTACTATCTAAGGCATCACTGACTCCATAGTGGTTCTGTGCCATTACGCGGAATTGATAGCGTGTACCATTCACTAGACCAGTGGCTGTATACTTGGTACCTGTCAGTGTAGACGACACACGGCCCCACATCATTCGGCCATGTTCTCGTTTCTCTAGGACATAATTGGTGATTTCACTACCTCCATCATCCAATGGTGGTTGCCAGGAAACAGTGACACTCTCTTTAGTGACGTTGGTGAAGTCAAGAGGTGCTTCAGGTGGTCCTGGTTTGTCTGTGAAAAAAATGGATGAAATATTACTGAGTTTACTAACAAAACATCCACATGTTTTCGGTGATGACGAATTACTGAACTGGTTGATTTACTGAAGCCTTACATGTGCAGTCTATATGGAGTAATAACCAAAGTCGTGTAAGTGTACTGATGATTGCTAAAACCATCCAAGCCAACTTTATATGGAGTGCTAATTGAAGCCATACAAGTACACTATACACTTTATATGGATGGGTGATGACTGAATCTCTACAAGTAATCTTGGAGAGGTGACTGAAGCCCTGAAAGTGCAAGGGTAATGTTGACAGCCTTCAAACACACTTTTGCAGTCAAATTTACATTGCTGTGATACTGAAGACTGTATTTCATATTAGACATTAACACTTATTATCCTCTCTCCCAAAATTCTTTCAGACAGCTATACTGCATATTTACAGTCACATAACGTGTATGTACTTATAGTCAATGACTATCTTACCTAGTACCATAACAGTGATAGTAGCTGTATCAGTACCAGCAGTGTTGTTTGCTTGTAGTACATACACACCACCATCATGTCTTTCTACAGACTTGACGTTTAATACTGTTCCTGACTCTGTAATGTCGGTTCTCACACGGATGCCTTGTTTCAGTACTTGGCCATCTTTGTACCAGGTGATAGTTGGATTGGGTACACCAGTGAAGGGGATGTCTAATCGGAGTGTGCTGCCAGCTTTGAGTACCACTACATCAGTGTAAAGTGATGGTAGTCTGATCTTTGGTGGAGCTAAGATAAAGAAGAAATAATTGATCAGAAGTTATGAAATGAAATCAGAGGTGATATGCAACAAATCCAGTACGTCAAAGTAGCAGCAGAAGTGTATAACATTTGTTAAAACATATAAAATCAAGCTTTATTCCCCTGTCATTTTTCAGGATGGTTCTCAAAATGTGTATCTATTTTTTCTGGGTGGTAAGTAGGTCAAATCTAGCTGTTTTCTCTGTCATTTTACTGGGGTTCTTAACCTGTGTATTATTGTTAAAGACAAATAACATCAAAGTTTGTTTCTCTGTCACTTTACATTTAAAGGGTGGTATTTTAAAGTATGTAAAATCTAGCTGTGTTCCTCTATCATTTTACTAGGATTTTCAACCTGTTAAACGGTGGTAAGAAGGTAAAATTTGAGTTTCATCAGGTGTTGTACATGTTTTCTCAAACAGTAAAATGTCCTAAATTTGTTGTACTTACAAAATTATTTTGTTTTCATATTTTGTGATTTGAAGGCATTTAATTTACCTTTATGAGACAAAATAAAGGAGATACTAAAATACATCAAAATTTGTAGGAAATATGAGAGACTATAATACCAACCTGCTGGTTCCTGTGCTTTAACTGGTGTAGATATTTCACTAGCTTTACCAATACCAGCCTTGTTTTCAGCACTCACACGGTATTCATATTCCACACCTCTATGTAATCTTGTCACTCTGAATGTAGTAGCTGGGATAGCTGTCAATGAAGTCTTGGTCCACATTGTGCCTAGTACGTCCTTCTTTTCCAGATAGTAACCTGTGATTGGAGTACCTCCATCATAACCAGGTGCACTCCATGATACAGTCATGGCATCAGCACGGACATCGGACACGGCTGGGATGCCTGGTTGGCCTGGCACATCTGGATTGGGAAACACAACATTTATTATATCACTTGCAAACCATGTTGAATGGGTTCAAACAAAAAATATGAGATTTATACATAACTACAATGCATGTCTATGTCATCCTTAGTTCTCAAAAATAACATTCAAATTTATCGTTTATATTCCCCATTTTTTTTCTTCAGAAATTACACTAAGTCTTGCAGAGGTATCATTATTCTTAAATATATTATTTGCCAATATTTTTCTTCGTTCAGTTGGAAAATATTCCTGACAGAAGGATTTTTAATACTTGTCTTCGATTTTGCTGCAATCTTTTTTATCCAATTGTCATTTTTGATATTTTCAGATTTACATACAAAATGATAAACTGAAAGAGTATTTTTGACAATAATTAGGATAAAACTTACCATATTCACTCTTTGGTTTGATTCTATCACTGAACAGTGGTTCACTGATTCCATATTTATTCTCTGCACTGACTCTGAACTGGTATTCTACACCTTCAATCAAATGTGACACCTTACATGTTGTCTCTACGATAGTATTAGACACCTTATTCCACATTCTAGAACCAGTTTCTTTCTTTTCCAGGATATAGTTGGTAATAGGACTGGTGCCATCAGAATGAGGTGGTTGCCAGGCTAGTGTCACATCGCTGCTTGTAAGTTTGAGTACTTCCACAGGTCCCTGTGGTTGGCTTGGTCTGTCTACCACATTGACTGTGATGACTGCAGTGTCTCTGCCAGCTTTGTTGGTGGCAGTGAGTTGATAGACACCAGAGTCATCTGGTTCTGTATTCCAGGTAGACAATGATGTTTGGTTGTCTATAGTATCTATTCTTACTCTCATTGATGTTGTCGTGACGACGTCATCCTTCACCCATTTCACTGTCGGTGCAGGGACACCACTCAATGTAGCTTCAAGGTGGAATGTAGTTCCTGCCTTCACTACCACTGGTCTCCTGAATTTACCCTCCAGTTTGATTTTAGGTGCAACTACAGGAAATAAAAGCAGTTTTAAAATCAATTATAATAAGTACAAAACATATGGCAGGATGCACCAATCATATGAAATTCAATAAAAAAAATGATGTGTTCGTAGATGAATTTGAGCACCAAAATCACTGGCTAATTTGGTGGTGTATTTACCTTGTTCTTGAATGTTAATTTGGTGGTGTATTTACCTTGTTCTTGAATGTTAATTTGGTGGTGTATTTACCTTGTTCTTGAATGTTAATTTGGTGGTGTATTTACCTTGTTCTTGAATGTTAATTTGGTGGTGATTTTACCTTGTTCTTGAATGCTAATTTGGTGGTGAATTTACCTAGTTCTTGAATGCTAATTTGGTGGTGAATTTACTTTGTTCTTGAATGTTAATTTGGTGGTGAATTTACCTTGTTCTTGAATGCTAATTAGGTGGTGATTTTACCTTGTTCTTGAATGCTAATTTGGTGGTGAATTTACCTTGTTCTTGAATGTTATTTCAGTTCTGATCTTACCTAACCTTGTTCTTGAATGCTAATTTGGTCATGATCTCACCTCATCCTTTAACACTTTAACTACATTACAAAGGCAAAATAAAGATAACAAATACACAGTGACACTCCGTACCTGCAGGTTCTTCTGCTGTTACAGTTCTAGATGGTTCACTAGGCGTACTGAACCCAGCTTTGTTCTCAGCCAGAATACGGAATTCATACTCAGCTCCTCTGGTTAATCTTGTAACTCTGAATGAGGTTCCTACTACTGGCAGACCAGTAGCTTTCACCCATCGTGCACTGGTAGTCTGTCTCATTTCAATCACATAGCCAATAACAGGTGCACCACCATCTCTGATTGGTTCAGTCCAGTGCAGTAACATAGACTCTCCAGTGATGTCTGTCACATCAGGAGCACCAGGTGCACATGGTACATCTGTTGAAAGATGATTGGATGTAGAAATAAATTCATCTTTAAATATCAGAGATAAAACATTTGGATATTAAATTTAGACTAAACTGAAGTATTAAAAACTTTCTGAAAAATATCAGTATATTAAAATCAGATGTTTGAAATATTGATAACATTTTTAAGTCTTGTCCCTAATACAAGGGTGTGGAAATGCATGCAAGTTTTAGCACATTTTCTCCCTTCTCTGTTATGGATATATGCCCATGAAAATCACACTACAGTGTATGACTATGTATATCTACACAAGTTTAAACACATTTCTCTGTTACTGGGGATCCCAATGCACAGCAAAAGAACAAAACATTAGTTACTTACCATAGTGTCCCCTTGGTACAACTTTTTCACCTTCCAAAGGTTCACTAACACCATACTTGTTCTGTGCCATCACACGGAATTGACACTGTACATCTTCTTTCAGACCAGTCACTCTCAGCGTTGTGTCTGAGTGTTCACTTTCTACAGTAGACCACATGTAGTGAGTACCATCTCTCTTCTCAATCAAGTACCCAGTGATGTTACTACCGCCATCATCTCTTGGTGGTAACCAAGACAACGTAACGGCAGTACTGGCGATGTTGCTGGCTTCTAGTGGTCCTCTGGGTGGTCCAGGTTTATCTAACACGAGTACCGTGATGTTTGCAGTGTCAGAACCTGCTTCATTGTTGACTTGTAGAATGTATTGTCCACCATCTGATCTGTCTGTATCTTTTACTGTGATTGCTGTACGGTCTTCAGTACTTTCAAGACGACTTCTCCAAGATGAGGTCAGTGGTACGCCATCTTTGTTCCATTTGATGGAAGGTTGTGGTACTGCTCTGTATGGTATATCAATACGCAATGTTGTGCCTGCTTTGATGGTGATTGTATCTCTGTACTTGGCATCCAACATCAGTTTAGGTGCGACTACAAGTTAAAAATAAATTAGTTAATGGTCATGCTAATTAAAACTAAGGTGTAAAAAACAGTTGTCTGTTAGGACTTTATAAAAAGTTTGGAACCTGGGATTGAATCATGGATCTTTAGAGTTTTTAAATTTTTGATAAATAATTTCCCAACATGACAAAATGACAATTCCTTCCTCGCTTTCAACATGCAACTCTAGAAGAGTGCATATTATCAATATAAGTCCTCTTACGGAAAACACTGAGGAAATCACCAAGATAAGTGAAGAGAATGGCCAATAAAGAATCTTGTATTTTTAAGCTAATGTGATATGACATATTGAATTCTAAGAGGTAAACTTACCTGCAGGATCAACAGCTCTGACAACTTGAGTTGGTTCACTAGGTTGTCCAAGTCCAGCCAAGTTTTCAGCAATTACTCTAAATTCATATTCAGCACCCTTGATTAGTCTAGCAGCTCTGTGTGTTGTTTCAGTGATTGATGAAATAGTGATTCTACTCCATTGGGTCATAGGTCGTTCTCTCTTCTCAACATAGTAACCAGTGACTGGTGTGCCACCATCAGTTGTAGGTGGTTCCCATGACAACACGATGGATTCTGAGCTGACTGATAGGATTTCTGGCATACTAGGTGGTCCTGGTTTGCCTGAAAGTGAAAATAGACAAAATTTTAATCTTCAAAAGTGTTTATGTTAATAATGTTGACAATGTCTTTATTTAAAGAAGGTATGAATGGCACTGTATTGTATTGTTTTGAATTGTATCAGTTTGCATTGTGCATATTGTATAGTCGTATTGTGTTCTGTAGCAATATTGTTTTGTATTGTCTATAGCCTATTACAGTGTACATGTTGCAGTGTTGTATTGTTTTACATTGCATTGTATGTACAGTAACTCCACATTACATTTGCATTGTATTACACATAGCACTGTAGAGTATAGTATTATATTGTACTTGTATCATACTGTACAGTATCTAACAGCACACTTACCATATTTGCTCTGGAGATGAACCTTGGTAGATTCAACTGCATCACTTTCACCAACTTTGTTGACTGCAATGATGCGGAATGCATAGTCGTAGTGTTCCATAAGATTAGTAACTCTGTGTGTTGTATCAGTAACGTTGGTAACACGTGACCACACAGTCCTGGCCATATCACGTTTCTCAATCACATAGTGTGTTACTCTGCTGCCACCATCTTGAAGAGGTGGTTTCCATGACAACGTGACTTGAGTGCTGTTTATGTCAGAGACAACAAGTGCAGTGGGTGGACTTGGTCTGTCTAGGACTTGTACCTGTATGGTGCCAGTAGCACTACCTGCTTCGTTGGATACTGTCACAGTTAATTTGCCAGCATCAGAACTGACACAGTTTTTAGCTGTTAGTACAGTGCCTCTATCGGAAACGTCTACTTTGACGCGGTAGCTGGTTTCAATGATGATGTCGTCCTTCTGCCATGTGACTTTAGGTTTGGGTGATGCTCTGAATGGTATGTCTAAGACAAATGTGCTGCCAGCTTTCACTATCACTGTATCTCGCAATTTGCTCAGATCCAGTTGAGGTGCAACTATGGAGAGAAGAATCACAAATTATTACTGATACACCCTAAATCTAAGAACAATCTGCATAATTACAAGAAATCTGAGGAAAACACCTTTGTTATGAACAGAAGTTTGGTCTTTTGTTGTGAACAAGTAACAAGTTTGTTGTTGTTTTTTATGAAATGAAATCTGGAAAGTACGGGAAAACATGAGATGTCTGTTACGAATATTTCTAAATACATAATTTTTTGCAAATGATGTCTTCAGAATTTCTTTTGGTGTAAATTTACAATGGCTGTGACATTTGCAATTTATGCATTCCTGAATCTTTACTGAGTCAGTTCCAACTTGTCACTTTTTATATTTCACATGAGTTTTTGATTTGTATGCCAATTTTATGGTAATAGAAATCCATGAATTGGTAACTTTTGATGATGGAATCCAACATCAGATATTTCCAAGAAATAATTATAAATTTTTTAAAGTTCTCAAAAATACATTTTTGTTCATAACATAGGAGTTTCCTGTAACTTGAGAAATCACCTTAATCACCTGGAAAGACGCCACATTAATACAAGACATTATAAGATGAAAAAAGAACAACAATTAATTGCTGGACACAGTTGAAGAATGGATATGGAAAGAGTCTCAATTACTTGAAACCGTTGAAGAATGGATGGAAAAAAGCCCTGACTACATTGAGCACTGGATGGAAGAAAGTCGCAATTGCTGGAAACAGAACCGCATGGAAAATGTGGACACACTGTCAGTACATATAAGTGCTGTATT
This sequence comes from Glandiceps talaboti, assembly GCF_964340395.1. Taxonomy (NCBI): domain Eukaryota; kingdom Metazoa; phylum Hemichordata; class Enteropneusta; family Spengelidae; genus Glandiceps; species Glandiceps talaboti. Next base: position 12,054,894 of record NC_135568.1, on the reverse strand, counting down.
GTGCATAGTGTGTATTGCAACACCACACTTGCAGCTATTGGTGGTTTCTGTAAAATTCTAAATTTACTGAAACAGAAAACTTGCATTTATTAATACTATGCAAGGTTATACTTCACACGGTTTTATTTGTGAACAGGAAAACAACTTCATTGCTGTGATGCAGGGGTAGGATTTACGTGGGGAGAGGGACTTGCATGAAATTGAGAAATTTGTCAAAACAATCCCGGAAGACACATCATATCATGAATTAACAAAACAAGCAAATACATTCTATGAATAGCAAAGCGCAAATGAAATAAGTTTTTTTTTAATTTAATTTTTTTTTTTTTTTAATTTTTACAATTTTTACAATTTTTTTTCAGGGGAGGGGGTACCGATTTGAGATCTGAAGTTTCTAACTCTAAATGTGCCATTTCTTAAATATCTTTTTAATTCTCTTTTATTCTTTAAACATAGCACATCTTTTAATTTTTTTTAACAGTTCATGGCAGCACAAAATTTCCCTTTTTGTTGATCTTTATGCTCAGATAAATTCCTTTCCAAATTCGACGTATAGCTTATTGCATGTGAGGATAACATGACACATTTGTCTGTAATCTCTAGTGATCCATTGCTTCATTATGGACAGTTTTGACTATTCAACAATTTCATATATTATGCACACCAGTCCTTGTGATTTAACTTTTTAAAAGTTTCCACGACATCAAGTCAATAACACACTGCAGTGCATGTGACATTTGAAAAACAGCCAAAATAATTCAAATCAAAATCTCAGTTGATTCTTATCATTTGCATATTAAATCATATTATAATCAACATTTTTCATGCCATTGATTGGTTGACTGATTAATTGATTGATTGATTGATTGATTGATTAATTGATGGATTGGAATAGAATTATATGTGGATGGTCAAATGATGTTATTGGGTAGTTGAAGAAATTCATTCCTTAGAAACAAAGTAAATTAATAATGGTAAGGGATGGCAGAGGAATGGATCCAATGGCAGTTATTTATTGTTACTATTGTTATAAATGCGAAGGCCATATGAATGAGTAAACACATGCCATGCTCAGCAATGTCAGTTGTCGTTGCTGTCAGTCTTCGTCTCATGCTTGTATTGAGACTGATAATTGGACGCTGTTCTAGTTCGTAGTAGGAAGGTGAGGTAGCTTTAGTAGCTCGTGGACTGACGTAAGTTTTGTACAAACCAGCTGCATGACTACTTAGTATTGGACGCTCCTCCCAATTAATGTTGCTGTAGTCTGTGAACACAATGAATAAACACAACCCAATGTGCTTTTTTTAGATCAAGTATAAACTCTCCCGTAAGTTTTTATATACATACCAGTTTATGTATTGGTTGTCATGGCAACACAACTGCTGTTGATGTGTTACATTATAAATGAAATCAATGGAGCAAGATGTAAGTAATCAAATTCAGGTATATATATATTTAATAAACTTTAGACTTTTTTCATGTCAAAATACCTAGAATTTTTTGTATCTAAATACATGACATTGTATGTCATGATATTTTGACATCATTGCTGTGCTCAATGGTAATAAAATAATATAAACTTTATTAATCCAAAGTAAATTCACAAATGATTTCTAGAAATATTGAAAATTATTTGATTGGATTTATTTCATTATCATGACAAGTCTTTAATAAATGCTCCATTGATTATCATTATAATTTATGCACACCATCCACCTCCTCCCCCACCAAACAAAATAACGGACCCACCACCTTCACCCGTTACCAAACACCACACATACTACACAAAATATTACTTACCAGCAACTGTCCTAGGATCAGTTGGTTTACTTGGTTTACCTACGCCAGCTTTGTTTTCGGCAGCCACACGGAAGGAGTAATCAACACCCTCTCTCAGGTCTTGTACAGTGTATGTTGTTGTGTGTACAGCATCAATGTTAACTCTGGTCCAGTGAGTAGAGAATCTCTCTGATTTCTCAATGATGTAGCCTGTGATTGGAGCACCTCCATCTGATAAAGGTTTTGTCCAGGTCAAAGTCATGGCGTTGTTTGTGACATTGGATAAGACTGGAGTGCCAGGTGCATCTGGTACGTCTGAAAATTTGAAATCATTTCAAGTTAGTGATGAGATAACTTATAACTTATGGGCTGCAATGGAGTTAGGACAAACATACACAGTAAAAGTTGTTTGAAATATTTTAAATTTAGTCTAATTCAAAATGAAAAATGACATTGCTGTTTGAAAGGTGTATAGTGACTTCATTACCTGCTGCCTGTAGGTACATATACCATTGCTAACAAGTATACTTTAAGTATATTTTTGATGTTCTATATTCTATATATAGAATGTTTTTTCCTGTTCACCAAGTATAATTTAAGTATACTTAAATTATATTTAAAGTTTATATTGATAATACTTATGTCACAAATAAGTATACTTCTAATATACTTTAAGTGTACTTTAAGTACAGTATATTTTAGTACATGTGCAGTGTATGCGCAATACTATTACTATTGGTTGGTCTATATCTGAGATTCCTTTGTATGTATACAGTTCTTTAATTTTGATTTGAGAAAACATCAAACATTATATCATACTGTAAACGAACAGATTATCTGTGGAAAAACTAAAGTAAAAATACAAAAGCTGAAATCAAAATCTTAGCTAGGAAACGAGAGGAAAAATGTACACAAGTACCACAACCAGATTTTAATGGCAAAATGCAATAAATAACAAAATTTGTTTGCAGAAAGAGTATTCATTGCGGTTCACCATGGATATGGATACAGAATGATACAAAGTCAATATCAAGTGTGGAATAATGAACATCAATTTCTAGCTTGATTGCAATATATGTTTATACAGTATAAAGTCAGTCCACTGTTCTCCATACTTGTCCACAGAGCAGCATGTAACTGATAAAACCAACATTTTTCTACCATTGATAACAGAAATGACTGTACAATGAATTACTTACCATAAGGTGCCTTTGCCAGTTTAGTTAGTGATGGCTGACTGGGTTGACTGATACCAGCTTTGTTGACAGCACTAACTCTAAACTCATACTCTTTACCTTCCTTCAAATCAGTTATAGTATGCTTAGTATCGTAAATATCATCTCTGTGAGCTTTCTCCCACACAATACTGAATTTGTCTTTCTTTTCTATGATGTAACCAGTGATTTTGCTACCACCATCTGAATCTGGTGGTCTCCAAGTCAATGTCATGGTTGTCTTTGAGATGTTATTAACATCTGGTCGACCAGGTGCACCAGGTACATCTGTATCATTACAATAGTATGCAAATATTTAATCTAGGTACTTACCTGTTAGTAAAGGCTATACCATGCAGAACATTAAACACTGCATGCAGTCATTAACTGCTGCCATGCTTATTGGAGTTATCAAACATATACACATACATACAAACACACATATACTCAAACAGAACTAAGAAACAAACAAACTCATCAAAATATATTTATACGAACACACAATGTCATATAGTCGAACGGAAACTAAAAAATAAACAAACTCATCAAATTATATTTACATATTATAACAATTACCACGATAGTTCAGTTTCTGTTAACTTAACATTAAAAAAGAACATCACAACCTAAAATATATAAAACAAACAACCTAGCACATATCAATGCACGACATTTATAAACTTTCGTTACTATGTATATGCATGCAGCTTATTTATGATATAAGCCTTATTAAAATAAAACAAAATCTATTTTATTTACAGGCACAGAGAACAAGAACTTAAGTTCAAGCAAATGCTTCATAAATTAAAATAAAAAAATCTTGCAAATTATTTCAGCCAATAATGATTGCTTAATAAAACAAATCTTGATATAAAATGAACATAAAACATTAGCAATACAATAGCCTTGTTATAACAAATTGTATTTGACATAATATTATTTCATTCGTTGAAAATAAAGTTATTCTAAACATTTCAAGCTATGGTTCATCAGCACTGTATTTGATATTTTGGTACCACTTCCCAGGCAGACTGATTTATTGAGTCTTCTGTTATCTCTCCCCCCCCCCCCCCCCCATCATTACCTTTTGATAACTCTTCCTCCCCACCATTACCTTTAAAAGTCTGCCAATGCACACATTTGTTATAACATGGCTAGAGTATATTGCTAAGTTTTCCAATAACAGCATATCTATTTTATTCAAAACAGACAGTTTAATCTAGCATAAAACTATTTAAACAGTTAACATTTCACAAAAAATAAAAATAATAAAAAATAAACATATTAAAAATTGACTCAGACAACCATGCTGATACTAAGTAACTTTATTAGATAGTATATCATCCATGTAGTACTGTGTTCAGTCTGCTTACCATAGGGAGGTTTAGCAACCTTTGGTGCTGATGATTGACTAGGTTGACCAACACCACCCTTGTTTTCAGCTACAATACGGAACTCATACTCAGAATGAGATACCAGTCCAGTAACTGTGTAAGTCATCTCCAATGTAGGTACAGGGTTTACAACAGTGTATCTGTAAGCGTACTTCTCCTTCATTTCAATGTAGTAACCTGTGATTTCACTACCACCATCTGAGGTGGGTGCTCTCCAAGTAAGGGTCATAGAATTCTCAGTGATGTCACTGACTGTTGGAGTGCTAGGTGGACCAGGTACATCTAGTAAAATAGAAAGTAAATTGCATATATTGAAAATAGCACAAATATTGCGTTGCCGCACAACTTCATGTTCAGGGCAATGATAGATATATAATTTTTTGAAGATTTAAAGTTGTAACCAAAACAAAATTTTCATACCTAATTTCCATCATCATAATCCAGCCATCCTATGTTGGAAGTGTACAAGACAAGTATAGCAACATCCTAATCAAACTTTAAAGGGATGTGTCTACAAGGTTTTGTACTTCTTTATTTTTTAAAATCAATTTGGAACCAAGTCATACCAATGTAACAGGTTTATCTTTCTTGGTTGTCTTATTGTAATATTGTAAAAGCCAGCTACATTCAGTTTATATGGGTAGGTGATGAAACAGCTGTCTTACAATATATTACATAATCCAGTCATAAACCAAACTGGCCATGCTACAGGCTTTACCACCAGAGGAAATAGTAAAGTAAACATTAATTAACAATGTACTGTTCTCACTGTGTCAGCTATTAATGAGGACAAATCTACACATTCTCAACAAAGTTAAGCTCAATCTACTGGGTAATTTCAGAGTTGAAGATTTTTGAGGAAAAGCAATGACAAAGAATAACACTTCTAGAAACATCTCACCAAGTTTCAAACTCATTCACTTAGTATTTTTTGAGATATAAGTTTTGACCAAAATTCACATTTTTACACCTTAATTCCATATCACTCATGGAATCATGGTATGCTTAACATATCTTTGTCCATACATCCCTAAATGCATTTCCATTAAATTTCAGCCCAATCTGCTCAGTGGTTTTGGAATTATAGATTTTTAACCAAAAAGACACATTTTCAGCCCTAATTTGCATATCACTGATGGAATCATCCCGTCATGAACAAATCTTACTTTACACCCCCTTAAGAATGTTCCCACCAAATTTCGCACCAATCTGCCCAGTAGTTTCTGAGTTTAAGTTTTTTGACCAAAAATCACATTTTTTGACCCAAAACCCACATCCCTGATGCAATCACTTTCATTTGAACAATTTCCCAACTAGACACCAGAAGTAACATGACCACCAAATATCAAAGCAATCGGTCCAGCAGTTTTTGACTTTAAGTTGTTTACACACATACACACACACACACAGACAGACAGACAGACACTTTGCCATGCCTATAGCACTACTGAACCTTTCAGTTCAGTTGTGCTAAAAAAAGGATACATGACCAAAAAATCTTCAAAATTTGTGAAGAAAAACCTCTGTCCTTTGAAATCAATTTTCTTTTTACAATATTGCCAAAGTGTACAAAACAAATGGGAACATCTAATGTCCACAACGAATTTTTTTGTAAAATAATGTTTTTGAAGTCATACAAAGCTTGGTTAAATTTCACATCAAGGATTTCAAAAACTTGTTACTAAATTACAAAATTCTTGACAAGGCCTGCTGAGATGTGAAACTGTATATATTATGTAAAAGATTCAAGCCATATCTGTACTCATCTACTGAAGACAACCTAACTAGTAACCCAATTAAAACTTACCATATGGTGGTTTAGCAACTGTAGGTACTGATGGATTACTTGGTCTACCAATACCAGCTTTGTTCTCAGCTGCAACTCTGAATTCATACTCATGGCTTTCATGTAAACCAGTGACAGTAAATGCCATCTCTGGTACTTTGTTAACAAATGTCCATCTGCTGGTGAAAGCTTCCTTCTTTTCAATGATATAGCTAGTGATTGGACTACCACCGTCTGAGACTGGTGGTTGCCAACGAATGGTGATGGTTCTAGCAGTCACGTCTATCACATCTGGTGTTCCAGGTACACCTGGTACATCTGAAATTGTTACAAAATTATGAATGTTACTTCCTGTACGTAATTCTTTTAATCAAAGATTAAGAGAAACATCATCTCCTGAAACTTACTATGAAATGGTTCTTCACCAATAATCATTCAGTAAACATGACCACTGGTGACTTGGACACTTAAAGAGAACCCGATCTGTTTGAGAAAAAGCAAGAAAACCGCAGACCTCACAGCATAGACATGCTGCACAAAGCACATCCCCAGAGCACCCCCTCCCTCCCAATTATTATTCTTTGCCTTACATTAGAATGTGTATTATTACATTGTAATTAAGTAACATTGCTTTCCTATGTTTAATATCAAACTTACCATATGGTGGTCTAGCTACTCTTGGACCAGCAGGTACACTAGGTTCACCAAGACCAGCTTTGTTTTCTGCTGTAATTCTGAATTCATACTCATGTCCTTCTCTCAGATCTGTTACAGTCAAGGTAGTTTCAGCAATGCTGTATCTGTTGACTCTGACCCATCTGGCAGCAACCTGGTCTCTCTTCTCTACATAGTATCCAGTGATAGGTGCACCACCATCAGATCTAGGTGGCGTCCAGGTTAAAGTCATGGTCTTGGCAGACACATCAACAATGTGTGGCATGTCAGGTGGTCCTGGGGGATCTGGGCAGGACAACAAGGTCAAGTATTAATAGTTGTGGTGAAATAGTATGTTATAATGGTTGTCTGCAGTATTACTGTGAGGCATGGTTACAACTATTTTTTCATTCATGTTTTGATTGTCTTATTACCGTATAGTACAAATGACAACGTAATCATCACATACATATTGTTAACTATTGTTCACATGAACACAGTGTTTCACATGTTTCTCTCTGATTTTGAAGTTTTTAATCTACATTCATCCATCCATCATCCCAGTCACCTATCCATCAATCCATCCTTCTCTTTCACCTCCATCTCGCCATCATTCCCCCTTCTCCATTCTTCCCATCTATCATCCATTCATCCATGTATTCATCCATCTGATCTACTTATCTTCCTCCACCCATCCACTCTTCCAATCACTCACCCTGATACAGACACAAGCAGACACAAACAACTCTTTCATTGATACAACATATGATTCACATAATATCAAATAATGAACTTACCATATGGCAGTTTAGCTTTGGTAAGATCTGATGGTTCACTGGGTGCTCCGACACCAGCCTTGTTCTCTGCTAACACTCTAAACTCATATTCAGTACCTTCAATGAGATGTGTAACTGTGTAAGGTATATCTCTTACAAGTTCTCTATTTGCCTTCACCCAGCGTTCACTGCGCTTGTCTTGTCTTTCAATGATGTAGCCCAGGATCTTGCTGCCACCATCTGATTTTGGTGGTGTCCATGACAACGTGATCCTTGTGCTGTCAACAGCCTTGATTACAGGTTTACCTGGAGCACCAGGCACATCTAGAAGACAAGAAGTTTACATAATCTTAGAAACACATGAAGTGCCAAGACTATTTTCATTCCTGTACTCTAGGTATGAAGACAATTTTTCACATTTTGGCTTCAATTTTTTTTGGTGAATGTGATTTTTTGACTACAGTGTACTTTATACTTTTTAGCCTACTTTTTAGCCCTACCGATTTTGTGAGTAAATGCATTGTTTTAAAATAAATCTGCCTCTACTAACTATGGCTTTACCTATATTCAGAATTTACCACTGAAAGTGACTTAATTTTCTGTCTGCTTTATTTTGGCACAAACACCACGTCAAGAGCATTCACACTACACAGATACTTAAATCATGTTTTTCCTTACCATATGGAGGTCTAGCAATTCTTGTAGCTGATGGTTCACTAGCTTTACCCACACCAGCAGCATTGACAGCAGACACTCTAAACTCATACTTGTTGTCTTCAATCAGATCTTTGACAATACATTTAGTGTTTGGTACTGCATCTCTGTAGGCCTTGGTCCATCTACTAGTCCTGACATCACGTTTCTCAACCATGTATCCAGTAACTGGTGCACCGCCATCATGATCTGGTGATGTCCAGGTTAGTGTCATTCTATCACTGCTGGTTTCAGTAACGGATGGTACACCAGGAGCATCAGGTACAACTGTAATGAACACAGATGATCAGTTGTATATAAAGGTATGCAACTCAGAAATAAAAGTTGTAAATTCTGCTGTTACTTAACATTAGCCATCCAATTCTCCATTAAAAAGCAAAGAAAAGAAGGGGAAGGGAAGTTACCATGTTAATTTTTTTAATACATAATATAGAGAACACATCGGTCTCAAAATGTATCGTTATCTCATTCTTAAAATTGGCTGCCAAAACACTGTGTTTAAACTTTATGGGAAATTGATAGACTGACAATATCCTTGAATGCAATGATGGCAAACAACTATTTTCTGAAATATCTTCAACAGGACCAAGAAAAAGCTTCTAGATGGGAAAGTTTTGGGTGATACAAACTACTTTGATTTTCAGACAAATTGGTCACCAAGGCTCTCAGAACTCATAAATTCACTTACCATATTTTGGTTTTGGAGTAACTGGCTCCGATGGTTCACTTGGTGCACCAAAGCCAGCCTTGTTCTCAGCAAGTACTCTGAATTCATAGACATTGTTTTCAGCCAGTTTATGAATCTTGGTGGTTGTTACTGCAGTTGTTAGTTGTTCTGCCTTGCTCCATCTGGTTGCAAATCTATCTTTCTTTTCAATCAGATATCCTGTTATCTTACTGCCACCATCAGATGCAGGTGGTGTCCATGTTAGTGTCACTGAAGTGCTGGTAATGTTAGATACCTTAGGTTCACCAGGTGCACTAGCAACATCTGCAACAAGGATGTAATATGCAAATTAGAAAATCATACCATATGAGATTGATTTATTAATTTCTATTTTGTCATGAGCCATAAGTATTTTATGTATAGTCATAGTTTTAAATATTTTAGAAATTCAAATCACACTTCATGAAAAAAGTCCACTAAAATGTAATCTAGTCAAAAAAATCAAGATGTTAAATTTGTACTCATTATAAGTCTAAACACAGAACAATTTTGTTTCACTTTTTGATAATGACATAAAATATGATGCAGTCATGCTTAAATGTTGAAATGTTGTACATCTTACCATATGGTGGTTTGGCAACTGTTGCCTTGGATGGTTCACTAGGTTTGCCAAGTCCTGCCTTGTTCAATGCCATAACTCTGAATTCATAGGTAGAACCTTCCTTCAGATTAGTGACAGTACACACTGCTTCCAGTATATTAGACTTAACTACATGCCATCTTGTAGCATAGGATTCCTTGGTTTCAACAACATAGGACATGATTGGACTGCCTCCATCTGAAGCAGGTGCAGTCCAAGTTAATGTCATTTCAGTGCTGTCTACTTTGGTGATTTGTGGTCTTCCTGGTGCATCTGGGGAATCTGCAATTATGTGTTATGGTACAGAAGTTATACAACATCAACTATGAACAGTAGATTGTATTATGTATTTCAAGCTGAGTAATGTTGTAGATTTTCATTTGTCATTGTCATTGGAAATGTCAGGTACAAATTATACAAGCACTGGTGTCGTGATCATGATGCCGAATCATGCAAGAAATAGTTTACATTTTAAAAATATATATTGAATACTGAATCGCGCAACACCAGTGATACTGATTATATATATTTCAAGGTATTTAATAGTAAGAATTTAATTTTAATGTGACTCTGAAGTAGTACTTCGCCATTCAATGGTCGACAGGATTTCAAAAAGTCAAATCAAAGTAGAAGTAGATAGCGTTGAAAGTATCCTGTCCAGCTGGTAATACTGTCATTTCCCTAAATTAGTATATTTTCACTTGATGGTTGATAAAAATCAGTCTTACCATATGGAGGTCTGGCAACTCTTGAATCTGATGGATAACTTGGTTTGCCAACTCCAGCTTTGTTTTCAGCACTCACACGGAACTCATATCTTGTGTTCTGAATGAGGTCAGTCACAGTGTAAGTTAGATCTTGTACTGGTCTCCTAGTTGCCAATGTCCATCTTGCTTTATCTGTGTCTCGTTTCTCAATGCTGTAGCCTGTTATTGTGGCACCTCCATCTGAGACAGGTGGTGTCCAGGTGATTGTCATAGATGTAGCATCAACAGACACAAATGTTGGACTTCCAGGTGGTCCAGGAACGTCTGTTGAAGTGCACAAATGAGCTTTGTTATGATCAATTTTTGAAAAAAAGAATATATTGATACAATAAATGCTTGTGATCATGTGAAGCCGTTTATGATAAAGTGCTTCTACAAAAATATTTCATACATGCACTACAACAGTTTATACTGCCAAACTTTTAACAGTCACATCTCCAACAGTTACAGAAATGTAACACTTACCATATGGTGGTTTGGCAACCTTAGCATCAGATGAGTCACTTGGTTTACTAAGACCAGCTGCATTTTCTGCACAGACACGGAATTCATACTCAGTTCCTTCAATCAGTCCAGTTACTGTAAATCTTGTGTCAGTAATTGAGGCAGTATTCACTGTTATCCATCTTGTGCTGAAACGTTCACGCTTCTCTACAAAGTAGCCAGTGATTTGAGCTCCTCCATCTGATAATGGTGTTGTCCATGAGAGTGTCATTGATGTTTCAGTTATATTGGACACTATAGGTTTACTAGGTGGACTGGCCAAATCTAAAAATAAAATTGTAAAACTCAATTATTTGATGTTACTTCTCAGAGAGGAATAAGCACATAGTGAGAGCTCAATGTGTTGATACACTTTATAATTTCAATTTCATTGCTGCATTTTTAAAAATGATTAACACTTTTCTAGCATATTCACACTTCTATTATTTGAAATACTGCTGCATACATAGTAACAATATCAGTGTACTGACATTGGGTTTCAGTATATGAAAGTGAAGATCACATAATTTGTCAGTAAATATACTACTTTTGAATGGTAAATTTTACTGTACTATTGATTTTAGGAACCATGACCAATATATTCTTCAACATAATATGAATCTAACGTCTTTGAAAAACTTTCTAATGTGTGAAACTAGTCAAAAACCAAAGCTGTTGTACTCATTTACTGCTGAAGATTACACACTAATAAGAAAACTTTTAAAGGTATATGTAAGGAGTGAAGATAAAGTACAGATACATACTATAAGGTGATTTGGCAACTGTTGGTTCAGAAGGATGACTAGGTTGTCCTACTCCAGCTTTGTTCTCAGCTGCCACTCTGAATTGGTACTGAGATCCCTCAGTGAGTTTGGTCACCTTGTAAGTCAGATCAAGTACAGGTTCATAGTTTATTTGTACATACTTAATTCCATATCCTTCCTTCATTTCAATAATGTATCCAGTGATAGGAGCACCACCATCTGACTTAGGAGCAGTCCATGTTAGTGTCATGTTGGTCTTGTTCACATTTGAAATCTGTGGAGTGCCAGGAGCATCTGGTTCATCTGAAAACAAAACACAGAAATATACTCAGTCTGATATTGCTAATGGCGGAATAAGTCTTGGTCTTAATTTAGCATATATGTTCTAAGACTAGAAGACATTTCCATATGGTAGTGTGGAAATATAAATCAAATAATTAGAAAGGTTTCATTATTTACACATTACTTGTCAATCATTACTGCTGCCACTTGTTTCTGATTTGAATTTTGAAGTCTTGAACCATAGTCGTCTAAGTCGACTAAGCTGTGTAAATGGGTACCACGTAGGACAAGAATTGTTGTGTGAAGGATTTAATCCTGAATGCTTAGTGGCAGGATTTTATTCACCCAAGGAGTGACAAAGTATTAATAGACTCTACTATTCTACATCTGTGCCAGGGGTAATACTTGTACTGTACTCCATAGATATTTGTAAAAATTTCAGTCATTGAAAGGGGATGTATAAAGTGAACAATTTGAGAAGATGGCTATAGTACTTACCATATGGTGGTTTAGCAATCCTGGAGGCAGATGCATCACTGTGTTTACCAATACCAGCCTTATTTTCTGCACTGACTCTGTACTGGTATGCTGTTCCCTTAGTGAGACCTTTCACTGTGAATGTTGTGTCCACTACAGCTTCTCTGTTGGCTCTCACCCACCTTGTTGAGAATGTGTCTTTACGTTCAATGTAGTATCCTGTAACAGGGCTACCACCATCATCAACTGGTGGTGACCAGGTCAGAGTCATTTCTGTACTGTCGACAGCAGTGATCCTTGGTTCACTGGGCTCACCTGGCAAACCTGTAAATAAGGAATACAAAGTTGCTTCAATCTCTATCAAGAACTTGTACACATCGAGATCTCAAAAATACGAAATATCAGGATGATTTTTTACTGAAGTTTGCTACTTACCATATGGAGGTTTAGCCACAACGCTTCTTGATGGTTGGCTTGGATTACTGAGTCCAGCTTTATTCTCGGCTAAAATACGGTACTGGTATTCACTGTTCTCTCGTAGATCAGTAACTCTAAGTGTTGTATCTTTTGTTGATGTTAGATTGGCTTTAGTCCATCTTGATGTAAACTGTTCCTTCTTCTCCACAAAGTAGCCAGTGACTGGAGCTCCACCGTCACTCTCTGGTTCAGTCCAGTGGAGTGTCATGGAAGTGGCAGTGACTTCACTCACAGATGGTGAGCCTGGTGGACTAGGTACGTCTGCACCAAGGTAGCAGATATTCGGCATGACTTAACGTAAACTGAACATGTTTTTTTTTTCACATCCAAATGACAAACTAAGTCAACAGGCCAAACCAACTCGCAAGCATTACTTTCAGGCAAATATTACACTTGTTGCTGGGAGTTTCATTTTATCTTAAGAAAGGAATGAGTACAAAAATCGATTTTCTGATTCTACATTTTGGCTGACTGTGTATCTGTTAAGTTTTGAAAGAACAGATTCTTCACTTTGTACTGAAATGATACCTGACATCTGGCATTTAAAAAATCACCATGATCATGTAAAGTCACAATTAGTCATTCAAAGGTTCATTTTTACAATCAAGTTTTTCAGAATGCTATGAAACTCCCTTATAGTTATAAAATCAATATACAGGCACTGATTGCTACAATTTCAGCAACAAAACATTAAATGTAATTAAAACAAAATATAATAACTGCTCTTCATTTTATTGCAAACTAAAATATATTATTCCATCATAAAATATGGTTATGTCTTTCCATATATGATTATGACATGCTTAAAAAAATATGTATATCATATTAAAACATACCAAATCATATATTTCAAAGAAAAATATGCAACATTAGAATAAGGAAAACTGTCGGTTGACACCCTTGTTTTTTGTCATTACCTTGGAAGCAAACTAAATGTATCACATAAGGATGCATTACATATACTGTAATATAACAGCTTGTATCACTATTATAGTAAATGTATACCTTGCATAATTACTATGCCAGGTCATGCATAAATTATATGATAACAGTCACATCTCCACACATGCCATTTTTCACTCACAAACCTACCTGAATGTAATCACCATAAGACCATGCTCCTCTTACCTACCTTATAGTAGTATTATACACATTAGAAAGTTATTTCCTTCATGCTGTTGTCATGCAGCACCAATAATCCTGCAACACAAAATCTGTACTTACCATACGGTGGTTTCGCAATTCTAGGTTCAGATGGTTCGCTGGGTTCACCGACGCCAGCTTTGTTTTCAGCAGCAACACGGAACTCATATTCATGATTTTCAATAAGCTCTGTGACTGTTACCGAGGTCTCTAATACAGTCTCTCTTGTTGCACGTGCCCATCTGCCAAATCTTTCACGTTTCTCAACAACGTAACCAGTAATCCTGCTTCCTCCATCGTTATCTGGTAGGGTCCATATAAGTGACATTGATTTGCTGTCTGCTTTGGTTACTTTAGGTCTTCCAGGTGGTCCAGGAACATCTAAATCAAAATTATCAATAAATGGTATAAATTCCTATTCAGAGAGACCTTACCAAAATGGCGTGTAGAAAGGTATACTTAAAGTATACTTATTTCATACTACAGGTATACTTCTTTCAATTTCAAGTACATTGCAAGTATAATTGAAATATACTTGGTTAAGGGAAATTATCAATCAATCAATCAATCAATCAATCAATCAATCAATCAATCAATCAATCAATCAATCAATCCAAATCAAAACAATATGTAAAACACCTGAATTAAGTACATTATGTTCAAAGGAACTCAACAAGAAACGACTGATTGATTCTCTGTAAGTAATGGAAATAACTTACTACACAACTAACATTCATTCAACATCAAAATGATACAAGGCTATCTTTAATGAAAACAGCCAAGTTTAAAAGAAATAAAACAAAATAGTTATTCTTAACTACTGTAAAATAAATGGTACCATGCTCATATTTATCACAATACATAGTCTAATTTATTTTACTTTAATGTAGGAAAATGCAGTCCAAATATCAAATGTGGCAGTTATCATACAAAACCTTACCACTATATTGAAGACGAAAGCCATTCCTTTCCTTGACAATAAAATGAATGTTAAAACAAGCAAAGTCTAAATACATGAATTAAATGTCAAAAACAAATATTATGTATGCAACCATGCATTTTTAGACTATACCCATAACTTTACTTAAATTAGCATTCTGTTTGACTACTGGCGGGCAGATGTAGTTTAGTTATTATTATTATTTGAACCACCATTCATCTCGTAGCTCACTTACCGTATGGTGGTTTGGCTATCTTTGCTGCTGAGTCTGGACTTGGTTTACCAACTCCTGCAGCATTGATTGCACTTACACGGTATCTGTATTCTAGACCCGTGACTAACTCAGTCACAGTCAAAGTGGTTTCCATTATGGGTGTAAAGGTGGCTTTAGTCCACCTGTGTTTTGCAGTCTCCTGCATTTCAACTATATAGCCAGTGACCTGACTACCACCATCAAACTCAGGTGGAGTCCAAGTTAGTGTCATTTCATGTGCATTGATATTGGTGATGTCGGGTCTGCCTGGAGGACCAGGTATATCTGAGGTGAGTGGAGAGAAATAACAGAACATATGACAGTAAGAAGAAGACGACAGTATGAATGAACAGTGCAAAGAAATAAGATGAAGACAAAATGAGAGAAATGAGAGAGTTTGGGCAGTGTGTTGGGCAACAACTTACCATATGGTGGTTTGGCAATAGTGGGAGGGGTAGGCTCACTAAATTTACCAGTACCAACTTTGTTTTCAGCTGCAACTCTTAATTCATACTCTGCACCTTCTCTGAGATGATCTGCAATGATAGATGTCTCTTGAATTGCTGTCATATTGACTCTCATCCAGTTTCCATATCGTTCACGTCTTTCCACGATGTAACCAGTGACAGGTGATCCTCCATCAGACGCAGGTCTGGACCATTTCAGAGAGATGGTGGAACCTGTAGCCGCTGTGACTGTCACTCTTTCTGGTGCATCTGGTACAGTGTATGGTGGTTTGGCTGCTGTGATATCTGAAGGTTCACCAGGTTTGCCAACTCCAGCCTTATTTTCAGCAACAATGCGGAACTGATATTCAGAGTGTTCTGTTAAACTGTGTACTGTTGAAGAGGTTTCTGTGCATTTATCTCCTACAGTCCATCTAGCACTGAATGATTCTTTCTGTTCAACGATGTAGCCAGTGATCGGACTACCACCATCATCTTTAGGTGGCTTCCATGTTAGTGAAATACTCCTGGCTGTTGTAGCAGTAATGGTGGGTTTACTGGGACTGCCGGGTACATCTAGTGTAAGGTTTGGAGAGAGGTGCAATGAAAAGATGATGTGATAAGAAGAAGATAGGAGAAGATGGAATAATGCAAAGTGAAGTATGTATTGATACAAAAAGTAACAATAACAAGTCATGTGTATGACAAAATGTTTGTACTGTGGTTGAAAAAAGTGGAAGTGAAAAAAATGAAGATGGACTAGACATTGTCATATGGATACTTTGATAAGACAGAGTTTGAAGATGATGTTATGAAAAGATTCATGTAGAAGACAGACAGAGACACATTGACAGATGGACAGACAGACCTACTGACATACAGAGATAGAGCCAGATTGACAGATAACCACACAGATAGACAGAATGTCTTATGTAACATCCTTGATAAGAAAGTGTTTGGAATATACATGTGCAGGAAGTAGTGAATAGAAGAATTAAGGCAGACCTGACATCGGTATCATACCTAGAATAAACTTACTTGATGGTACTGAGATGAAAGACTTACCATATGGTAGTTTGATGACAACAGATCCTGTTGATGGACTTGGTTTACCAACACCGGCCTTATTTTCAGCTGCAACTCTGAACTCATATCTTGATCCTGCTGTGAGTTCCCTAACAGTGCAATGTGGTTCTGACACTGAGTATTGTGTTGCATTTGTCCATCTTGATGAGAATTCCTCTTTCTTTTCCACGACATAGCCAGTAATTAGTGATCCACCATCAGACAATGGGGGTGACCATTGTAGATTGGCAGATGATGAGGTGGTTGAAACAATAGTAGGTTTATCAGGGGCACCAGGTACATCTGAAAAATTATAACAAAGAATCATTTTTTAGCAGAGTTTATCATCTTGTGTTGAAAAACTCCTTTTCCGTGTATCTGCAAGAGAAAAGTATACTGCCTGGAGGGAAATCATTCATTTTATGTTAGTCTAGACTTGTTCTGTTTTCTAAGAAGAAAGTTTTGGTAAGACGTACCACATGGTTGCATGCATATACAGACATGCCAAAAGAAGACTCCTCTTACCATAGGGATGTTTAACCTTGACTGAGGGTGTAATATCACTTGGTTTGCTGACACCTGCTTTGTTTTCTGCTGAGACTCTGAATTGATACTCAGACCCTTCTCTGAGTTCTGTGACAGTGAATGTTGTATCAACAACTCTGGTTGTGTTTGCCTTCATCCATTTCAAACCAAACTGTTCTTTACGTTCAACTATGTATCCGAGGATTGGACTTCCACCATCGGATTTAGGAGGCATCCATGTAAGAGTCACAGAGTTATGAGTGACATTTGTCACCTTAGGATTATGAGGAGAATCAGGTACAGCTGACAAGAGAAAGACCAGGGAATTATTGTAGAAAGATGACATCACATAGTCATAAATTGCATGTACTGACCAAAGACAGTCCATGCCTAAACATGCAGTTGTAAGAACACAGAAAGTAACTGCAAAACAACAAACATCTTGGATCACCATCACGCTGCAAAGGATTTGTATGTCAAACATACTTATAGACAAGGTATTGTCACCTGGATACTGGACACCATTGTTAGAAACATTTCCATAGATAGAATAAAACTTTCTCAGTCAGGTATTACACACTGAGTTCATGCTGAAAAAACTTCTGAAGATGTCATATTCAAAGAATACATCAAGCATGCAACAACACTGTGTAGATATTGTTAGACTGATAATCCATGCAACAACTGATGCCATTGATGTTAACCTTTCAGTCAGGGCAAAACAGGAACCAAAACCGTAAAAGAAAGACAGACTAGTTGAGCTTTGAAAGTAGACTGTTAAGTTCACAATATCATGATTATAACAGATCCTGAGGAAAACCATGCAAGTGAGCATAAGAGTTCAGTATGAAGACAGTGGCATGCAAGCCACTTACTGTAAGGATCCTTTGCTCGAGTTGGCTGAGATGGCTCACTAGGTGCACCAATACCAGCATCGTTCAAAGCACTGACACGATATTCATACTCTGAGTTTTCTCTTAGATTTGTCACTATGCATGTCAAGTTAGGTGTTTTGGCAGCAGGTACCCATCGGGAAGAAAATCTTTCCTTCTTATCAACAATGTAGTTAGTAATCTTGTTACCACCGTCAGATTTAGGAGCTGTCCAGGTCAATGTCATGGCACTCCTTGTTATGTTGGATGTCTCTGGAGTGCCAGGAGGACCAGGAACATCTAGAAAACATACAGGATCAAGTATTGCTATAACTGTCTCGTGTAAAGTTGAGGAAAAACGAAAGAATATGGAAGAATAACAGACATGATTTCAATATCTTTCCAGTGTACCTGTAGGGAAAAATAACAGCTTACTGTTTCTGCACACACATTCTGAGATTGATGTATACAATATGCATAACCCTATAAAACAAACATAGTAAGAAAATCACTGCAAATAATAAAGATCATCTGTACTCACCATATGGAGGTTTGGCTACCACTGGTTCTGATGGTTTGCTTGGCTCACCAACACCTACACTGTTTTCAGCAGTCACTCTGAATTCGTATTCTGTACCCTTGGTAAGGTCTGGTACCTTGAATCTGGTTTCTTTAACTGATGTTCTTGTTGCTCTCACCCAGCGATCCTTAGTTGTGTCTCTTCTTTCAACCATGTAGCCAGTAATTCTAGCACCACCATCTGATTCTGGTGGGTTCCAGTGAAGTGACACAGATGTAGCTGTAACTTCAAAGATTTCTGGCTTGCTAGGTGGTTCTGGTACGGATAGTTTCAAAGCAGCTGGATTACTTGGTTTACCAGTACCAGCCTTGTTCTCAGCAAGAACACGGAACTCATAGTCTACACCTTCCTTAAGGTCTTTGACAGTCAATGCTGTGTCTGTTACAGTAACAGGAGTTTCTCTCACCCATCTGTTACTATATTTCTCTCTTTTCTCAACCACATAACCAGCAACAGGAGATCCACCGTCGTCCTTTGGTGCAGACCATGTGAGGGTCAGAGAAGTTGGTTTGATTTCTTCCATGATTGGTACATCTGGGCAATCTGGTACATCTGTAGATACAAAAAACATACAGGTATTACAAACTGATGATGAAGAGCGTCGAATCTACTTAGTCACTACTTGAAAGCTTCTATGATACTTTCTACAGCATGCACACTAATCTACATAAGGCATGCTAAGTCAAGTTCAAGGCTTACCATAAGGTGGTTTGGCCACCTTAGGCTTGGTTGAGGGACTTGGTCTACCAATACCAGCTTTGTTTTCAGCACTAACTCTGAACTCATATTCATTGCCTTTCTGCAGTCCAGTGACAATGTAGTTGGTTTCAGACACATGGTAGTCATTGACTCTTACATATCTAGGACTAAACTTGTCTTTCTTCTCAACAACATAGTTGAAGATAGGACTACCGCCGTCTGATGGAGGTGCAGTCCATTTAAGAGTCATAGATTTGTCTGAGACTTGAGAAATCTCAGGTTGACCAGGTGTGCCTGGTTTATCTGATATGGAAAAAGAAGAGGCAGAAGAAGAAGAAGCAAGCATTATACATAAACCATTACAAGCATGTTACACCAAACATATACTCAAGAACATACCAGCTTTGACAGAAAAGTCACCCAAAGAAAGCACTGTGATCACTGTATATAATTCACTGTGACATGTTATCAGGTTATTAAAGTGTGATGTGTTACAATATACACTATTTGCAAGGTTCATTACAGTATCAAGGTTGGTTAGTATAGATATTTGACAGCAGAATCCCTGTAAAAGCACCACTTAAATGTAAAACTGGCCACATTCTTATGGCAGTTATCTTACTTAAATTACTGCAGACAATGAGAAGGAAAAAATACATGAAAATTCATCAGCAAAAGCTTGGCCAGATGAAGATATTCCTTTATGCCATTATAATAGGGGAGAGTAGTTTAGCCAAGAAAGCAGAGAATGTTTGTTTTTATAATCTATTAGTTCAGCTTACCATATGGTGGTTTGGCTACTGTTGGTGATGAAGGTTGACTTGGTAAACCAAAGCCAGCCTTGTTCTCTGCCAACACTCTGAATTCATACTGATTTCCTTCGATCAGTTCTGTCACTCTGTATGTTTTGTCTGTGATGTCATCTGGAGTCACTTTAAGCCAACGAGTACTGAACTTTTCTCTTCTTTCCACAACATATCTGGTGATTCTTGCACCACCATCAGTTTCAGGTTCAGTCCAGGTCAGTGTCATAGCTGTGGATGTTATGTCTGAGATCTTGGGCTTTCCTGGAGGACCAGGCACATCTAATGAAGCAAATATGATGGACATAATAATCAGCTACTTTGTTTTGTGCTCAGTTCTACTTCTCCAAACTTAACAATTCCCAACAGTTTAACAGACCCATGCTACAAACAATTTACTTGTAAGTTTTTCAACATAATTGTTTTTATACCAAGGAGATCCATTTAACAAATTCCTTATTATACCACTTTTCCCAAGTTTCTCTTTCATAGTAATAGTGTTCACCTAATAGTGAGTCACCACAATACAGTCTACCTCACACTACAAGATCAGGAGTGTTTTATATTCCTTTACAAAACTATTCATCAAATGGGATTATCATTTTTCATAAGTCTATAAAAATACACCAAAAGATCCCTGGTGCAATAAGTTTAGGATTGATTCTTTTCCTTGTCAAAACTTTTCAATAAATGTATGTATTGATATTTAAATATCTCAAAGGATGAGCCAAAACAGTATCTTGCTTACCATAAGGTGGTTTTGCCATTTTCTTTTCACTTGGTTCACTGAATGGTCCAAGTCCTGCTTTGTTCTCAGCAGCTACTTTGAACTGGTATTCATTACCTTCCACCAAATCTACCACTGTGTATGTAGTATTAGTGATCTTTTCACGGTGAGCTTTGGTCCATCTTGCTCTGCCGACATCAAACTTCTCTACAATGTAGTTAGTGACTGGACTTCCACCATCGGATTCTGGTGGAACCCAGGTGATAGTCATCTCAGTAGCATCAATGTTGATGATTCGTGGGCGACCAGGTGGTCCAGGAACATCTGTGAAATACATACAATATTTTAATATGCTGATCAAATGGTCCATGCACATCTGTTATAGTAAATAATAAATATGGTGAAAAATGCCATGATCAAAAGTGTTTTGACTTCATTCTTGCAAGTTTTAGTGTCTTTATTATATGTAACATGACTATGTAATATTTATCAAAAGTCCCAATTTCAAGTTAATTTACCAAAATTCCAAACAAATATTAGTTAGAATTAGATACCATGTTTCTACCTCTGTATTACAGTAATTCTCAAAAACACCGAGTGTATTGACTTGAAATGCAACTGCCACCATTTTTACCCCTATCTGTTACTAGGGTTCTTCACATTATTGACTCAGAGTACATGCAAAGTACAAAGTATTGCTACTTACCATATGGTGGTTTAGCTGTCTTTGGATCTGATGGTTCACTGTATTTACCAACACCAGCTCTGTTCTCTGCAGCCACTCTGAACTGATAGTCTGTGCCTTCACGTAGACCTGTCACTATTGCTGACGTGCTAGGTGATGACAATTTGGCAGCCTTAGACCAGAAAGTAGAGTAACCTTCTTTCTTTTCAATGATATAGCCTGTAATTGGACTGCCACCATCAGAAGCTGGTGACAACCATGTCAGAGACATTTCAGTTGTGTCAATCTTGGTGACTCTTGGCTTGTCAGGAGGACCAGGTACATCTGAAAGAGATTTTGTAAAGGAATGAATGAATGAATGAATGAATGAATGAATGAATGAATGAATGAATGAATGAATGAATGAATGAATGAATGAATCAATGGAATGAATGAATCAATGGAATGAATGAATGAATCAATCAATCAATCAATCAACTGATCAACCAACCAATCAATCAATTAGTCAACTAACTAACCAACCAACCAACCAACCAACCAACCAACCAACCAACCAATCAATCAATCAATGTACCAAGCAACCATTCAATCAATCAATCTATCAATCAATCCAAACCCGTCAACTGTTCAATATTGTCCACTCCAAATTGGCAACTTTTGTGGTTCCCAACCAAGTAAGATGTTAGTACTTTCAAAAATTTTTAATTTAATATGTCAATTTCCTGACAGGTTGTGAAATCACTCTTCGGTCTTTGCCAGCACACTTCAATGTTAAAGGCAATTCAAAAGTATTACTTACCATATGGTGGTTTGGCTTTACTGGTATCTGATGGTTCACTGTATTTACCAACACCAGCTTTGTTCTCTGCAGCCACTCTGAACTGATAGTCTGTACCTTCAGTAAGTCCTGTTATTGTGTAGCTGGTATCAATCACTTTGTCTTCTGTGTGTACTTTGAGCCAGCGAGAGGCAAATTCCTCCTTCTTTTCAATGACATAGTTAGTGATTCTGCTGCCACCATCAGAGTCAGGTGCTGTCCACTTAATGGTTATGGTCTTAGCTGTAGCTTCCGACACCTTAGGTTTGCCAGGTGCCTCAGGTACATCTAGGTATAGAAAATAATCGTACATGTCAGATATTGTGTATGGTTTTTGTCTCAAGAGTTTTCACATGAGTGGAACACTTGTGAAATTGTGTGCAAGTTAAGCTTCAGTTGCCCAACATCACTGCAATGTATTCCTATATTCCTAACAATGCATACTGAGGTTTAACAAAATCTTCGTCTTCAAGGGAAATACCTTGGATGTTCCAAGCTAAAACAACGGTAAAATACCACATTGTATGTTTATACATATAGATCACTTTATCACAATTTCCTAATCTTCCAGAAGATTATTTTTCTTAACTTACCATATGGTGGTTTAGCTTTGAAAGGTCCACTTGATTCACTAGGTGCTCCAACACCAGCTTTGTTCTCAGCACAGACTCTGAATTCATAGATAGAGTTCTCTTTCAGTTCTTTGACTGTGTAGTTAAGTTCTGGGATACTTGATCTGTTAACTCTGGACCATCTTACACTGAATTGTTCTTTGATTTCAATGTAGTAGCCAGTGACTGATGAACCACCATCATAGTCAGGTGGTGTCCAGCTTAGTTTCATGGTTGTTGAATAGATATCAGATACCTTGGGAATACCAGGTGGTCCAGGAACATCTGGTAAAAAAACAAACCATATCATAAATTATATTAAACATCATTTGCTAAGCTAACATAAAGACAAACTAAAACTATTACTGCGACATGTTGATATAAGCTATCAATGTATGCTTGCAATTACACTTAAAGTAGTCATCTCTGAGGCAAAGTTTTCCTCAAGTGCACACATTCAACCTCATTCACTGGTTACACTATCTTGATTACAGGGTAGTAATATCTAGATACCCAAGGCATTGCTATCACCCCACACATATAATCTACCCCAATCAACAACAGTAGTTTTAGTTTATGTCTATCTTAGTTTGCCGATGACATGTTTTCCGTAGTAGTACTTACCATATGGTGGTTTGGCAATTCTTGATTCAGATGTTTCACTGAATTTACCAATACCAGCTTTGTTCTCAGCAGCAACTCTGAACTCATACTCTGATTTCTGAATCAAGTCAGTGACAGTAAATGTTGTATCTTTGACATCAAATCTGTTAGCTTTAGTCCAAATGGTGGATCTCTTTTCTTTCTTTTCAACTAGGTATCCTGTGACTGGAGCACCACCATCATTCAATGGTGGGGTCCAGTTCAGGGTCATTTCAGTAGCATCCACATTTGTGATAACTGGTTTACCAGGTGGGCCTGGAAGACCTGCAAGGAATATAAAGACAGATTTTACAATGTGATTATACAGACAAAACATGCTATATTCTTCATCATAGGAACTTTAATGTTATCTCCTAGAATACGGGTTATATTAATATAATTATGATACCACCATACCATTGATTTATAATTTTTTTCATAGTTCATAACTTCGTTAAATTGTCATTTCATATTTCATTGTTATTAAAACTGCAGACATTATTTAATCCAAAACTTACCATATGGTGGTTTAGCTTGTTTGGTATCCGAGGTTTCACTGTACTGTCCAACACCAGCTTTGTTCTCAGCAGCAACCCTGAATTGGTATTCAGAGCCTTCAATAAGACTTCTCACTGTGTATACTAAATCTGTTATTTTCTCATCTCTGTTGACAACAGCCCAGCGTAAACCAAATGGTTCCTTCTTCTCAATCACATAGTTGGTAATTCTACTTCCACCATCTGACTCTGGTGGCGTCCATTTGATTGTCATAGTGGTAGCTGATACTTCAGTCACTTTAGGTTTGCCCGGTGCACTGGGTACATCTAGAAATACAATGTGATGAGTACATGTTAACAATATATTAACTTTACTAATCAGTCATTCAAATTGTCTATATTGTTTGAATAACTGGGTGAGAGTTCTACTGGTTGCTGGACATGATTGAGAAATTGTTGTTCAGATGTTGGAATACATGTAATATAGGTTTATTTTGATCTCAGAAAAAAATATTTTGATAAACTTTTCTGAAGTACATAAACCTTGTACATATACAATATATTTGTCTGTATGATTGAGTGATTTTTAGTCATACATACCATATGGTGGTTTTGCTGTATGTGGACCAGTAGATTCACTAGGTTTGCCAACACCAGCTTTGTTCTCAGCACAGACACGGAATTCATAGACTGAGTTTTGTTTGAGGTCACCAACTGTACATGTCAGATCAGTGATAGTTGTCTTTCCAGTTCTAACCCATCTAGGACTGAACTGTTCTTTCTTCTCAATGACATAATTAGTGATAGGTGCACCACCATCATCCAATGGTTTAGTCCAGGTGAGTGTCATCGATGTTGCATTGATGTCTGACACAAGTGGTTTTCCAGGTGGACCAGGAACATCTGAAATGATGATAATGAAATGTCATGTATCTTGTTCCCATATTTGAAATAGTACTTCAAAAGCATCATACAATTCTGACTGGTTACCCTATTTTATACTTCTTCAAATCGCTGTGGAGTATATACTCCATGCTACAAAGATTATGGTTATAGCATAACAATCTCTGTCCAAGCAAATGCCCATTTATACAGCTGGTTTAACTGGGACACACTCATGTTTCAAATCTTGTCCAAAGACATAAGCCTTTCAGAAACAAATGGAAGTGGTGGGACTCAAGCCAACAATCTGCCAATTCCAAGCCAGCCACTCTAAACATTCAACCATCAAGACTCCATATAGGATGGGTGTACAACATGGTGTTCATTTGGAGTATATAGTCTCTGAATACATAAGTCAAAACTTAACAGAAGTGTTGGAAATTACTTTGACATAAAACAGTTTGTTTATTAGACAATATTTGTATCACAGGTTAGTCCAGGAACCCTAAATGTCAACTTACCATAAGGTGGTTTGGCAATCTTGGCATCTGATGGTTCACTTGGTTTACCAGCACCAGCCTTATTTTCAGCTACAACTCGGAATTCATATTCATTGCCTTCTTTGAGTCCAGACACCTTGTATGCAGTTTCTGCGACAGCATAAGTGGTGACTCTATCCCATCGGGCTGAGAATTTTTCTTTCTTCTCGACATTGTAACCAGTGATTGGAGATCCGCCATCAGATCTTGGAGCTGACCAGTTCAGATTCATAGTAGTGGCAGTGATATCACTGACAATAGGTTTGGATGGTGCATCAGGTGCATCTAGAAGTATGACAGAAACGCAACATATTTAAAACTCGCATCAAACTCATCACATTCATTATTTCTTAATGAAGAACTTTATCTACAAGGTAGTCTACAGCAGGTCTGTTCTGAGCCAGCTTTGGAAATCTATTTCAGAGAGGTTGTTTGCTGCAGGGTTATTGACAATGACTTTACAGGGCTTTGTATGGTTAAGTCAGGTAACCCAGTCTAACTTGTCTTACCAAATGTTGATGACTTTTAGTACTGTTTAGGAAGTATATCACCAATAACTTTTACATTTCACTTACCATATGGTGGCTTGGCTTTCTGTGGTTTAGATGGTTCACTAAATGGTCCAAGACCAGCCTTGTTCTCAGCAGCCACTCTGAATTCATAAACATTGCCTTCAAACAGATCTCTGACTGTCATGGTCGTATCAGGCATTGATTCTCTGTTGACTCTCATCCACCTAGTACTTGAAGTATCTTTCTTTTCAACGATGTATCCAGTTACTGGACTTCCGCCATCATCTCTTGGTGGCTTCCATGAAATAGTCATATTAGTAGCATTGAAACTGGTGACAGTGGGCTGCATTGGTGGTCCTGGTACATCTAGAGTAAAATGATTTTATGATGTTTGTCTATTGTGCATGAAGATTGAATTATAATATAGATATTAACATATGAAGAATGCATCTCAGTAATAGTAGAACTGTAATTTTGGGAACAGAGGTTTGTACATTAAAATATTTCACTTATTATTGCATAATTTTAAAATGATGACAAAATGTACAAACTTTGAGATGAAACAGAAATTACACATTGTATTTCTCCTTTAATGCTGCACTAGCTGTACTGGGATATTATTTTTTTGATCAGACAACAACAACAACAACAACAACAACAACAACAACAACAACAACAACAACAACAACGTTACAATAATATATTCACACAACATTATTAGAATACCAACAATTAGACATTGTACATGTTAATTAGAATTCTGTTTTATCTATAAGTAGTGTAGTAATAAGTTGATTCATTGAGGACACTAATGGTATGGGTATGAACCCCCAAAAAGTCAATTTGATTGGATGTAGTGGACTAAATATGTGAACTGCTACATAAATATGTTTACCCACATGTGAATCAATACTGTGCAGGGTGTATATTAGAAGTGAGTAATTATATCTAACAGTAACAAAAAACTTTCCAGTTGCGGCTAGTGGAGTACTAAAAAGAGTTCTCTTTCATTTTTAAATATAACTTGGAACAAAGTTTGAACAAATTTTGAAGGACACTTTTATTTTCTATTTTCATGACAGTGGTCTCTGAGATGCATTCAAACCATAATGTCAACATTATATATCAAAAGCTTTCATTACTTACATCACCTGGGCTGTAATGGCAAACATTCACAAAACATTACTCCACAGTGAAACGACATACCTGTTAGTCACCTGATATAGTTGTTTTAATTTCAGGCCTTTTACACTTACCATATGGTTTCTTGGCAAGTTTTAATCCTGTTGACTCGCTTGGTGTACCCACACCAGCTTTGTTTTCAGCTGCTACATTGAACTCATATTGTTTACCCTCTTTCAGATGTTCCACTGTAAAAGTGGTGTCTGTGACTTTGTACATATTGACTTTTTCCCACATGCTGTGGTACTCCTCTTTCTTTTGTATTAAGTACCCTGTAATTGGACTGCCACCATCGTTTTCTGGTGGTGTCCATTTAAGGGTCATGGAAGTTGCTACGATATCTGATACTGATGGTTTTCCTGGAGAATCAGGAACACCTGGAGAGAGAGATGAATGAGTGGAATGGGAGAGGAAGGTGAGAAGGGCATGAAGTGAGAGAGAACACACCAAGTAGTGAACCGACAACAATCAATGCTGTGATATTGAACAACATACAACCATGTAAAAAGACAATGCAATAAAGAAGAACCTTATCTGCTAAGAAAATTGAAAGCATTGGCAAATTTTCATAAGTAGCATACATGGACATGGGAAGGCAGTAAATTCCATCAAATTTGTGACAACCAGGAGTCTTACCATACGAGGCCTTCAGCAAAACTGATGCTGTTGCCTCACTTGGTTTACCAACACCAGCCTTGTTCTCAGCGACCACTCTAAACTGATATTGGCATTGTTCCTTGAGATTAAGCACCGTACATGAGAATTGAGGAATTCTCTCTTTCACAGCTGGTACCCATTTAGGACTAAATGCTTCTTTCTTTTCCACATAGTAACCAAGGATTGGCGCACCACCATCTGATTCTGGAGGAGTCCATTGAAGAGTGACAGAGTGATGTGTCACGTCAAGAACATCAGGAACTCCGGGAGCTCCAGGTACATCTATGTAGAGATATGTGTGGAATATATACTAAGAGCTGAGTTTGATACTTATGTGCAACCTTGGTTAGTGCTTATCTATACAAGCACACACATAAGTAGACACCACAGATAACCTCCTTAAAACCGTTATAGCCAATACATGCAATCAACACACCAACTTGAAAGGAAATCTTGAATCACTCGTTTGAATATTTTCAAAGCTTAGTAACCCTGCATGCCAACCAAATTGGACAACAAATCATAACCTCGAAACCAACAGAGACAACATGAAAAGTAAATGATGTTATTAATAACCAACACAGAGTATTAAAGAAATCATATCCAAACTTGAAACAATAAATAGAATGAAAATAAGGCCAGGAAATAAAAAAATGTACAGACCAATTTCCTTGAAGTGATTTAACACCAAAAAACACAAAACCAAAGAGAGTGCATTACACTTAATATTAGTTATAAAAACACACCATATTAGACCATACCACTTAAAAACAGGGAAAGTGAGTAATTTAACCAATTATTTCAGAACCACAGCTCAGTACACAACTGATGAAAACTCTCACCATAAGGATCTTTGACTGTCACTGGGGCAGTTGAGTCACCAGCTGGACCAACTCCGGCTTGATTCTGAGCACGAATTCTGAACTCATAGACTGAATTCTCCTTGAGGTCAGTGACAATACAGTGTGGATGAAGTGTCTTTAGTTTGACCAACCATTTCATTGTGAACTGTTCTTTCATCTCCACGACAAATGCAGTGATAGCACTGCCACCATCTGATACGGGTGGTCTCCAAGACAGAGACACTGAAGATTTTGTAATTTCAATAACGTCAGGTTTACTTGGTGCATCGGGAACATCTTGGTGGTTTGAGGTAGAAGAAAGCAAAGGTGAGTAAGGTTGAGATATGTGAAAGGTGTGACAATTGGATAGAAGGAATTGAAGATGAAATGAAAAGGACAAGTGAAAAGGTGAAGAAGAATGAATGAAATTGAAGCATGTATCCATCTTATTTCATGATATAAACACTGAACTTTCAACTTTCAACTTTGAACCTTACCGTATGGTGGTTTAGCAACCACTGGTGTTGATGGTTTGCTTGGTTCACTCACACCAGCCTTGTTTTCTGCTGACACTCGGAATTCATATTCTGTACCCTTGATCAGATCAGAAGCAACGATGAATGGTTCCTTCACTGGAACTCTATTCACTCTAACCCATCGGTCTTTGCTTGTGTCACGTTTCTCGACTATGTAGCCAGTAACTCTTGCTCCACCATCGGAATCTGGTGGTGTCCACTTGAGATTGGCTGTTTTGTCGGAAACTTCAATAACAGTAGGTTTGCCAGGGGCATCAGGCACAGAGATCTTCAATGTAGCTGGGAAGCTTGGTTTACCAACACCAGCTTTGTTTTCTGCTAGCACACGGAATTCATAGTCAGTGCCTTCAGTCAAACCAGTGGCATTGTAGCTAGTATCTGTTACAGAGAGTGTGTTGTCCTTCACCCATCTTGCACTGAATTTCTCTTTTCTTTCAATGGTATATCCAGTAACAGGTGATCCACCATCATCTTTGGGAGGTGTCCACTTGAGTTTGATTGATGTTGGTTGAACTTCAATGATATCTGGAGTTCCTGGTGCATCAGGTACATCTGTAAAATAGCAAAGAAATAATACAGTAAACATGGGTATTCATAGTTGACAATTCACTTTGACTTAATACTGTTCTTTGCTGATTGACAGCTGATTGTACAAACTGATTGGGGAAACTTTGAAAAGAGACAATGTCTTATAAGGTTGACAAATGTTCCAAATTATTATAAAATAAAAAAACTTGGTAAGAATCTGCAGAAATTAGCACAAAAGGAGGATACTTCTTAACTGACTTACCATATGGTGGTTTGGCCACTTTGGGATCTGATGGCTCACTAGGTTTGCCAACACCAGCCTTGTTCTCAGCAGACACTCTGAAAGTGTACTCATTGCCTTTCTCCAGTCCAGTCACAGTATGTGTTGTGTCTGGTACAGTGAAGTCACTGATTCGTGTCCATCTAGTATGATACCTCTCCTTCTTCTCAATGACGTAATTGAAGATGGCATTGCCACCATCATTTAATGGTGGACTCCATGTCAGTTTCATGGATTTCTCTGTTATGTCAGATACTGTTGGTTTACCTGGAGCATCTGGTTTGTCTGTTAGAAATCAAAGTAATTAGTGAATACTGTGAATTTATAATACAGTATGAATGAAGAACTGTGTCTATCAAAACTGAAGTTGCACACTCCATACATATGCACACATATGCACACTCCAATTAACTGAAGTGCAATGCTAATGATGTCCATAACATATATGGTCATACACTTTACGTCACTTAAATTTCAAAACAAGGAATTTTCATGGTCGAGATTTTGTCCATTTTCAAGGAATATTCTACGACAGTACACCTCTCCAATAGTTGCCACTTGATCTGTCTCAATCAGAAATTCACTGTTAAGCAAATAAGCTTGTTTAACCTTGATGGTTTTAATGAATATTAGAATGGATTGTGAAGATCAATAACAACTTACCATATGGTGGTTTGGCTATTCTTGGTTCTGATGGTTCACTGAATGCTCCAACACCAGCCTTGTTCTCAGCAGCCACTCTGAATTCATATTCTGAGTGTTCTGTTAGTCCTGTTACTTTGAAGTTGATATCAGTGATAGTGTCTCTGGTTACTCTCATCCAGCGTGTTGCAAACTTGTCTTTTCTTTCAATCACATAGTTGGTTATCTTGGCTCCACCATCTGTTATTGGTACTGTCCAATCAAGAGTCATGGATGTCGAAGTGACATCAGAGACCTTTGGTCGCCCAGGTGGTCCTGGTACATCTGCAATTTTCAAAAATAATTGGAGTTAATAACTTTGCTAAATCACTATCAATATGTGGATTAGAAAATTGGTGAGATTAGGGACAACAGAATGTGTTTTCTTGTAAAAGAAATATCATGACTAACACCTACCATATGGAGGTTTAGCACGGTGTTTGTCACTTGGTTCACCAAATGGTCCTGTACCAGCTTTGTTCTCAGCAGCTACTCTGAACTGATACTCTGTACCTTGCATCAGATCTGTCACAGTGTAAGTTGTGTCAAATACTTTGTCTTTATGAGCTCTGCTCCACCTTCCTCTACCAATGTCATACTTCTCAATCACATAGCTAGTTATTGGATTTCCACCATCTGATCTTGGTGCTGTCCAGGTGAGAGTCATGTGAGTGGCATCAATCTTGGAAACATCTGGTTTTCCAGGTGCACTTGGTACATCTGGTAGAAAACAATTCAGTCAATAACATTTAGTATACCATAATGGTTAACAGCAGGTCAATTTGTGCTTAAATTTAAATAATTGACATGCCATCATGTTAATATGTCTCAAAAACCCTATCCTGGCCAGACTGTTAGTCAATGGACTAATATGTTAACAATCATTGGTGATTCAGATTATGATACAAATGAACGCTTTAGTTTAACATGAACTCACCATATGGTGGTTTAGCTTTCCTGACATCACTTGGTTCACTGGGTTTGCCAACTCCAGCTTTGTTTTCTGCCAGTATACGGAATTGGTATTCGGTTCCCTCTCTCAATTCAGTTACTCTAAATCTGGTGTCAGAAACTGCAGACTTGTTGACTTTTGTCCACATTGTGGTGAATTGCTCTTTCTTCTCTACATAGTAACCAGTAACAGGAGAACCACCATCATCTTCTGGTGATAACCAGCTGAGGTTCATGCTATTGGCTGTCACATCTGAAATACTTGGTTTTCCAGGTGGTCCTGGTACATCTGTTTGAGAAAGAGAAACATGTAAATTACCATTCTAAAATAATGAGACAAAGTGTACTAGTGTTCAGATATGTTGAAAAAATCAAAGGATCTCAGGACTTTACATTAAAAAGAAATGGTTTGAGCACCAATTAGGTTATAATTGATCACTTACCATATGGTGGTTTAGCTGTCTTTGGATCTGATGGTTCACTGTATTTACCAACACCAGCTTTGTTCTCAGCAGCAACTCTGAACTGATATGCTGTTCCTTGAGTGAGACCAGTTACTGTATGATCAGTACCAATGACTTTGGCATCTGTGTACACCTTAGTCCATCGGCTACCAAACTCTTCCTTCTTCTCAATCACATAGTTGGTGATTCTACTGCCGCCATCTGATATGGGTTCTGACCAAGTGATGGACATTGTCTTGGCTGTAACTCCTGTGATCTTGGGTTTACCAGGTGCATCAGGTACATCTACAGTAAAGATGTTAGAAAACATACATTACCTAACAGAAATCACCTTGCAATATTGTTCTCTAGTTGAAGGATACTTTTCTAACTGGCAACATTCTGATATCATCAACTTTCATTTCTTAAAACATAGCAGTATATAATACCAAGAATGCTTGTAATACAACTTACCATATGGGGCCTTTGCTTTGTGTGGTCCTACAGAGTTGCTTGGTTTACCAACACCAGCCTTGTTTTCTGCACAAACTCTGAATTCATATTCATTGCCTTCCGTCAGACCTTCAACATCAAATGTCAGATCAGTTACACTGTGTTTGTTGATTCTGGACCATCTGAATCCAAACTGTTCTTTCATTTCAACATGGTATCCAGTAACAGGAGAGCCACCATCATCTTCAGGTGGAGTCCAAGTCAGTTTCATTGATGTTTCCTGTATATTTGAGACTTTGGGTGTTCCAGGTGGACCAGGTACATCTGTTGAAAAATACAGTGTTAAGATATGATGAGAATTATAAAATCATTTACTTAAAAAAGTTACTGGATGGGAAAAGGGTTGGAAATACTTCTAGGAGATAGACACTGTAGTATTTTAACATTTTCAGATTTCAAAGAAGAGAACAACATAATCTACATTTTGATGCACTGATGTACAAGACAAGTTTACAATTTCAACTTACCATATGGTGGTTTGGCTAAGTGTGAATCGGATGGTTCACTTGGTTTACCAACACCAGCTTTGTTCTCTGCAGCCACTCTGAATTGGTATTCAGATCCTTGCTTGAGGTCTGTTACAGTGAATGTTGTTTCTGAGACATCAAATCTGTTGGCCTTGGCCCAGAGTGTGGAGAACTTCTCTTTCTTTTCAATGATGTATCCAGTAATTGGTGCACCACCATCATTCAATGGTGTAGTCCAGTTCAGTGTCATCTTCGTTGCATCAATGTTGGAGATCACTGGTTTACCAGGAGGACCAGGTAGACCTGTTGGTAGACATGAATAAACTTAATAGATAATTCTTATAAAAAAATATGTCTAACATATTGAATATTTTAACAGTGTAGTCAGGATAGATGGAAAATGAGAATTTGAGTTTCCAAATGGCAAATACTACAGTTGAAAAGGAGTTTTGTATCTTATACTATACTTCATTTCCTATCATGCTGAAACCTGATCATTCACATTTTACATATATCAGTATATCAATTTAATATTCATTATTTGTTTGTAAATGCAATACTTACTGAACTAAATAGTATCTGTATTGAAAATGAAAATAAGTGTTTATCAATCATTGAAAAGTAAACATACTGCATTCATACATTCTTATACTGTTGAAATAGTGTTACATTTAGCCACAGTGTTTGTACAAACATTTTTCTAATGTGTTTGATCATTTAAATGCCAGTCTTAGCTTGTAAACTTATTTGTCTACAAAATAGGGCAGTATGTTAAGACTGAGGCAAAGAGGTATAGTTGTATTATTATTATTATCATTATTATTATGATGATGATGACAGACTCTTTTTATTACATAACTTAATTGCCAACAACTCACCATATGGAGGCTTGGCTTTCTTGGAATCAGATGGTTCACTGAATTTGCCAATACCAGCTTTGTTGTGAGCTGCAACTCTGAATTGATAGTCAGTGCCTTCTTTGAGTCCCTTTATGGTGAAATCTGTATGTATGATATCTTCATCAGAGGCCACCTTTGTCCAGCGAGTTGTGAATTCTTCCTTCTTTTCCACTGTGTAGTGTGTAATCCTTGATCCACCATCAGATTCTGGTTCTGTCCATTTGATAGTCATACTTGTAGCCTGTACATCTGTTACCTTGGGTTTACCAGGTGCACCAGGTACAGCTGAAAAACACAAATCAACATATTTTAAGTTACTCATTAGATCTTGTGCAGTTTGTGCACCAAGAAAACATAATCCAAAATATACTTATTAAAGTTATATTTTTTCTTAGATATACTAAAGACAAATTTAAGTCAAGAATTGTACTTCATTTTACATCTGTTGAGATCTGCAGCAGAAAAAAATATCCACATTTATTTTGACAAAATAACAAAGGTGTACTATTTCTGTACTTACTGTATGGTGGTCTTGCTGTTTGTGGACCAGTAGAGTGGCTAGGTTTACCAACACCAGCTTTGTTCTCAGCACATATACGGAACTCATAGACTGAATTTTCTTTCAAGTCATCAACTGTGTAGCTCAGGTCTGGCACACTGTGTTTGTTCATTCTGGACCATCTTACACTAAACTGTTCTTTGCCTTCAATGATGTATCCAGTAACTGGAGAGCCACCGTCATCTTCAGGTGGAGTCCAAGTCAGTTTCATTGATGTTGCATTTATGTCAGACACTCTGGGTGTTCCAGGTGGACCAGGTACATCTTTAGGAAGAAACAAATTTGAGAATTTTAGTTCAAAGTATCTACTAAATGTGTGAATAAGAGAAACTTCATTTAATGATTAGAAAAGCTAATATCAAGTACTTGTAATATGGAGTCCAGTATGTTTTGAACATCAAAATTAAAAGCAAAATATACAATATTTACCATATGGTGGTTTGGCAATTCTTGGTTCAGATGGTTCGCTAGCAGGTCCAACACCAGCTTTGTTCTCAGCAGCAACTCTGAATTGGTATTCTGTTCCCTGTGTCAGGTCTGTCACTGTATATTTTGTTTCTTTGACATCATACTTATTAGCCTTGGCCCAATAAGTTGAGAACTTCTCTTTCTTTTCAACGATATATCCAGTAATTGGTGCACCACCATCATTCAATGGTGTAGTCCAGTTCAGTGTCATCTTGGTAGCATCAATGTCAGATATGACTGGTTTACCAGGAGCACCAGGTAGACCTGTTTGAAACAACATTGTACCCTAAGTTAGAAAATATCAAAATTGAGGAAAGTGTGCCTACTGGTATATAAACCTGTGTTTTGCCAAGTCCAAAAAAATCAAATGAAATGCACCATGTAATATAATAAGTAAGTTTTTTGGTCGGATAACCCAATGAAATAATGAAGTTGACTGTATTTGCTATTATCACCATGTCATTACTAAGACGTAGTTAACTATAAGATCTGAAAGGTAGTTTAGTTTGTTTATGGGTGATAATCATTAGAACATGTACATGAACATGGAAATTGCAAAGTTTGATTATGACTTACCATATGGTGGTTTGGCAGTCTTGGTGTCTGATGGCTCACTGAATTTACCAACACCAGCTTTGTTCTGAGCTGCAACTCTGAACTGATAGTTAGAACCCTGAGTTAGACTGGTCACAGTGAATGCAGTATCCACAATATCTGTATCTGAGAACACCTTGGTCCAACGTGAGCTGAATTCATCTTTACGTTCAACAACATAGTTTGTAATCCTTGATCCACCATCAGATTCTGGTTCTGTCCATTTGATAGTCATACTTGTAGCCTGTACATCTGTTACCTTGGGTTTACCAGGTGCATCAGGTACAGCTGTGAGAATGACATAGAAAGATTAATTAGAGAATGCAACTTAAAAGCAATGTATACAGCAAACTTGTAAGAAGATCACTACTTTTGTACAATGAGATTGAATTTTTAACATGTTCAAATATTGATAAGTACCCTTGGAGTCAGTCAGAAAGTCACACACCATTTTAGGTATGCTTAATATATAAAAGTCATTTTAACAAAAAGAAACCATTACCAATATTTCAAAGCACCTAAGAAGTATGATTAACTAGAAAAAAGACAGTATGTAGCACTTACTGTATGGTGGTTTAGCAGTATGTGGACCAGTAGAGTTACTTGGTTTACCAACACCAGCTTTGTTCTCAGCACAGACGCGGAATTCATAGACTGAGTTTTCTTTCAAGTCATCAACTGTGTAGCTCAGTTCTGGTACACTGTACTTGTTCACTCTAGACCACTTGAAACCAAATTGTTCTTTCCTTTCAATGACATATCCAGTGACTGGAGAACCACCATCATCTTCAGGTGGAGTCCAAGTCAGTTTCATTGATGTTGCCTTTATATCAGATACTTTAGGTGTTCCAGGTGGTCCTGGTACATCTGGAGAACAGAAATGAGAATGAAGATCAGTATAATGAATGAATAATGTGAACAGGTGTTTACGGAGGACTTCTATAAATATCATGGCAAACTTCTACATATAAAAAGATAATGTCAACAAATTGTAGAACTTAAAAATATGTTTTCCAAGTCAAATCACTTCCCTTTGTAAGAAATGCCACCAGCAACAGTTAGTAAAAGTTGCAGTAGTAGGAATCTACTTACCATACGGTGGTTTGGCAATTCTTGGTTCAGATGGTTCACTAGCAGGTCCGACACCAGCTTTGTTCTCAGCAGCAACTCTAAATTGGTATTCCATTCCCTGTGTCAGGT
The DNA here is from genome assembly GCF_964340395.1 of Glandiceps talaboti. NCBI lineage: Eukaryota > Metazoa > Hemichordata > Enteropneusta > Spengelidae > Glandiceps > Glandiceps talaboti. Next base: position 12,017,982 of record NC_135568.1, on the reverse strand, counting down.
CTGTAACTGTATATTTTGTTTCTTTCACATCATACTTATTAGCCTTGGCCCAATAAGTTGAGAACTTCTCTTTCTTTTCAACAATATATCCAGTAATTGGTGCACCACCATCATTCAATGGTGTAGTCCAGTTCAGTGTCATCTTGGTAGCATCAATGTCAGATATGACTGGTTTACCAGGAGCACCAGGTAGACCTGTATAGTAAAGATATCATGCCATGAGGTTGTGAAATTAAGGAGGCTATTAACAGTAGACAGAAGAATCATCTAATGAAGGGTTGATGGACTACCAAATATGTACACAAACAGAAGGCTATAATGACATTAACCTAGTGGTCTCCTGTAACTACATTGTACCTATTGAAAGCAGATATTCTGACAGAGATAGTTAAAGTAAAACAGCATGTAGATACCAATTTTGTACCTTATCTGCTTAATATATAACTAGACTAAGTGCTCTTCCTTTAACAAGACAAGATACAACTGTACGAAAAATAAAAGTAAGTGACAATTTGGTCTGTGTAGTGATTTTACAATGACCTGATATCTTTAAAATCAATGACGTCCAATTTTTCATCAAACAAAAACATATTATGGATTGAAAGAATAAATAGCTACATACCATATGGTGGTTTAGCAGTCTTGGTATCTGATGGTTCACTGAATTTACCAACACCAGCTTTGTTTTCTGCAGCAACTCTGAATTGGTAGTCAGATCCTTCAGATAGTCCTCTTGCTATGTATGAAGTTTCTGTCACTTTCTCATCTCTGTTCAGAAGAGTCCAACGTAAGCCAAATGATTCTTTCTTCTCAATGACATAACCTGTGACTGGGCTGCCTCCATCAGATTCTGGTGGAGTCCACTTGATGGTCATAGAAGTCGCTGTTACTTCAGTCACTTTAGGTTTGTTTGGTGCATCAGGAACAGCTGAATCAGAAGAGAGTGAAGACTTAAGTTACATTAAATTACCAAATAGACATTATGTCCATCAAATTTTTTGCTTTCAATATGAGTCTAGTAATTCCAGTAGATTCTGTGATTAAGTGTATTACCTATATGCTGAGCAAGACTTTTTGTATGTTGTCATAATGATATCTCTGCCTCTTAACAATAATTTTCAATTCTGTGTTATTTTTTTCATTTGCTCCAGACAAAAATATCTCTATGATGGTCAATTTCTGATATTTCTTCACTGTAAACTTGCTTTATTGGTCATACATTTCTGAATTACATAGTACACACAAATATTTAGAATTCATTTTGGAGAAAGGGGAACTTACTGTATGGTGGTTTAGCTGTAATTGGGCCAGTAGAGTCACTTGGTTGACCAACACCAGCTTTGTTCTCAGCACATATACGGAATTCATAGACAGTTCCTTCAGTCAAGTTTTCCACTTTGAAGTGTGGTTCTGTCACAGCAACTCTGTTAACCTTTGTCCATCTGGTACTGAACTTCTCTTTCTGTTCCACAAAGTATCCAGTGACTGGTGAACCACCATCATCTTCAGGTGGAGTCCAGCTCAGTTTCATTGATGTTGCATTTATGTCAGAGACCTTTGGTTTTCTGGGTGGACCAGGTACATCTGAAAGAATTAGAATGTGTAAACATCAGACAGGGAATGAATATGAATTACAGCAACTTTTTATTTTTGTCAAATTCTTAAGAATCTGGATACTGTACTAAGAAATTACAGGATTGTATACTTACCATAAGGTGGTTTGGCAATCTTGGCATCTGATGGTTCACTTGGTTTACCAGCACCAGCCTTATTCTCAGCTACAACTCGGAATTCATATTCATTGCCTTCTTTGAGTGCTGTCACCTTGTATGCATTCTCTGTCATTGCATAAGTGTTGACTTTGTCCCATCGTGTTGAGAATTTCTCTTTCTTCTCGACATTGTAACCAGTGATTGGAGATCCGCCATCAGATCTTGGAGCTGACCAGTTCAGATTCATAGTAGTGGCAGTGATATCACTTACAATAGGTTTGGATGGTGCATCAGGTGCATCTGAGAATGAAAAGAATGGGGTTTTCAAGATTCAGTAATATGTAGAATAACCACTGTGATAATTTAAATACTGTGAATGGTTGATGGTTCATCCTGCCCAGATAGTAGAGTTCATATTCAAGTAATGAAGGCAAAAGTACATTAAAGTGTCTCCTATCATAACATGGTCAAAATTATTCCCATCATACTCACCATATGGTGGCTTAGCTTTGTGTGGTGCAGATGGTTCACTTGATGGACCAACACCAGCTTTGTTCTCAGCAGCCACTCTGAACACATAGTCATTGCCTTGAACAAGGTCTCTCACAGTGAAGTGTGTATCATCAACAGCCTCTCTGTTTGCTCTGACCCATCTTGTACTGGTCACATCTTTTCTTTCAATGATATATCCAGTGATGGGGCTTCCACCATCATTTCTTGGTGGTCTCCATGTGATTGTCATGTGGGTAGCATTGATGTCAGCTACATCAGGTGAGCTTGGTGCATGAGGTACATCTATGGAAATAAAGGAATATACATTTCATGAACTGAAGTTTTCTCAAACTCAATCAATCACCACATTGTACAAAATACACTGCTGTTTACATTTGAATGGCTTGGTAATGTCTTGACCTTGCAACTTTTCTCTAAGGATGTCATTCCTAGAGTCTGTATACAGATCTTACTCCTCTTTCTCCCAAGGGGTATTTGTTTGTACAATAGTAAATATGAGTTGGGAGATAGCGGATTCACCAGACAGTGACAAGTACGGGTACAATGCACTGACAACTAGTCTATAAATATTGATCAGACATTCACAGTTACTTACCATACGGTCGTTTTGCGACCTTTAATCCAGATGATACACTTGGATTACCAATGCCTGCCTTATTTTCTGCTTGTATTCTGAATTCATACTGATTACCTTCTTTAAGTCTCTCTACCGTACAAACTGTCTCAGTCACTGATAGCACCTGTTCCCATATTATACTAAACTCTGCTTTCATTGTAACACTATACTTTGTGATCGGACTACCACCATCACTATCTGGAGGTGTCCATTTGAGAGTCATGGTGCTAGCAGTGATATCAGAGACAGATGGTTTTCCAGGTGTGCCTGGGACTTCTACATGGTGTAACCAAAGTTGTGCAGTGGAGGAAAGGAAAACAGGAAAGTGTGGAAAGGAAGGATCATGAGAAAGGGTGAGATACAGTAAAACACACAGGGTAATGGAACACAGACACAAGAAGAGAGATAAGGAGGAAATATCTAGTATTTGTTCTGGTGTATTATATAGTAATTTCCATCCAGCCATTCTAATCCTTATGAATCAAATCTAAAAGATCAAATCTTCAAGTAACATATAATGACGAACAGTATCTCACATACATTATACTGTTTAAGAATATCATATTCATGAAATCTGTCTTCTGACAGGCAGTGAAAAAAGAAGTGATCTGTAAATCTTTGGTATTTTCAATTTTGCCATCCATTTCAACCAAATTGCCTGATTTCATATGAATAGTCGTTGGGTATATTGTACTTGCAAAAGGAAACCGCTTACCATAGGGTGGTTTTAAAGTAACAGGGGGTGTAGATTCACTTGGTGCACCAAGACCAGCTTTATTTTCAGCAGAAACTCTGAACTGATAGACTGAGTTTTCTCTGAGATCAGTCACTGTACATGTCTTATCTGTGACTTCCTGTGCACACTGCACCCATAGAGTACTGAACTTATCCTTACAATACACAGTATAACCAGTGATTGGTGATCCACCATCAGAAGTAGAAGCTACCAGTTTCAAAGTAACTGAGTTATGAGTGACTTCAACTACTTCAGGAACTCCTGGAGCTCCTGGTGCGTCTGGGAGGGTGGGAAGGATAGCAGCAAACGTTCACTATAATGTTGCTTGTCTCTAGTGCTATGATTAATTTAGTACTGAGAACACACACACTGTAAGTGTTTTTTTGCAACTTCAGGAGAATCTGCTGTTGAGCTAAAATTTATTTATGAAGTCTTTGAACTGGTAAAATATTCCATGTTATTGGCAAAAAGCAGTTATGTTGAAAAAAAGAACACTGCACACCTCTTTTGGTCAATTCTAATGTCAGCTCTAAATTTTAAAGAATATGTTTATCATTTTGGGCAATACTGAAAAGTAACTGTTACTGAGCTGAAACTTATTAAAAGACTCAACACTGTATTAAAGGACTCCATGCCATTGGCCAATATCAGTTGAGATGACGAGGGAAGAAAACACAGAACACCTCCAATGAGTACTGTTAATTGTATCATCAACCATGAACTCAAACAAGTACGTTAAGTCATTTTATTCCAACTTCAAAAGAGGAATTGTGTAAAAAAAGTTCTCTAATTAAAGAAATCTTATAGAACCACATCAAATAGGATTCAGACAAACTGACCAGAACAGAATAGTAATTACCATAGGGATCTTTAGCCTTTGTAGGATCAGAAGGCTGACTTGCAGGACCAAGACCAGCCTTGTTCTCAGCAGATACTCTAAACTCATACACTGAACTTTCCTTTAGCTCTGACACAGTGCAAGTTGGTTGGACAACCTTTGCAGTAAAGGTCCATTTTTTGTGAAGCCTTTCTTTCATTTCAACCGCATACACAGTTATTGGCCTACCACCGTCTGATAATGGTGGTCTCCATGACAAGGTCATAGAGGATTTGGTAACATCAGAAACCTCAGGTTTGCTAGGTGAATCAGGGACATCTAAGATGGTGGAACAGGGTGGAAGAGAAGACAGGAAAGGTAAGATGGGAAAGTATAGGGAAATGTGCAAAGGAAAGGAAAGTGTAATTTTACAGAACAACTCATGATGTGCAGGGAAACATTGATGGATATACAAACAATCTAAAACTTACCATAGTGGGCATCTGTAAGCATTACCTGGTTTGAAACACTCCTTTTGAATTTACTTACCATAAGGTGGTTTAGCAACCACTGGTGTTGATGGTTTGCTTGGTTCACTCACACCAGCCTTGTTTTCTGCTGACACTCGGAATTCATATTCTGTACCCTTGATCAGATCAGAAGCAACGATGAATGGTTCTTTCACTGGAACTCTATTCACTCTAACCCATCGGTCTTTGCTTGTGTCACGTTTCTCGACTATGTAGCCAGTAACTCTTGCTCCACCATCAGAATCTGGTGGTGTCCACTTGAGATTGGCTGTTGTGTCGGAAACTTCAATGACAGTAGGTTTCCCAGGGGCATCAGGCACAGAGATCTTCAATGTAGCTGGGAAGCTTGGTTTACCAACACCAGCTTTGTTTTCTGCTAGCACACGGAATTCATAGTCAGTGCCTTCAGTCAAACCAGTAGCATTGTAGCCAGTATCTGTTACAGAGAGTGTGTTGTCCTTCACCCATCTTGCACTGAATTTCTCTTTTCTTTCAATGGTATATCCAGTAACAGGTGATCCACCATCATCTTTGGGAGGTGTCCACTTGAGTTTGATTGATGTTGGTTGAACTTCAATGATATCTGGAGTTCCTGGTGCATCAGGTACATCTGTAAAAGAGAATTTGCCAGCAAATGTAACTCATGCAATCAAATCAAACTAAAACACTGTAAGAGTTTTCCAATCTGAAGAGACAATTATGATTGTTTAAATACCATTTGCAGTCAGGTTTATAAAACTTTAGTGATTCAGAACAAATTTCTTACCATATGGAGGCTTGGCAACCTTTGTGTCTGATGGTTCACTTGGTTTACCAATACCAGCTTTATTTTCTGCACAAACTCTGAAGGTGTATTCATTTCCCTTTTCAAGACCATTCACGATGTGAGTTGTCTCAGAAACAGTGTAAGTATTAACTCTTGTCCATCTAGTACTAAATCTTTCCTTCTTTTCAATGACATAGTTGAAGATAGGGCTACCACCATCATCTTCTGGAGGTGTCCATGTCAACTTCATAGATTTTTCTGTGATGTCACTGATCAAAGGTCTGCCTGGTGCATCGGGTTTGTCTGTTAAGGAGGATAAAATGTAATCAGTAAAGCATATTGACTGACCTTTGTGCATTCTCATGACTGTGGTTAGTATGTGACAACAGGGCCAATGACTTATAGTTCCAATTGCTGAGCATATATGCATTTTTAAAAACTTTTTATAGGTGTACTGTATCATATACTCTTTATAGACACAGATTTTGATCAAAACTTTCGATATGAATATAATCATTTTCCAACCAATTACTTTAACATATATGTACAAATATGGAAATTAAATGAAATTTGTAATACTTACCATATGGTGGTTTGGCAATTCTTGATTCAGACGGTTCACTTGGTTTACCAACACCAGCCTTGTTCTCTGCTGCAACTCTGAATTCATATTCAGTTCCCTCAGTAAGGTTAGTTACTTTGTATGTAGTATCTGGTATGTTCTCTTTGGTCACTCGGATCCATCGGCTACTGAATTTCTCCTTTCTCTCCACAACATAGTTGGTGATTTTGGCTCCACCATCTGTGTCAGGTTCACGCCATGTTAGGGTCATGGTTGTGGCTGTCACATCAGAGATCTTTGGTTTTCCTGGTGGGCCAGGAACATCTATTGCAATGAAAAAGGTATTTGATGATTAACTAATTTTGTCTTCATTGTAAAACATTTCAATCTTTGTATTGCTCCTGACAAAGTATCGTATAAATGTAATCTTAATATCTGAACAGACACAAACAACATGAAGCAATTGCATTGTGGGGAAGAGCAAATAGATATTCTTCATCACAGATTAACTAACAACTCACCATATGGAGGTTTAGCACGGTGTTTGTCACTTGGTTCACCAAATGGACCTGTACCAGCTTTGTTCTCAGCAGCTACTCTGAACTGATACTCTGTACCTTCCGTCAGATCTGTCACAGTTGTTGTTGTATCCTTAATAGATTCTCTAATTGCTCTACTCCATCTTCCTCTACTGATATCAAACTTCTCAATCACATAGCCAGTGATTGGACTTCCACCATCTGATCTTGGTGCTGTCCAAGTGAGTGTCATATGAGTAGCATCAATCTTGGAGACATCTGGTTTTCCAGGTGCACCTGGTACATCTGGTAAAGGAGAAAACATCCAATGAAAAAGTTTTCATGACACTTAAAGACAAAGTATTGGATGTGCTATTTCATATATATGTGTAAAAATACCCCATCCTGTCCAGACTGTTATGACAAATATATTTGTTGCTATAATATATACACAACTTAAATCATAATATAAACTATTGAAATGTGTATTAACATAAACTCACCATATGGTGGTTTAGCTTTCCTGACATCACTTGGTTCACTGGGTTTGCCAACTCCAGCTTTGTTTTCTGCCAGTACACGGAATTGGTATTCAGTTCCCTCTCTCAATTCTGTTACTCTAAATCTGGTGTCAGAAACTGAAGACTTGTTTACTTTTGTCCACATTGTGGCAAATTGCTCTTTCTTCTCTACGTAGTAACCAGTAACTGGAGAACCACCATCATCTTCTGGTGATAACCAGCTGAGGTTCATGCTATTGGCTGTCACATCTGAAATACTTGGTTTTCCAGGTGGTCCTGGTACATCTGTTCAGAGAAAGAGAAACATTTTAATTAACATTCTACCATGAGACCAAGCATACCAAAACGTTCAGATATATTGAAATATCAAAGACTCTCCTGAATTTATTTTAAAATGAACTGGTTTGATCACATTTTAAGTTTTAAAGTGATCACTTACCATATGGTGGTTTGGCAGTTCTTGGTTCAGATGGTTCACTGTATTTACCAACACCAGCTTTGTTCTCTGCAGCCACTCTGAATTGATAGTCTGTACCTTCAGTTAATCCAGTTACAGTGTGTTCAGTATCAATGACTTTGTCATCAGTGTACACCTTGCTCCATCTTGAACTGAACTCTTCCTTCCTTTCAATCACATAGTTAGTAATTCTGCTACCACCATCAGAATCAGGTACTGTCCACTTGATGGTCATAGATTTGGCTGTCACATCAGTTACTTTGGGTCTACCAGGCTTGTCTGGCACATCTGCATGATAAAGAAATGTATTTGTTATAAATATATTAGTCTTCCGGCCATCACATCTTTCATTTCACAATCAAGTTTATAACATATGATATTAGGTAACACGTGAGTCAATAAATTAAATATTTTGTTTTTTTTAGTAAGTAGGTAATAGGTGTCTATAATATCACATAATTGAAATGAACAACTCACCATATGGTGGTTTAGCTTTCCTTGGACCAGTGGAGTCACTTGGTTTACCAACACCAGCCTTATTTTCTGCACAGACTCTGAATTCATATTCATTGCCTTCTTTTAGACCTTCAACATCAAATGTTAAATCAGTTACACTGTCTCTGTTGATTCTGGACCATCTGAAACTAAACTGTTCTTTCATTTCAACGTTGTATCCAGTAACTGGAGAGCCACCATCATCTTCAGGTGGACTCCAAGTCAGTTTCATTGATGTTTCCAGTATATTTGAGACCTTGGGTGTTCCAGGTGGACCTGGTACATCTATAGGAGAGATAAATGAACAGTTGTAAGGCATACTTGAAATAGTGTATTCATTCTGACAGTCACTAAGTCACCTTCTGAAACAAACCCTGCCCTGGCGGTATCTAAGTCACCTTTTGAACTTGATCCTGTCCAGATGGTATCTAAGTCACTTCTTGAAGCAGATCCTGATCAAATTGTAACTTCTGAAACTTGACACTGTTCAGATTTTAACTAAGTCACCTATAGTAGTAGATTCTATCAAGATTGGTTCTAAGCCACCATCTGAACAGGGCCCTGAGTCACCTCTTGGAAAAGATCTTACCCTAACTTCTTTCACACAATGTAGACAGGGTGATAAGATTGGAGAAATCAAACAATTATTATACCATCATTTGTTAGTACAATTACACTACAGACACTAGATATCTATGATTCTACCATCAAATATTAATAAAGATACTTACCAAATGGATGTTTGGCAATTATTGAATCTGATGGTTCACTGTATTTGCCAACACCAGCTTTGTTCTCTGCTGCAACTCTGAATTGGTATTCAGATCCCTGTTTGAGGTCAGTTACAGTAAATGTTCTCTCAGTGACATCAAATCTGTTAGCCTTTGTCCATAATGTTGACATTCTTTCTTTCTTCTCAATAATGTATCCAGTAATTGGTGCACCACCATCATTCAATGGTTTAGTCCAATTCAATGTCATCTTGGTTGCTTCAATATCGGAGATTGCTGGCTTACCTGGAGCATCAGGCACACCTGATATCAAGTAAAAACACATAATGATTATAACTTTCTAAGTTTCACAGGTGAGTTGTGGAACGGTAAGTTTACTGCTGTTATTAAAATGTGGGTTTAAAAAAGCAGCCATTGAGACATCTTGCTCAATTGTGATGGTATTGGGTTGGAATAGCATCTTTCACTTAAATCTCACCAGGTAATTTAATATTAATGATTTTACTTTTTTTCTGTATGTATAGACCTCCTCTGAACCACTGCCTATAAACCACAAAATTTCCAAAAACAAACACTACATATGTTCAGTGTACATAATATACATTCACATCACATTTTGGGCAGAGGTTATTATATTGCACACGTACCATATGGCGGCTTAGCAGTCTTGATATCAGATGGTTCACTTGGTTTACCAACACCAGCTTTGTTTTCTGCTGACACTCTAAATTGATAATCAGATCCCTCTGAGAGGTCTCTTGCAATGTATGAAGTCTCAATCACTTTCTCATCTCTGTTAATTGCTACCCATCGGACACCAAATGATTCTTTTCTTTCAATAACATAGCCAGTAATCTTGCTTCCGCCATCTGAGTCAGGTTCTGTCCATTTGATTGTCATCGTAGTGGCTGTCACCTCAGTAACTTTGGGTTTTCCTGGTGCATCAGGAACAGCTGAAGGAAGGATAGAAAGTGTATTTAAGGGCTTGATATCAAAACATCAATTAATAATTTGTTTTAAACTGGTCAGTGTATAATCAAATGTGGAAAATTTCAAAACAATACATCCTTTAATTACATCGTGTTGTATCTTCAGTGAATTTTATAATACGACCAGTGTTACATTGATATAACAACTTCAACGTAATAAAATGTAATATTGCCCATTTTTTACGATTTTCATGTAGAAGAAAACCCAGCAAAAGCTAAGCATGTGACTTCACACAAACTTGTCATAAATCAGACATGAAGGGAAGTTATTGTAGGTAGGGCTGTTTTCAAAATAATATTGATGATACTTACTGTATGGTGGTTTAGCTGTAAAAGGTCCAGCTGCTTCACTTGGTCTACCAACACCAGCTTTGTTCTCTGCACAGACACGGAACTCATAGACAGTTCCCTCAGTCAGGTTATCAACTGTACATTGTGTTTCTGTAACTGTCATTCTGGTGGCTTTCACCCATCTTGTACTGAACCTTTCTTTCTTCTCAACAACATATCCAGTGACTGGTGAACCACCATCATCTTCAGGTGGAGTCCAGCTCAGTTTCATTGATGTCGCAACAATATCAGATACTTTAGGTATTCCAGGTGGACCAGGTACATCTGATATTGTTAAAAACACATATAGAGAAGATAAAGTAATGATGAACATGAAGTCATTGTTTAAATATTTCACTTCAGTGTCAAAATTGTTTAAAAAAATGGAGGTGAACCTATACTATAAAATATTCCAGTCTGCAAAACATAAAAATCGACTTACCATAAGGTGGTTTGGCAATCTTGGCATCTGATGGTTCACTTGGTTTACCAGTACCAGCCTTATTCTCAGCTACAACTCGGAATTCATATTCATTGCCTTCTTTGAGTCCAGACACCTTGTATGCAGTCTCTGTCATTGCATAAGTGTTGACTTTGTCCCATCGTGTTGAGAATTTCTCTTTCTTCTCCACATTGTAACCAGTGATTGGAGATCCGCCATCAGATCTTGGAGCTGACCAGTTCAGATTCATAGTAGTGGAAGTGATATCACTTACAATAGGTTTGGATGGTGCATCAGGTGCGTCTGAATTTCAATCAAACAATAACCATAATTAATATATGCAGAAGGAAACAACATCTGATGAATAATATCTGCATAATTTTGTTTATTTGTCATAATTGTTGTCAGATGTTTGTTTATACATTGAAGAGAAATGCTTTCATGATCAACTGACATCGTATCATACAACAATTGCCAACATTTTGCCAATGGTGATTTTTGAATGACACTCCTGTTCAGCAGAGGCAACTTACCATATGGTGGCTTGGCTTTCTGTGGTTGTGATGGTTCACTAAATGGTCCAAGACCAGCTTTGTTCTCAGCAGCCACTCTGAATTCATACACACTGCTTTCAATAAGATCTCTGACAGTGTAGTGTGTCTCAGGGATTGATTCCCTGCTCACTTTCATCCACCTAGTACTTGAAGTGTCTTTTCTTTCAATGATATATCCAGTGATTGGGCTTCCACCATCATCTCTTGGTGGTCTCCATGTGATTGTCATGTGTGTAGCATTAACATCAGTCACTTCAGGGGTGCCAGGAGCTTTTGGCACATCTACATGAAACAAGAAACATGACTATGTCTATTAAATCCATCTCCAACTACACATTAATGTGTTTAGTAACTTGTGGAGCCCTGACTGTTAAACTGATCTGTATTTTTCTTCTATCTCATACAGATAACAATTTGTATGCTTAGCACTCGCTATCATCTAGCAAACAAATGTTGCTATGTCTGAGCAATGCACCAAAGTGGGCTGCATCAAGGAACATATTGCAATATGAATATTCTTAGGAGAAATCTTTGCCAACTTAAAGGTGCCATGTTTTCTCGACTAACAACATAGTGCACATGACAATCATAAAAGCCTTCATCACTATTCAATCACTACTCAATAACTTTTCAAGTTTATCATATCATGTAATACTTACCATATGGTGGTTTTGCAAGTTTAACTCCTGAAGATTCACTTGGATTACCAATGCCTGCCTTATTTTCTGCTTGTATTCTGAATTCATACTGATTACCTTCTTTAAGTCTCTCTACTGTACAAACTGTCTTTGTCACTGATAGCACCTGTTCCCATATTGTACTATACTGTGCTTTCATTGTAACAATATACTTTGTGATTGGACTACCACCATCGCTATCTGGAGGTGTCCATTTGAGAGTCATGGTGCTAGCAGTGATATCAGAGACAGATGGTTTTCCTGGTGTGCCTGGGACTTCTACATGGTGTAACCAAAGTTGTGCAGTGCAGAGAAAGATGATGGAAGGGAAGATAGTAGAAAGAGGCTGATAAGGAATATGTCAAGTGGTGGGGTGTAAGCAACAATTCTTACCTTCTATGGATTATGCATAGCTGTTATAGTTATTGTACATACCCCAAACATTGTCATTTGTTTACAGCAGCTTCTTCATGTCATGCCATGCTTACCATTTGTCTTATAAATCTCATGCCATTCATTCAAGATGAACTTGCTTCAATGGAAGCAAGCACTGAATGATGGAGTTTAACATTATCACAGAGCTTAAACAGTAGTAGTTGAACAACACAGAGTACATGATTGTAAATGCATTATATGAAATGGTGCAGATGCAGTAAGATAACATGGTTAAACAAACACAGACATACAGAGACATACATGTACATTAAAATATGAGAAAAAAACAACAACTTGTATTGTGATTAACATGGAACATAAAATTACAGTGTGGAATAATGCTGCCTTTGCCTAGGTCAATGCATTATTCATCTTGCCAATGCTTTCAATAGTTCTTGCAATATAAAGTTAACCAAAGACCGTTACCAAAAAAATACAGATCTACAATGCCAAGTATCATTATATTATAACAATCATGCTGGTAGATAACAAAGTATCCAACAAGAATACAAATTAATGCATTAAACTCAAGCCATTTACATTCATACAACAGGTACAAATTAAGCAATTGATGACAATTTATCAAGTGCTTACCATAGGGTGGTTTCAAAGTGACAGGGGGTGTAGATTCACTTGGTGCACTAAGACCAGCTTTATTTTCAGCAGAAACTCTGAACTGATAGACTGAGTTTTCTCTGAGATCAGTCACTGTACATGTCTTATCTGTGACTTCCTGTGCACACTGCACCCATAGAGTACTGAACTTATCCTTACAATACACAGTATAACCAGTGATTGGTGATCCACCATCAGAAGTAGAAGCTACCAGTTTCAAAGTGACTGAGTTATGAGTGACTTCAACTACTTCAGGAACTCCTGGAGCTCCTGGTACATCTATGGATAGGATGATTGGGGCATAGATTTATAAGAAGATGTTATGGAAGAGATTAGAAGTTATTAGTAAGAAACCTTACTTCGAAACCTCTAGAAACGTTATTAGTAAAGTTCACAAGAGAACTATAAGTAGTTAGTACAGAAACAGTAATCCGAAACCTCTGGTAAGGTTATTGAAATTCTTGTTTAATACTCCTATTAATAAAAATTCACCATCAAGCTAAAAGTGTTATACACAACACCAATCTGTCAATCTTTATTAATAAAGTGGTTAGTGTACTGTTCACTCCATCTCAAATTATTGAGACCAAACACCAGAAAACACCAGAAAACAAAGCTACTCATTTCACAAGTATTCAGAAATGTCAATACTCTTCAAAACTCCATAAAGACTTCAAACATTTCACAACAACCAAAACTGGAATTGATTTTCACACAGCCAATTGGTAAGTTAGTTAATTCAAATGTAAAAACCATCAAAGAAAAACCAAGTAATGGACACCACGACAGATCCAGAGTGAGTTAATCAGAAAACAACATAGTTATGAAAACCATGAAGAACCCAAGTGCTTACCATAGGGATCTTTAGCCTTTGTAGGATCAGAAGGCTGACTTGCAGGACCAAGACCAGCCTTGTTCTCAGCAGATACTCTAAACTCATACACTGAACTTTCCTTTAACTCTGACACAGTGCAAGTTGGTTGGACAACCTTTGCAGTAAAGGTCCATTTCCTACTGTACTGTTCTTTCATTTCAACTCTATATGAAGTGATAGCGCTACCACCGTCAGATGCAGGTGGTCTCCATGACAACGTCATGGAGGATTTGGTGATATCAGATGGTTGAGGTTTGCTAGGTGCACCAGGAACATCTGGGATTGAGGAAGATGGTGGAAAAGGAGAATGCAAAGAGATGAGTTGAAATGTGCAACAGATAAGAAAGTGGTGCAAAATGTGATCATTTAAAACTAATTTCTTACCGTATCCTTGTTTTTATCATGGGCAATTTTACTGAGGACTTTGCTGTTGTTTTACTTACCATATGGTGGTTTAGCAACCACTGGTGTTGATGGTTTGCTTGGTTCACTCATACCAGCCTTGTTTTCTGCTGACACTCGGAATTCATATTCTGTACCCTTGATCAGATCAGAAGCAACGATGAATGGTTCTTTCACTGGAACTCTATTCACTCTAACCCATCGGTCTTTGCTTGTGTCACGTTTCTCAACTATGTAGCCAGTAACTCTTGCTCCACCATCGGAATCTGGTGGTGTCCACTTGAGATTGGCTGTTGTGTCGGAAACTTCAATGACAGTAGGTTTCCCAGGGGCATCAGGCACAGAGATCTTCAATGTAGCTGGGAAGCTTGGTTTACCAACACCAGCTTTGTTTTCTGCTAGCACACGGAATTCATAGTCAGTACCTTCAGTCAAACCAGTAGCACTGTAGCTAGTGTCTGTTACAGAGAGTGTGTTGTCCTTCACCCATCTTGCACTGAATTTCTCTTTTCTTTCAATGGTATATCCAGTAACAGGTGATCCACCATCATCTTTGGGAGGTGTCCACTTGAGTTTGATTGATGTTGGTTGAACTTCAATGATATCTGGAGTTCCTGGTGCATCAGGTACATCTGTAAAAGAGAATTTACCAGCAAATGTAACCCATGACAATACAGAGATCAAAATTAAAAAACAGCCACCCTTTTCCACTCTTAAGAAGGCAATACAGACTACTCAAATGCAATTTGTAGTCAGTTTCAAAACTATACAGGAGAATTTTCTTACCATATGGAGGCTTGGAAACCTTTGTGTCTGATGGTTCACTTGGTTTACCAATACCAGCTTTATTTTCTGCACAAACTCTGAAGGTGTATTCATTTCCCTTTTCAAGACCAGTCACAGCGTGAGTTGTCTCAGAAATAGTGTAAGTATTAACTCTTGTCCATCTAGTACTGTATCTTTCCTTCTTTTCAATGACATAGTTGAAGATAGGGCTACCACCATCATCTTCTGGAGGTGTCCATGTCAACTTCATAGATTTCTCTGTGATGTCACTGATCAAAGGTCTGCCTGGGGCATCAGGTTTGTCTGTACAGAAGGAGACAGTGTATTCAGTAAATCAAACTGACTTTGGTATTTGGTCATGATACATGTTACAATGTAACTAGGGTCCAGTAACAATAACATACTGTAATTGTCTTTTGTTCTTGATACTGCTGGTGGGCAGTATCATTTCCTGCTGAACAACATGTAGTGATTAAGACATAGGTTTGATAGACTTTCTTCAAACAATCACTAAAGCATACATACTATACACTTACCATATGGTGGTTTGGCAATTCTTAATTCTGATGGTTCACTTGGTTTACCAACACCAGCCTTGTTCTCTGCTGCAACTCTGAATTCATATTCCGTTCCCTCAGTCAGGTTAATCACTTTGTATGTGGTATCTGGTATGTTCTCTTTGGTCACTCGGATCCATCGGCTACTGAATTTCTCCTTTCTCTCCACAACATAGTTGGTGATTTTGGCTCCACCATCTGTGTCAGGTTCACGCCATGTTAGGGTCATGGTTGTGGCTGTCACATCAGAGATCTTTGGTTTTCCTGGTGGGCCAGGAACATCTATTGCGATGAACAAAGTACATGATGATTAACTAATTTTGCCTTTGAGGAAGAAAACATTGAACTGTTTCCAGCTTGAGACAAAGTATCATGTATTATTAGTATCTGAACATACATGCACACCAACACTATTTCATTATAGGGAAAAATGAATTCCACATCACAGATTCATCAACAACTTACCATATGGAGGTTTAGCACGGTGTTTGTCACTTGGTTCACCAAATGGACCTGTACCAGCTTTGTTCTCGGCAGCTACTCTGAACTGATACTCTGTACCTTCCGTCAGATCTGTCACAGTTGTTGTTGTATCCTTAATAGATTCTCTAATTGCTCTACTCCATCTTCCTCTAGTGATATCAAACTTCTCAATCACATAGCCAGTGATAGGACTTCCACCATCTGATCTTGGTGCTGTCCAGGTGAGAGTCATGTGAGTGGCATCGATCTTGGAAACATCTGGTTT
Organism: Glandiceps talaboti; assembly: GCF_964340395.1. Classification (NCBI taxonomy): domain Eukaryota; kingdom Metazoa; phylum Hemichordata; class Enteropneusta; family Spengelidae; genus Glandiceps; species Glandiceps talaboti. Next base: position 12,001,599 of record NC_135568.1, on the reverse strand, counting down.
TCCAGGTGCACCTGGTACATCTGTTAAGTAAGAATTGAGTGAAAATTTGTTCATAACATTGCAAAGGCAAGGAGTATAATTAGATTTGTCAAGGCACATCTTTGATTAAAAATTGTCTGGTTTTCCATCCTGTCCAGACTGGTATGAAAATATATTTGTTGTTATCACATATAAAAAAACATTCCATTGTGGCTGTGTTTCACACTCTAGACAAATTGTGTATTAACATGAACTCACCATATGGTGGTTTAGCTTTCCTGACATCACTTGGTTCACTGGGTTTGCCAACTCCAGCTTTGTTTTCAGCCAGTACACGGAATTGGTATTCAGAGCCCTCTCTCAATTCTGTTACTCTAAATCTGGTGTCAGAAACTGAAGACTTGTTGACTTTTGTCCACATTGTGCCAAATTGTTCTTTCTTCTCTACATAGTAACCAGTAACTGGAGAACCACCATCATCTTCTGGTGATAACCAGCTGAGGTTCATGCTATTGGCTGTCACATCTGAAATACTTGGTTTTCCAGGTGGTCCTGGTACATCTGTTCAGCGAGAGAGAAACATGTAAATTAACATTTGAAAATAATGACTGTGTATACTAATGTTCAGATATGTTGAAATATCAATGGATCTCATGATTTTACTTTAAATGAACTGTGCTTGAGCACAAATTTGAGTTTTACAATGATCACTTACCATATGGTGGTTTGGCAATTCTTGATTCAGATGGTTCACTTGGTTTACCAACACCAGCCTTGTTCTGTGCTGCAACTCTGAATTCATATTCAGTTCCCTCAGTAAGGTCAGTTACTTTGTATGTAGTGTCTGGTATGTGCTCTTTGGTCACTCGGATCCATCGGCTACTGAATTTCTCCTTTTTCTCCACAACATAGTTGGTGATTTTAGCTCCACCATCTGTGTCAGGTTCATTCCATGTTAGGGTCATGGTAGTGGCTGTCACATTAGAGATCTTTGGTTTTCCTGGTGGGCCAGGAACATCTATTAGAATGGAAAAAGTATGTAACAATTACTCACTTTTGCCTTTGGGGCAGAGAACATTGAACTGTTTATTGCTTGAGACAAAGTATCATGTACTACTAGTATCTGAACATAGACGAACACCATTACATTATGAGGAAAAGCAAAATAGATTCCATATCACAGATTTATTGACAACTTACCATATGGAGGTTTAGCACGCCGTGTGTCACTTGGTTCACCAAATGGACCTGTACCTGCTTTGTTCTCAGCAGCTACTCTGAACTGATACTCTGTACCTTCCATCAGATCTGTCACAGTTGTTGTAGTATCCTTAATAGATTCTCTCATTGCTCTACTCCATCTTCCTCTACCAACATCAAACTTCTCAATCACATAGCCAGTGATTGGACTTCCACCATCTGATCTTGGTGCTGTCCAGGTGAGAGTCATGTAAGTGGCATCAATCTTAGAAAGATCTGGTTTTCCAGGTGCACCTGGTACATCTGTTAAGTAACAATTGAGTGAAAATTTGTCAATAACATTGCAAAGACAAAGAGTATAATTAGATTTATCATCTTTGATTAAAAATTGTCTGGTTTCCCATCCTGTCCAGACCGGTATGAAAATATATTTGTTGTCATCACATATACAATGCATTCCATTGTGGTTGTGTTGCACTCTAGACACATTGTGTAGTAACATGAACTCACCATATGGTGGTTTAGCTTTCCTGACATCACTTGGTTCACTGGGTTTGCCAACTCCAGCTTTGTTTTCTGCCAGTATACGGAATTGGTATTCAGTTCCCTCTCTCAATTCTGTTACTTTGAATTTGGTGTCAGAAACTGCAGACTTGTTTGCTTTTGTCCACATTGTGGCAAATTGTTCTTTCTTCTCTACATAGTAACCAGTAACTGGAGAACCACCATCATCTTCTGGTGATAACCAGCTGAGGTTCATGCTATTGGCTGTCACATCTGAAATACTTGGTTTTCCAGGTGGTCCTGGTACATCTGTTCACAGAGAGAAATATGTAAATTAACATTCTACCATAATGAGACTAAGGGTACTAGGGTTTTCAGATATGTTGGTATTCAATGAATTTATTTTAAAATGAACTGGTTTGATCACAATTTAAGTTTTAAAGTGATCACTTACCATATGGTGGTTTGGCAGTTCTTGGTTCTGATGGTTCACTGTATTTACCAACACCAGCTTTGTTCTCTGCAGCCACTCTGAACTGATAGTCCGTACCTTCAGTTAATCCAGTTACAGTGTGTTCAGTATCAATGACTTTGTCATCACTGTACACCTTGCTCCATCTTGAACTGAACTCTTCCTTCCTTTCAATCACATAGTTAGTAATTCTGCTACCACCATCAGAATCAGGTACTGCCCACTTGATGGTCATAGATTTGGCTGTCACATCAGTTACTTTGGGTCTACCAGGCTTGTCTGGCACATCTGCATGATGAAGAAATGTATTTGTTATAAATAGGTTAGACTTCTGGCCATCACATATCATTTTGCAATCAAGTTGTCAATAGAGTCAAAGAACTAAGTGAAAGAACAGAACATTTTTTAGTAAGTGGGCAAAATGTGTCTTTTAATATTAATTGAAATGACCAACTTACCATATGGTGGTTTAGCTTTCTTTGGACCAGTGGAGTCACTTGGTTTACCAACACCAGCCTTATTTTCTGCACAGACTCTGAATTCATAGTCATTGCCTTCTTTTAGACCTTCAACATTAAATGTAAGATTGGTTACACTGTCTCTGTTGATTCTGGACCATCTGAAACTAAACTGTTCTTTCATTTCAATGTTGTATCCAGTAACAGGAGAGCCACCACCATCTTCAGGTGGAGTCCAGGTCAGTTTCATTGATGTTTCCAGTATGTCAGAGACCTTTGGTGTTCCAGGTGGACCAGGGACATCTATAGGAGAGATGATAACACAATATGGTTAGAAGGAAACCTTGCTTATATCCGAATCCTATCCAAATCACTGTCCAAATGGCAACAAAGTCACTTCTTAAACAAACTGAACACTGTGAAGATTGCTACTAAGTCACATCTACAACCATATCATTTCCAGTTAGTGACTAAGACATCTGCTGAACCAGATCTTGCCCAGATGGTAACTAAGTCATCCCTTGCACCAGATCCTGCCCAGATTGTAATGAAATCATCCCTTACACCAGATCATGTACAAAGGTATCTAAGCCACCTGTTGAACCAGATGGTAACTACGTCACTTCTTAAACCAGATCATGTACAGAAAGTAACTTAGTCAACTTCTTAACCATAATCTGTTCATATTATATCTTAAACTTGATACAGATCAGTCTGTGACAATCCATTTTCTGTACAATATCCACTCAAGATTGTAACAAATCACCTTCTTAACCATATCTGGTCCAGACGGTATCTTAGTTACTCCTTGACCGAGATCCTGTCAAGGAAGGAACAAAGTCACTGGTGATCATACATTATTCAGCTACATCAAATAGTACTAAAAATGCCTATCAAGATACTCACCAAATGGATGTTTGGCAATTCTTGAATCTGATGGTTCACTGTATTTGCCAACACCAGCTTTGTTCTCAGCTGCAACTCTGAATTGGTATTCAGATCCCTGCTTGAGGTCAGTTACAGTAAATGTTCTATCAGTGACATCAAATCTGTTAGCCTTTGTCCATAATGTTGACATTCTTTCTTTCTTCTCAATAATGTATCCAGTAATTGGTGCACCACCATCATCCAATGGTTCAGTCCAATTCAATGTCATCTTGGTTGCTTCAACATCAGAGATTGCTGGCTTACCAGGTGCATCAGGCACACCTGTTATTAGAATAATACAACACAACATACATTAGTGTAATGTTAATTTTATTTGACAGTCGTAGATTTCACACCTGACATTTGTGGAAGAATGAATGTTTTGCTGTACGCATCATATGGGTTACAAATTTAAAGTAGTCATTGGGGTAATAATCTAAACCATGATGGTATTGCATTGGTATATTTCTAAGAATTAAGTGTCAAGTTTTGGACTTTCTGACAAACTATTGGCCCAACCTTGACCATCTATATCATGATATATCTACTTGAAGAGATAGAAAAATGAAGTGAATTAAGTGAATTGTTTGATATTTATGCCATAGACTGACTATGGACCACTGACTGAAATATATATCTTGCCCAAAAACAGACACAAGATATGTTCAGTGCACACATTTCTACACTTCACATAGCATAAGTATTGTGAAGCATATATATTGGAGTAATTATCATGAATTTTTGGTAAACTTATATAACACACGTACCATATGGTGGCTTAGCAGTCTTGGTATCAGATGGTTCACTTGGTTTACCAACACCAGCTTTGTTTTCTGCTGACACTCTAAATTGATAATCAGATCCCTCTGAGAGGTCTCTTGCAATGTATGAAGTCTCAATCACTTTCTCATCTCTGTTGATTACTACCCATCGGACACCAAATGATTCTTTTCTTTCAATAACATAGCCAGTTATCTTGCTTCCGCCATCTGAGTCAGGTTCTGTCCATTTGATAGTCATTGTAGTGGCTGTCACTTCAGTAACTTTGGGTTTTCCTGGTGCATCAGGGACAGCTGAAGAAAGATTAATAAACATTTTTAGTGTTCAGATACTAAACCATCAATTAATAATACATTTCAACATCGTCAGAGAATTTGTTAAATTTCATTTATATGTAACGCATCAGATTTTCAGAGAATATCATAATTTGACCTGATATAACAACTTGAATTTAAAAATGAAATTATGTCATTAATACAAAAGTAGTGATTTTGACTTTGATCAGTTTTTTGGGTACAAACCAGGCAAAACAAAACTGGGCCTCTAACAAGGCAAACAACAGCTAAACTGGACAGAAACCAGTGGTAAAATTTGATAATAGAAGCTACAGCAGATAGAACTATTTAGGAATAATATTGATGATACTTACTGTATGGTGGTTTAGCTGTAAAAGGTCCAGCTGCTTCACTTGGTCTACCAACACCAGCTTTGTTCTCTGCACAGACACGGAACTCATAGACAGTTCCTTCAGTAAGGTTATCAACTGTACATTGTGTTTCTGTAACTGTCATTCTGGTGGCTTTCACCCATCTTGTACTGAACCTTTCTTTCTTCTCAACAACATATCCAGTGACTGGAGAACCACCATCATCTTCAGGTGGAGTCCAGCTCAATTTCATTGATGTCGCAACAATATCAGATACTTTAGGTATTCCAGGTGGACCAGGTACATCTGATATTATAAGAATGCATAGAGAAGGTAAGTATGAATGGAGATGAAGTCATTGCTTTTAAGATTTCATAGAAAAGTTAGATTGTTCGTGTAAAAAAGTTCAATTTTTTTTTTAAAAACTCAACATGCCTTCATTAATACAATCTTAGGTAACTTACCATAAGGTGGTTTGGCAATCTTGGCATCTGATGGTTCACTTGGTTTACCAGCACCAGCCTTATTCTCAGCTACAACTCGGAATTCATATTCATTGCCTTCTTTAAGTCCTGTCACCTTGAATGCAGTCTCTGTCATTGCATAAGTGTTGACTTTGTCCCATCGTGTTGAGAATTTCTCTTTCTTCTCAACATTGTAACCAGTGATTGGAGATCCGCCATCAGATCTTGGAGCTGACCAGTTCAGATTCATAGTAGTGGCAGTGATATCACTTACAATAGGTTTGGATGGTGCATCAGGTGCGTCTGTATTTGAATAAAAAGTTTACCAAAATTACTTTATACAGAAGTACCAATATCTGATTAAAGATAGCTGCATGAATTGTTTATTTTGCTTTTCAAATTGTTTGGTGTAAGACAAATGCTGTCATGATAAACTTAACATTATAACATACAACAATTCCCAACATTTTGCCAATGGTGGTTTTTTGTACGACACTCCTGTTCAGCAGAGGCAACTTACCATATGGTGGCTTGGCTTTCTGTGGTTGTGATGGTTCACTAAATGGTCCAAGACCAGCTTTGTTCTCAGCAGCCACTCTGAATTCATACACACTGCTTTCAATAAGATCTCTGACAGTGTAGTGTGTCTCAGGGATTGATTCCCTGCTCACTTTCATCCACCTAGTACTTGAAGTGTCTTTTCTTTCAATGATATATCCAGTGATGGGGCTTCCACCATCATCTCTTGGTGGTCTCCATGTGATTGTCATGTGGGTAGCATTAACATCAGTCACTTCTGGGGTGCCAGGAGCTTTGGGTACATCTACATGAAATACAAACACATGAATGAATGTTCAACTAGTGTTAGAGAACTTGTGGATCCCTGACTGTTAAATTCATTGGGTCTCATTATCTCCTCTGTTGCACAGAAATGTTTCATCATTTTTATAGAACTTGTGATATGTGTGACTACTGGATCAAAGTGAACTTATTCAAATAATATATTGCGGTATCAATGTTCTTAGCTTAACAAAATTTCAAGGTGTCATGTTTCCTTAATGAAAAATGTAGTTCATAAAACACACCTGATGCTCATAAAAATGTCTTCATCACTATTCAACAAATTGAAAGTTTTGAAATTTGTTAAAGTAACATGATACTTACCATATGGTGGTTTTGCAAGTTTAACTCCTGAAGATTCACTTGGATTACCAATGCCTGCCTTATTTTCTGCTTGTATTCTGAATTCATACTGATTACCTTCTTTAAGTCTCTCTACTGTACAAACTGTCTCTGTCACTGATAGCACCTGTTCCCATATTGTACTATACTGTGCTTTCATTGTAACAATATACTTTGTGATTGGACTACCACCATCACTATCTGGAGGTGTCCATTTGAGAGTCATGGTGCTTGCAGTGATATCAGAGACAGATGGTTTTCCTGGTGTGCCTGGGACTTCTACATGGTGTGGCCAAAGTTGTGCAGTGCAGAGAAAGATGGTGGGGAGGGAAGACAGTAGAAAGAGGCTGATAAGGAATATGTCAAGTGGTGGGGTGCAGGCTATGATTTGAAATGACAATTCTTACCTTCTATGGATTATGAATAGCTGTTATAGTTATTGTATACACCCCTGGTGTTCGTCCAAACATTGTCATTTGTTTACAGCAGCTTCTTCATGTCATGCCATGCTTACCATTTGTCTTATAAATCTCATGCCATTCATTCAAGATGAACTTGCTTCAACAGAAGCAAGCATTGAATGACGGAGTTTAACATTATCGCAGAGCTTAAACAGTAGTAGTTGAACAACACAGAGTACATGATTTCAAATGGTGCAGGTGCAACAAGATAACAAGGTTAAACAAACAAAGACACATTTGTATATTAAATCAAATACAAGAAAGACAAATTGTATTGTGATTAACATGGAACTTGAAATTACAGTGTGGAATAGTACTGCCTTTGCCTATGTCAATGCATTATTCATCTTGCCAATGCTTTCAATAGTTTTCGCAATGTAAATTAACCAAACAATGCTACAAAAATGACAGAATTGTGATGTCAAATATCACCATATTACAACAATCATGCAGCTGGTACACTAGAACAAAGTATCCAACAAGAATACAAATTAATGCATTAAACTCAAGCCGTTTACATTCATACAACAGGTACAAATTAAGCAATTGATGACAATTTATCAAGTGCTTACCATAGGGTGGTTTCAAAGTAACAGGGGGTGTAGATTCACTTGGTGCACTAAGACCAGCTTTATTTTCAGCAGAAACTCTGAACTGATAGACTGAGTTTTCTCTGAGATCAGTCACTGTACATGTCTTATCTGTCACTTCCTGTGCACACTGCACCCATAGAGTACTGAACTTATCCTTACAATACACAGTATAACCAGTAATTGGTGATCCACCATCAGAAGTAGAAGCTACCAGTTTCAAAGTGACTGAGTTATGAGTGACTTCAACTACTTCAGGAACTCCTGGAGCTCCTGGTACATCTATGGATAGGATGATTGGGGGATAGATTTATATTAAGAGGAACTTACGGAAGAGATTTAAGAAGTTGCTAATAAGAAGGTGTTCAGAAATCACAGGTTAGTTTTACAAGACTTCTCAAGTAGGAAGAATTTACTGTCACAATACCAAGTTAAAAAAGAGATTGAAAGAAGTTGATAATAATTAATAGTAGTTAGTAGTAAGTAGCTTTATTCAAAAATCTCATGTAAGGTTACAGGAGTTTTTGTTATGTGAGAATTCAAAGTCAAGCTAAACAAGATACTTAAGAGAAATGAAAGCAGATAGGTAGAAGCTTTACCAGAAATCTCTGGTAAGGTTACTGTTACAGTAATTCTTGTTTAGTACGAGTTCGTTATCAAAGTAAATGTGTTATCCACAATATAATACCAATCTATCAACTTCTGTTAGTTAAGTGGTAAGTGTGTAAAGTCACTCCATCTCATATTATTTCAACCAACCAAACACCAGGAAACGACGACTCATTCCACAACGATTCAGAAGTGTGTTCAGTTTTCTTCACTGAAACTCCACTTAAACAACTGCAAATGTTAGACAACAATCAACAGAATCCACAGTCGCCTAGCCATTAGGTAAGTAAGTTAATTCAAACTTAAAATCATCAAAGGAAACCTAACTCTGGAAACCATAATGGAACCTTAGTGAATTAATACGAGCACAACAGCGAACACCATAGTTATGAAAACCATGAAGAACCCAAATGCTTACCATAGGGATCTTTAGCCTTTGTAGGATCAGAAGGCTGACTTGCAGGACCAAGACCAGCCTTGTTCTCAGCAGATACTCTAAACTCATACACTGAACTTTCCTTTAGCTCTGACACAGTGCAAGTTGGTTGGACAACCTTTGCAGTAAAGGTCCATTTCCTACTGTACTGTTCTTTCATTTCAACTCTATATGAAGTGATAGCGCTACCACCATCTGATGCAGGTGGTCTCCATGACAACGTCATGGAGGATTTGGTGATATCAGATGGTTGAGGTTTGCTAGGTGCATCAGGAACATCTGGGATTGAGGAAGATGGTGGAAAAGGAGAATGCAAAGAGATGAGTTGAAATGTGCAACAGGTGTGAAGTGATGTGAAAAGTGATAGCTTAAGACTAATTTCTTACCTTTTACTTGTTGTCATCAAGGGAGATTCTACTAAGGGGCTTTGCTCTTGTTTTACTTACCATAAGGTGGTTTAGCAACCACTGGTGTTGATGGTTTGCTTGGTTCACTCATACCAGCCTTGTTTTCTGCTGACACTCGGAATTCATATTCTGTACCCTTGATCAGATCAGAAGCAACGATGAATGGTTCTTTCACTGGAACTCTATTCACTCTAACCCATCGGTCTTTGCTTGTGTCACGTTTCTCAACTATGTAGCCAGTAACTCTTGCTCCACCATCTGAATCTGGTGGTGTCCACTTGAGATTGGCTGTTGTGTCGGAAACTTCAATGACAGTAGGTTTCCCAGGGGCATCAGGCACAGAGATCTTCAATGTAGCTGGGAAGCTTGGTTTACCAACACCAGCTTTGTTTTCTGCTAGCACACGGAATTCATAGTCAGTGCCTTCAGTTAAACCAGTAGCATTGTAGCTAGTATCTGTTACAGAGAGTGTGTTGTCCTTCACCCATCTTGCACTGAATTTCTCTTTTCTTTCAATGGTATATCCAGTAACAGGTGATCCACCATCATCTTTGGGAGGTGTCCACTTGAGTTTGATTGATGTTGGTTGAACTTCAATGATATCTGGAGTTCCTGGTGCATCAGGTACATCTGTAAAAGAGAATTTGCCAGCATAAAAGTTGTGAACATTATGCAAAATTGCTATAAATCCCTTGGTTACAATCAGTCAATATATCATATCAGCATATCTGTATTACAGCTTAATGGGCAAGTCGAGAGTAATCCTTTGTTTTTGGAATAATAAGAAGATAATTATGATTGTCTGAATACTATTTGTCACCCATTTTATTAAAATTTTACAGAGGAATTTTCTTACCATATGGAGGTTTGGCAACCTTTGTTTCTGATGGTTCACTTGGTTTACCAATACCAGCTTTATTTTCTGCACAAACTCTGAAGGTGTATTCATTTCCCTTTTCAAGACCATTCACGACGTGAGTTGTCTCGGAAACAGTGTAAGTATTAACTCTTGTCCACCTAGTACTAAATCTTTCCTTCTTTTCAATGACATAGTTGAAGACAGGGCTGCCACCATCATCTTCTGGAGGTGTCCATGTCAACTTCATAGATTTTTCTGTGATGTCACTGATCAAAGGTCTGCCTGGTGCATCAGGTATGTCTGTTGTAAACAAGGTCAAAAACATTTCGGAACATCATTCATCATCATAGACATATACACTGAACAATCATTTTGAAAATGTTAAGGAAACAACACTGTGAATAGTAAAGTTCTTCAGCTATTATACTTACCATATGGTGGTTTGGCAATTCTTAAATCTGATGGTTCACTTGGTTTACCAACACCAGCCTTGTTCTCTGCTGCAACTCTGAATTCATATTCTGTTCCCTCAGTCAAGTTAGTTACTTTGTATGTAGTGTCTGGTATGTTCTCTTTGGTCACTCGGATCCATCGGCTACTGAATTTCTCCTTTCTCTCCACAACATAGTTGGTGATTTCAGCTCCACCATCTGTGTCAGGTTCACGCCATGTTAGGGTCATGGTTGTGGCTGTCACATCAGAGATCTTTGGTTTTCCTGGTGGACCAGGAACATCTGATAACACAAATGATTATGATGGATCAGTTTACACAGCCACTAAAGGTTTTCCTGTCTGATGTTTTTGCTTTGTACGAAAACAAAAAATGAATACCTGGTTTTAAATCTATTAATCTTGCAAGCAAATTATTATGGGGGAAAACTTACCATATGGAGGTTTAGCACGATGTTTGTCACTTGGTTCACCAAATGGACCTGTACCAGCTTTGTTCTCAGCAGCTACTCTGAACTGATACTCTGTACCTTCCGTCAGATCTGTCACAGTTGTTGTAGTGTCCGTAATAGATTCTCTAATTGCTCTACTCCATCTTCCTCTAGTGATATCAAACTTCTCAATCACATAGCCAGTGATAGGACTTCCACCATCTGATCTTGGTGCTGTCCAGGTGAGAGTCATGTAAGTGGCATCAATCTTAGAAACATCTGGTTTTCCAGGTGCACCTGGTACATCTGGTAAAGGAATTAACATTTGTTGAAAATCAGTTCATCGTGTAAAAATGCCTGTCCTCACATCCTGTCCAGACTGTTATGAAATTTATATGACATGAGACATAACACGACATTAGATATTTGCCAAAAATATTTCATTTTTTTTTCAGGCCAGGTAGACAATTCAAAATGAAGTACTTAGGTAAAGTAAACATCATTCATATTCTAAATCAATCCTGCCCACATTGTAAGTGTTAACTTATGTGTTTCTTCATATGATACAAAAACAATTATTATTTTGAAGAATGTTAAAATTTCTCTAAGCATTTTAAGATAATCATTTTACCATATGGTGGTTTGGCTTTCCTGATGTCACTTGGTTCACTGGGTTTGCCAACTCCAGCTTTGTTTTCAGCTAGTACACGGAATTGGTACTCATTTCCTTCTCGGAGTTCACTTGCTTTGAGAGCAGTATCTGGAACAGAGTGTTTGTTGACCTTGTTCCACATGGCACTAAATTGTTCTTTCTTTTCTGCATAGTATCCTGTAACTGGTGATCCACCATCATCTAGTGGTTCTGACCAATCAAGGTTCATGCTCATGGCTGTAACATTTGAAATGTTTGGTTTTCCAGGTGGCCCAGGAACATCTGTAGGAAAGATATTAACCATTTTCACTGTCATAACAGGCAGAATATATGGTGGACACTTAGCATCATTCATACTTATTTCCATTTTAGTGTCTCATCTGGACTTCTATTAAACTTCAGTAAGCTTCTCTATTGTTGATTGCCTTGTTGACAAAACTATTTTATAGTTATACTTCAGATTAAGTGTTACTTTATCTATTATACATGCTTCATAATATCATCATATTGTCCTTTTTTGATCTATAATATCTGTTTTTGAGAACATCACTTACCATATGGTGGTTTGGCAGTTCTTGGTTCAGATGGTTCACTGTATTTACCAACACCAGCTTTGTTCTCTGCTGCCACTCTGAACTGATAGTCTGTACCTTCAGTTAATCCAGTTACAGTGTGTTCAGTATCAATCACTTTGTCATCAGTGTACACCTTGCTCCATCTTGAACTGAACTCTTCCTTCCTTTCAATCACATAGTTGGTAATTCTGCTACCACCATCAGAATCAGGTACTGTCCACTTGATGGTCATAGATTTGGCTGTCACGCCAGTTACTTTGGGTCTACCAGGCTTGTCTGGCACATCTGAAGGAATCATATTCAAAGCAATATGTTAGATATATATCTACTAGTTTAGTTTATGTATTTGTATTGATAACAATTAGGATAGTTGTTTGTAGTAGTTATGGTTTAATAAACGACAGCTGATGAAGGTCGTGCGATTTCACTGAACAAGGTCAGGAACCAATGCATTGTGTTCAGAACTTCTGACTGTTACTAGTATTTCAAAGCAAGGAATTGTACATCGCTATGATCATTACATCCATTGTGGAAGGCACTAAATAAATGTACATATGATTCATTATTGTATAAGAAAACAATGTCTTTGGTCATTATACCAGTTTTGAAGGCCACAATTATACCCTTCAATTAAATTTCATGCTATCTTTTATACCACTTACCATATGGTGGTTTAGCTTTCTTTGGACCAGTGGAATCACTTGGTTTACCAACACCAGCCTTATTTTCTGCACAGACTCTGAATTCATATTCATTGCCTTCTTTAAGTTCCTCTACTTTGTAAGTCAGATTAGTTACACTGTCTCTGTTGATTCTTGACCATCTGAAACTAAACTGTTCTTTCATTTCAATGTTGTATCCAGTAACAGGAGAACCACCATCATCTTCAGGTGGAGTCCAGGTCAGTTTCATTGATGTTGCATCAATGTCAGATATAGTTGGTTTGCCAGGTGGGCCTGGAACATCTGGTGAAAAAAAATTAAAGTGTTATTTCAGTTGTCATCAAAACATAGAGTAGTCATTGCTATAGAAATAAATATTTATTTTATACAAAGATCTTTGGGTGTGTGAAAACAAAACCTTTCAAATTTATAGAATTTTCCAAAACAAATACCCCAAACAAAACCCTTATGACTTACAATAGTTATTGTTTGAAATGAATATAGTTAAGAATATTAACACTTACCATATGGTGGTTTGGCTACTTTGGGATCTGATGGTTCACTTGGTTTACCAACACCAGCTTTGTTCTCTGCACAGACTCTGAATTGATATTCAGATCCTTGCTTGAGGTCTGTTACAGTGAATGTTGTTTCTGAGACATCAAATCTGTTGGCTTTAGTCCATAATGTTGACATTCTATCTTTCTTTTCAATGATATATCCAGTGACTGGTGCACCACCATCATCAAGTGGTTCTGTCCAGTGAAGTGTCATCTTGGTAGCATCAATGTCTGAGACTGTAGGTTTACCAGGTGGACCAGGTAGACCTGAAATTGGACAAATGACAGTATGCTAAATGCTTGCCTAAAATTTAGAAACCAACATTCACCACTTTTCAGATGATATCTATTAGAGAGAGTTGTGAAAAAAGAGTTTATCACACTTCTTGCATCTGCCCATATGAAATATGAAAAATCCAATAATTACATGGGGTACATCATAAAGGATGGTCCAACTATGTATATCTCGGTGAGCATAGTTACTAATGGAACACTATGTAAAACTGTTGAATAGTTAATATGCACTGAAATAGTACTTGAAGCTGCCATGCATAGGCAGTCATAGTGCATGTTTATGAAGTAACGTTTTCATGTACTTACTTGAAAAAAAATGTGAAAAAGGATTTAGGCTACTTTCAAATATAAACTTACCATATGGTGGTTTAGCTGTCTTTGGTTCTGATGGTTCACTGTATTTACCAACACCAGCTTTGTTCTCTGCAGCCACTCTGAACTGATAGTCTGTACCTTCAGTAAGTCCTGTTAGAGTATACGCTGTATCTGTCACCTTTGTATCTGTGTAGACCTTGGCCCATCTTGTAGCAAACTCTTCCTTCTTTTCAATCACATAGTTGGTGATCTTACTACCACCATCTGACTCTGGTTCTGTCCATTTGATGGTCATGCTTGTAGCCTGGGTTTCAGTCACCTTAGGTTTGCCAGGTGCATCAGGTACATCTGTGAGTAGGAATGGAGTTAAATTTAGTAATATTCAAATGGGTTAATAGGAAAAACATACATCATGTCTTAAAAGTACAAGTTTCAGGTCTAGTCAAGTCAAGAGAATATGTATACTATGGGTATGGCAGATAAAACACCTGAAACGCAAACTTTTCAATATTAGTTGTTTCATATTCTGACTTCATATTCCTTATGGTTAATACTTACCATACGGTGGTTTTGCTGTATGTGGACCAGTGGATTCACTAGGTCTGCCAACACCAGCTTTGTTCTCAGCACAGACTCTGAATTCATAGACTGATTTCTCCTTCAAATCACCAACAGTGTAAGTCAGATCTGTCTCAGTTACAGTGTTCACCTTGGTCCATCTAACACTGAATTGTTCTTTCTTCTCAATAACGTATCCAGTGACAGGTGAACCACCATCATCTTCAGGTGGAGTCCAAGTCAGTTTCATTGATTTTTCAGTAATTTCAGAGACTTTAGGTGTTCCAGGTGGACCAGGTACATCTGATAGGAAAGTAAGCATAAGATACAATCAGGTTTTGAATGTGGAAGACTTTTCACACACAATGCTTGAAATCTCTCTAAAAATAGACAAAGAACTTACAGAATTTGTTGAAGACTAATTACAAATCTCTGAGTATTTGTCTACCTGTTGTCAGTGTTACTGTTCAGATGCAAACCAAATAATATACACTTTTCTTTTTGGATGGTATAATCATAGAAGCATAGTCAATATTCTTTATGAAACTTACCATATGGTGGTTTAGCAACTTTGCCGTCACATGCTTCACTAAATTTGCCAAGTCCAGCTTTGTTCTCAGCTGCAACTCTGAACTGATATTCAGATCCTTCTTTCAAGTCAGAGACAGTGAATTTGTTGTCAGTGACATCAAATCTGTTAGCTTTGGTCCATAATGTAGACTTAGTATCTTTCTTTTCAATGACATAGGCCTTAACAGGTGCTCCTCCATCATCCATAGGTGCACTCCAGTTCATTGTCATCTGTGTTGCTTGGATATCAGACACAATTGGTACACCTGGTGCATCACATACACCTGGAATTTAAAATGGGAACATTGGAAATGAGTACTATTTGCTCTGAACATGTCAAACATACGATAAACTCAGAAACTATTTGTTATTGCATCCCTACGTTTTAAAAGTCCACTTCACATTAGGATTTTTATTTTGGTGAGAACAACTGTTGTCTGGCTGAGTTGTAGAAAAAGTCGGTCCATAACAAAAAAAATGATCCTATGTAATCCTTATGGCTATACTGATAAGATTATGTGAATTCCTGAGGATGAAACTCTGACATTTCATTTCCAAGGATGGCCACAAATGTATTGACCAATAGTGAACCAATAGTGAACTTACCATATGGTGGTTTAGCAACCTTAGGCTCAGATGGTTCACTAAATTTACCAACACCAGCTTTGTTCTCAGCAGCAACTCTGAACTGATATTCAGAGCCTTCAGACAGTCCTGTCACAGTGTATGTAGTATCTAGGATCTTTTCATCGATATGAACCTTAGACCATCTTGTACTATATTCATCTTTTCTTTCAATGACGTAGTTAGTGATTCTACTTCCTCCATCAGATACTGGTTCAGTCCATTTCAGTGTCATACTTGTAGCTTGGACATCTGTTATCTTTGGTTTACCAGGTGCATCAGGTGCATCTGTAACATAACAATAAGTGTTATTAATCATACTTTTCCTCCAAATTTGGCGATCTTAAGACCAAAATTAATAATCATGTTTGCATGGGTGAGTGAAAATGTTAACACAGAAAGAAATTAAATGACGACAAATCATAGATATCTTGGTACTCCTTTTATAAATTACATAAATTATACACAAATATCGCTACATATGCGTCATATTAAGGTAAGGAATATAATAGCACTGTTTCACTGGTGATGACAACTTTTTACTTGTAAAACTTACTTGTTTCATTGTTACTAAATATTGGTACTTACCATATGGTGGTTTTGCTGTATGTTGACCAGTGGATTCACTAGGTGCTCCAACACCAGCTTTGTTTTCAGCACACACTCTGAATTCGTAGATTGACCCTTCCTTCAGGTCATCAACTCTGTATGTCACATCTGATGTACTGACTTTGTTGACCTTTGACCATCTGAAGGAGTATTGCTCTTTGACCTCAATGAAGTATCCGGTGACTGGTGAACCACCATCATCTTCAGGTGGAGTCCAGCTCAGTTTCATTGATGTTGCATTTATGTCAGAGACCTTGGGTGTTCCAGGTGGACCAGGTACATCTATTGGAATTGAAAAAGTGGTCAGTATCTCTTTTCAAAACTGGTACAACCCTATCTTGTTCAATATTTCTGAAAGTAAAAATCTACTTCTTTCTTTCTTTGAATCCAGACATACTGCATTGAAACATTCATTTCACTTAATCATGTACTCCTCATTAATTAGGGGAGAGGGGTTGGGTGGGGGACTTCTTGCCTTTTTGTCTGAAAATTTTGTTTTGCATGTTATATGATAACACTGTTAAATTATAGTATTTTCCATAACATGTCTCAATATCTCTGTGGTAAGAGGTACAAACATAAAGAATATTACGTCTACATGTACTCGGGGAGAGACAATATATTTCTTACCATATGGTGGTTTGGCTATGTGTGAATCGGATGGTTCACTTGGTTTACCAACACCAGCTTTGTTCTCTGCAGCCACTCTGAATTGGTATTCAGATCCTTGCTTGAGGTCTGTTACAGTGAATGTTGTTTCTGAGACATCAAATCTGTTGGCCTTGGCCCAGAGTGTGGAGAACTTCTCTTTCTTTTCAATGATATATCCAGTAATTGGTGCACCACCATCGTTCAATGGTGTAGTCCAGTTCAGTGTCATCTTGGTAGCATCAATGTCAGATATGACTGGTTTACCAGGAGCATCAGGTAGACCTAAGAAAGACAGATTCAAATTTCTGTTAGACTGGTTGCTTTTGTGAATACTGTTAAAGGCCCGTATCACAGGGAATACAAATTTGGGTTTGAAAACAACTGTCTGGTAGTGAGCCATGTGAAAAGTTGGTCCTCAGTAAATGAGTGGTCCTATGCAACGTTTCTGCCTCCTCTGATATGTTGAACATTTTCTAAGACCACAGGATACAAACATTAAGGTTTAACACTTTACTTATCGACAACTATATAATATATTTTTGTATTCATGAATCGTATTATACACTGTGAATCTTAACAGAATAGTGTATAATACTTACCATATGGCGGTTTAGCTGCCTTGGGTTCTGATGGTTCACTGTATTTACCAACACCAGCTTTGTTCTCAGCAGCCACTCTGAACTGATAGACTGTTCCTTCAGTTAGACCAGTCACAGTGTAGTTGGTGTCTGTTGATTTGTGTTCTATGTACACTTTACTCCATCTAGTACTAAACTCTTCCTTCTGTTCAATCACATAGTTGGTAATTTTGCTGCCACCATCTGACTCTGGTTCAGTCCATTTCAATGTTATTGTCGTTGATGAGGTCTCAGTTACCTTTGGCTTTCCTGGTGCTTCAGGTACATCTAGAATGAACAATGATAATGGTTTTGTCATGTCACTGTCTTATCCTAAGTAACATTGGGTAAATGTTACACCAGTCTATAGCATTCTGACCAGGGTTTACCTTCAGAATTATCATTATTTCACAGTTGCTAAATCATAAAATGCTTGTCACTATCTTGTCACAGGCAGAGAGTATGACTTAGTAAATGTTGCATCAGTCTGTACCATTTTGACATGGTTTTTTCTAAAGCAGTTACACTTAATTTACAGTTTCAAAATGTGATTGAATCATTCCTTGGCTAGAGTTACTGTTAAATGACATTCTCTCTATGCTGTTGAATATAAACTAAATAATGTCTAAGTTTTCTCTTTATCCGATTCCAGTATTTTGAACTCCAAGCCAAAGCATTATCATGCCAAAAAAGTAAAGTATAAATTTTTGATTTAAGAAAAAGCTGCTTTTCCCTTACTAAGCAAAAGTGTACATAATATTAAAATCTCAAAAATTATTGACTTACCATATGGTGGTTTGGCTTTCTGTGGTCCAGTGGATTCACTAGGTGCTCCAACACCAGCTTTGTTCTCAGCACAGACTCTGAATTCATACATATCACCTTCAGTTAATCCATCAACAGTAAATGATGTGTCAGCAACACTCTGTCTATTAACTCTTGCCCATCTGGTGCTGAATTGTTCTTTCTTCTCAACAACATATCCAGTAATAGGAGCACCACCATCATCTTCAGGTGGAGTCCAACTCAGTTTCATTGATGTTGCCGTCTTGTCAGAGATCTTCGGTGTTCCAGGTGGACCAGGTACATCTGAAAGTATATCAAGATATTTCTTAAGTATGAATTTTCAATATTGTCAGGAAAATATTTTTCAGGTTGCATTGACATGGTTGAATAAATTTTTAAAAAAAAGTAATTTTTAAGGATCTCAGGGTGATATCAACTCATGATGATTTGCAGATCGGGTTTCCTTGTTGAAGTGAGTGATATATTGACATAATTTTTGTACTCTGTAGAATTTGACAAATCATCTAATATTCACAGTATATTTAATGTAAGTACTAAATATATCAAGAAGAGAAAGTTCCTTTAACATTTGGGATAGCTTAATATAAAATACTCCACTATCAAATGCACTGATGATTTACTTAAAGTCTGAATCAAATTTGATACTTACCATATGGTGGTTTAGCAATTCTTGATTCAGATGGCTCACTATACTGGCCAAGACCAGCTTTGTTCTCTGCAGCCACTCTGAATTCATATTCTTTGCCTTCTCTGAGATCAGTAACAGTAAAGGTCTTGTCTGTCACAGCAAATTTGTTTGCCTTGTCCCATCTGGTGGAAAATCTCTCCTTCTTTTCAATGGTGTATCCAGTGATAGGTGAGCCACCATCATCTGTTGGGGGTGTCCAGGTCAAAGTCATCTTTGTAGAATCAACATCTGAAATCACAGGTTTGCCAGGTGGTCCTGGTGGATCTACAAATGAAATACAAGAATTTGGAATCACTCAGGATGTCCATTAACACTTTACATGATTCTACACAGAAATTTACAGTGGATTGTAAGTTTTTATCTGATAAGGTACAGTTCCGTTAATTATGACACTAATCAAAGCTGATTATTGAGTTTCCAAATTGAGCTTAAAGTTAAAATTTGTAATAAGGTTGACTGAGAAATTACCATATGGTGGTTTAGCAATCCTAGGATCTGATGGTTCACTGAAGTCACCAAGTCCAGCCTTGTTTTCGGCAGCAACTCTGAATTGATACTGTGAGCCTTGAGTCAGATCAGGCACTGTGTGTGTTGTGTCAAATACTCTTTCATCCATCTTAGTGACCTTCAGCCATCTACTACTGGTTGTTTCTTTCTTTTCAATCACATATCCTGTCACTTTGCTACCACCATCATCTTCTGGTGGTGTCCATGTCACTTTTATTGAGGTAGCTGTTGTCTCTGTTACATTAGGTTTACCTGGAGGGCCAGGAACATCTGGAAAATAGACAATAGAAAATATCGATTTATAGAGGTATTATCAAATACTACTACACTGAGCTGCAAAGCTTGTTAAAACAAAAGCAATGGTCCTTGCCCACATGAGGGCGCTAATGCAGATCAGTACAGTAATAGATTACTTACCATTCATTGTCTCATTTTCAGTGAGAAATATAGATTTCAAAATTTCATGACTAAGCTATTTCCTACTTACCATCACTTACCATTCATTGTCTCCTTTTCAGTGAGAAATATTGATTTCAAAATCTCGACTGAACTATTTTCTACTTACCATCACTTACCATTCATTGTCTCATTTTCTGTGAGAAATATCGATTTCAAAATCTCATATCTGAACTATTTTCTACTTTTGATAGAATGTCATCTTATGGCAATGATAAGTGTTAACCAAATCATGCTGCATTATTAAAACATAAAGTTTCTAGTATTACAACTAACCATAAGGTAGTTTTGCAACTGCAGGTTTGGAAGGTTCACTGAACTTTCCAAGTCCAGCTTTGTTTTCTGCAGCCACTCTGAAAGTATACTCATTTCTTTCTTTAAGACCAGTGACAGTGAAATTTGTAGCATTGACACTAATCTTGTTGGCTTTTTCCCATCGTGTGCCGTACTGGTCTTTCTTCTCAATGAAATAGCCAGTGATTGGACTTCCACCATCATTATCAGGAGGAGTCCATTTTATTGTGATGGACGTAGCCTGTGTTTCTGTCACAGTTGGACGACCAGGAGCATCTGGTACATCTGAGATGAAGATAATATGTACAAGAAAAAGATGACGAGATGAAAGGAGGAGAGAAGAATGAAAGGAAGATGTGGTATGAAAATTGATTGCTGTGTGATATAATTGTGTTGAAATAAGAGTATGAATGATCTTAGTGTTGACCCCAGAGGTCATGAAAAGGTCAAGGATCAGAGGTCAGACTTAAAGTACAATCATGAAATGGTTTGAGTAGAATCTTGAATCGATACTCTGGATGTTGACTTCAAATCATTGCTTGGTGTATTGTAATTTCATCATTATGTTCTACTTTACTTTATTAAGCATGCACATTGCGTATTAAAGGATTCTGTCATGAAACATATCAGTTTTTAAGAAATAGTTTATTTGACGACATTTATTTGTCTACTTCTTTTTCCAGACATTCCATTGATGGCCACTGCTTACCATAAGGAGGTTT
Organism: Glandiceps talaboti; assembly: GCF_964340395.1. NCBI lineage: Eukaryota > Metazoa > Hemichordata > Enteropneusta > Spengelidae > Glandiceps > Glandiceps talaboti. The sequence continues at coordinate 11,980,583 of NC_135568.1, read as the reverse complement.
ACACTTGACAGGGTTGGTAGGTAGACTTGGTGGACCAACACCAGCTTTGTTTTCAGCACTAACTCTGAATTCATATTCAGATCCTTCAGTGAGTCCCTTGACACTGAATGTCAGTTCTGAGACTCGGTCACGGTTAGCTCTGGTCCAACGTGTGCTCATCTTCTCTTTACGTTCAATAACATAGCCTAAGATTGGACTACCACCATCAGATAGAGGAGTTTTCCATGTCAGTGTTACAGCTGTTGCATTGATCTCAGATACCTCAGGTGTTTCTGGAGCACCAGGTACATCTTAGGTCAGAAAGATGGCAGATTGATAAGGAGATAGAGCAAGAGACAAATTGGTTGGGGGGGGGGGGATTGAAAGTAGGAAAGGGTGGATTATACATGCTGTTACACAGATTGGCTTCTCAGCTCTCTGATTTCCTTATGTTCTCCAACACTCTTATTATAATATCAATAACATTCTGGTTCCTTTTCCAATATTGTGTAAGGGAACTATGAATTCACAAAATTTTCCTTTTTCTGATGTCAGGGTTATCTAGAGAGAATGGTACCCCACATGCAAACCTAGGTGAAAAGTAAGTCAGTTTTTATTATAGTTATTGGACAACAGGCATTTTTTGTATGTAGATTTACACACAGGCAGTCTGTTGGCATTGAAAGAACTAACAGACAACTGTAGAGGAAGGTTTAGTGAAAGAGAATGGTTACATTTCCTTGTCATGCAATATGAGGTAGTGTTCCCCTACCATAAGGTTCTTTAGCTGTTACAGGTGCTGTTGGTTCACATGGTGGGCCAACACCTGCTTTGTTTTGTGCAGCCACGCGGAACTCATACTTGTTACCCTCTCTCAGATCTGTGACTTTGAAAGTCAGGTCCACTGGTTTTCCTACAGAAACCCATCTTGAGCTGTATTGTTCCTTGCGCTCTACAACATAACCTGTGATCTTGCTGCCACCATCAGATTCTGGTGGTTGCCAGGTTAAAGTCAACGATTTGCTTGTGACATTACTGATGTCTGGTGTAGTTGGTGGGCCAGGGACATCTTGAGGAGAAGGAAATGTGTGAAGGAAATACATGAAAATGGAGAAAGAATGGCAGAAAATGTCTGATATGACATGAAAGCTAAGAACTGGAAGAATGTGTGAAGTTGAACATGAAGACTAAGAAATAATGAGTGAAAAGTGAAAATGGACAGATGCTCCAGTAGACCAAATTGACTGAAATGTTCAGTCTTCCCTGTGTATCGTGTAAAACTTACCATATGGTGGTTTTGCAACTATTGGTTTTGAAGGTTGACTTGGTTCGCCAACGCCAGCCTTGTTCTCTGCACTGACTCTGAATTCGTATTCAGTATCTCGGACCAAATCAGTTACGGTGAAAGTCTTCTCTTTGACAACTGTCCTTGTTGCCTTTGTCCATCTGTCCTTAGTAGTGTCTCTCTTCTCAATGATGTAGCCTGTAATCCTAGCACCACCATCAGAATCAGGTGGTGTCCATTTCAATGTAGCTTCTGTGTCTGTCACATCACTAACATCTGGTCTTCCAGGTGCATCAGGTGGGCTGATCTTCAGAGCGACAACATCACTTGGTTTACCAACACCAGCTTTGTTTTCAGCGCAGACACGGAATTCATAGTCATTGCCTTCTATCAGGTCAGACACACCGTATGTTGTCTGTGTACACTTGCCGATAGATGAAAACCTAGCACTGAATTTCTCTTTCTTTTCAACTACATATCCAGTGATGGGTGCACCACCATCATCTTCAGGTGGAGTCCAGGTCAGTGTCAGGGATGTTGGTTTGGGTTCTGTTATCTTTGGAGTACCAGGAGGACCTGGTGGGTCTAATGGAGCAATTGAAACACACATGATGAGGAAGTGAACCCTTCTAGTAAAACAATCAAGAGGATTTCCCTCTCCAATATGTTTATTGGAGTCCTTCAGGATAATAGTAGTAATTCAACTCCTTTCCAATAGGAATTCAACAAGACATAACTACGAGTATAGACAGGGATCCTTACATAAGCATCAGATTTGACATGCTCCATAATTGTAGTGAAGTACAATCTAACAAAGGGTTAACTAAAGCAAAATATCCGTTGAAATCAGGGAGCGAATTTTCACCGTGGTCTACTGTAGCTGAAGTAGAGTGTGCACTGAATGCTGGGGTAGTACTTCACAATCTCAGAGACACCATGCAAGACAGAAGTGAGGTAGAATTGACAGTTTTAGTTCTGAATGAACTAATAAGATAGAGAAAACGGAGGGACGGTTGGTTCAGATTCCAAGTGAACAATGAATGTTGATAATCGAATTCAGGAGCAGTAACAGGTGTCACATAACTAACACGACAAGGAAAAATCTATCATAATACATGCCTTGCAATGCTGAAAACCTAACTTACCATATGGTGGTTTGGCAAGTACTGGATCTGAAGGAGGTCCAAATTTACCAACACCAGCTTTGTTTTGAGCAGCTATCTTAAACTCATACTCTGATCCTTTGACGAGACCAGTCACAGTGAACGTTGTTTCAGACACTGTAACATCAGTAGCCTTAATCCAGCGTGACGACATCTTTTCTTTCTTTTCAATGACATAGTTAAAGATTTCACTACCGCCATCATCTTCTGGTGAGAACCATGATAGTTTCATGGATGTTTCATTCACGTCTGATACTTTAGGTTTGCTGGGTGCATCAGGTACATCTGAAGTAAGTAATGACCAATACATTGGTATCCTGACTATGTAATACATATTGAAGTTTACTTACCATGCTATAGCCATGCTGTTAGAGTATCATCCCTTCTCTAAAGTTAGACATCAAAACTGTCTATGATTTGAACAATGATTCTGCTGAACACAAAATTAATAGTCAACTTTTCTGAAGGCATCTGTTATCATCCACAAAACAGAACATTACTTTACTTTGTTAGATATTTCTTTACATGCAAACATCTGAAGAATTTGTCTTTTTCCAGTACATCCATCAATTGGCTTGAAACAGATATTGAAGTTAACATTCCTAGTTGATATTTCAGTATTTATTTCTTCATGCTTGTTAGTTTTTCAGTCTTTTTCTTTTCTTTGCTTTTTATTTTTTTCTTCATACAAAGAAACATATTAAATGTGCACTCTAACACAGCAATTTTTTGTAATACACAACGATTTGGTATTCACCTATCCCTCATTACTTGGTGACATACAAAAACCAAGTTATTATTAATTTGTCCGACAACAAAATTGTCTGTTTTTTATTAGATGGCAGCACACTGATCACCTCATACCTTACAAGAACAATATCTTACCATATGGAGGCTTAGCAAGCTGTGGTAGGCTAGGTTCACTGAATTTACCCAGACCAGCTTTGTTTTCTGCCGCAACTCTGAACTCATATTCTGTTCCTTCTACCAGGTCTTTCACCTTAGACTTAGTTTCAAAGATGAGTTCTGTGTTGACCTTTGACCACCTTGTACTTAGTCTGTCTCTCTTCTCAATGATGTATCCCTTGATAGGGCTGCCACCATCATTATCTGGTGGTGTCCATTTTACGGTCATAACAGTACTGTCTATATCACTGACAGTTGGTCTGCCAGGTGCATCAGGTACATCTGATGAATAACAGTCCACGCTTGAAATTACTCATCGTAAAATGAAACAATTATTAGATACTCACCATATGCATACACCATGCATGTAGTTAGTACTTTTTGCAGTGTCTGTCCATGCTTGTGAAGATGATGAAATTAGCTAAATATGTTTGTAACTACTTGTTACATACTTACCCCATACATATCCATGCATCATGCAGTTACACAAATACTGTCCATCCAGATAGGCACACAATACCAAAGTTATTAATTTATGTATAAAGAATGTCCAAATGTCCATAAGTCCTGGTCAAATCCAAATTATCACATGATCAACACACTATGTTAAATGAGTTAAATACCATGTGTACCTCTATGTATGAAACTATCTACTTAATTACCATGAACTATGACTTATAAAATGATTGTTAATAATTCAGTTTGGTCGTTACATACACTCTTCTTGTTTCATCTTCATGCAGGTTTGTTAAAGGGACATGGGCTGAGTTTATATATTTGTCTGGGGGCATTTCAAAACATTTGCATATCTGCATCTGAACAGGTACTTTTTAGTATTTTTCATTCTAAAATATACTAACAATCTCTTAAAATTCAACCTGGTACTCAACAAAATATGAACAATTTGATGAAAATTAATTTACATGCATCTGACTTTTGAGGAACACCTCTTATGCCATCAAATATTAAATATCTCAGGAGATCACTGGTAATGCTACTGAAGGCATGCCTAGACATTACCATTAAATTGGAATAGTTTTAAGGGGCCTTATGAGTCCAAGTATTTTCATATGAGGAAAAAAAGGTTATAAACTCAGCCTGTGCCATTATAAAATCTGTGTCAATTAAACCCATGCTCTATATTTGTATAATAACTTACCATATGGTGGTTTTGCCACTTTAGGATCTGATGGTTCACTGTATTTGCCAACACCAGCTTTGTTCTCTGCTGCAACTCTGAATTGGTATTCAGATCCCTCATGCAGATCTGTTACGGTGTATTCTGTATCAGTGACTCGTTCCCGGTTGGCTTTTGTCCATCTTGCACTGAACTTGTCCTTCCTCTCAATAATATAACCAGTGATTGGTGAGCCACCATCATTGTCTGGTGGTGTCCAAGTCAGAGAGATCTTGGTACTGTCTGTTGATGTGACTTCTGGTTTGCCAGGTGCTTCAGGTACATCTGAAAATGAAACGTACCATAACATCATGACTACTACAATCATCACATTTTGTAAACCTGAGCCCTCACATTGAAGGAGCTTTGCGAAAAACTTGTGGTTGGAAGTTAAGTGATATACTGCCAATAACTTTAAATTCTGATATATAGTTTGAGCTCCACAGAAGTTTATCAAATTACTTTCACAGAAATATTAACATAATTTTTTTAACAAATCGTCGCGTCAGTGCAGTAAGGTGGCATCTGCAATGCAATTGTATAGGCAGGTACGAGCTTACTGCACTGACGTGACAAAATATTGACCTTTCAGTGCTACATTTTAAAGTCAAAGATATATTGTGACAAAGAGCTATTATGGTTAATATACAAATATAGAAACAATTACCAAATATCAAACTTAGTATGAATCACTCATAAAATTATCCATTCAAATAGTGTTACTCTTTATATATACATGATATTTCTTGCTATAGTAGTTAAACATACTAATTTATTGTCATGTTACTGGTGTATAGAAATATCCAATAGTCTGGACAGGATCTTACCATATGGTGGTTTAGCCACTCTAGGTCCTGCAGAATCACTAGGTTTGCCAACACCAGCCTTGTTTTCAGCACACACTCTGAATTCATACTCTGATCCTTCCTTGAGGTCAGTAACAGTGAAAGTGGTGTCTTTGACACTGTATCTATTAACCTTGGACCACATGGTGGAGAATTTGTCTTTCTTTTCAATGATATATCCAGTGACTGGACTACCGCCATCATCTTCAGGTGGAGTCCAGTTTAATGTCATGGTATTGGCAGTCACATCTGTGATATCTGGTTTACCAGGTGGTCCTGGAACATCTGTGTATAAAAAGTATACCATTTCAACACTGTTAACAAATTTTCAAAGCATACATATTGTGAGAAATGCATTTCCTATCAGCTGAACGGAGGAAAAAATTGTGTATCATGACTAATTATTTGATCTTCACTATGTATTTCTTTCAACATTTTGATAGCACTAAGTGATTTACTTACCATATGGAGGTTTGGCAACTCTTGGTTCAGATGGTTCACTAAATTTGCCAACACCAGCTTTGTTCTCAGCAGCCACTCTGAATTCATATTGAGTTCCTTCTACAAGATCTGTTACTCTGTATGTTGGTTCAGGAATGGCATCTCTTGTAGCTCTGCTCCATCTGGTGGCAAAAGAATCCTTCTTTTCAATGACATAGTTCTTGATCTTGCTTCCACCATCATTGTCTGGAGGAGTCCAGGTCAATGTCATGGCACTTTCTGTTACATCTGAGATGATAGGTCTGCTAGGAGCATCCGGTACATCTAGAATAACAAACAAAGTTGAGAGATATTCAAGACTGTGAAGCATAAGGTAGATCTTTTAGTACACTGGTATATCAAGTAAAACAAAAATGGATTAAGCCATGCCTGAAATCATTTATTTACTTTACCATGCATGGAAACATGTTTGGCTAAAACCTTGGATTCAATCCCATTACCATGGTAACCTATTATGGATATCTGTGAATGATTTTCATCTTTCCATAGGTAACACACTTGCCTGCAGTGAACAACAGAATCACCCTGTGTAATCCATAGGCCTCAACTGAAAAAGAAACACCTAATGTTTATAGAGCCCTGGACAGTATCCCTCGCCTATAAGTGTTTTAATTTTCTAATGTCAACTTACCATATGGTGGTTTAGCCACAACTGCTTTGGTAGGTTCACATGTAGGGCCAACACCAGCTTTGTTCTCAGCAGCAATACGGAATTGGTACTCATTACCCTCCATCAAGTCTGTGACTACATACGTTGTGTCTGTCACCTTCTCTCTGTTAGCCTTTGTCCATCTCTGTCTGCTCACATCGCACTTCTCAATGACATAGTTAGTGATTGGAGAACCACCATCAGATTCTGGTGGGGTCCAAGTCAGTGTTACTTCAGTGCTGTCAACTTTGGTAATTTCTGGAGTTCTAGGTGCTCCTGGTACATCTGTAGGATTGAGACAAAAAGTCATTCTTAGCACTGGATCAACTCAAATATTTACATGTATGTCATAATATTTTGAGATATACAATGTTTAGTAAATTCTATTTGAATTCCAAAGGCATTTCATGTAGGGGTTCCCTATCAAAATTATGATTACACAATTTATGGAAACGTAATATGCAAGATTACGCAGATTATCCCCTCTGTTACTGGGGTTCCCAACCACAATACTAGGTATGAAAATCGTTGCAAGTTTTCCTGTCTTCTGCTATGAAGGTTCTCAACAAAAATCAATGTTAAGATTAAACTACAGACATTGGTGTATTTCTGTCCAATGTCTATGATTAAACATAATCAGTTTCATATTATCAATACTATGGACACACTGAGAAAAAAGTTAGTTACTTAATGAATACTTACCATATGGTGGTTTGGCTACTCTTGGTTCTGATGGTTCACTAGGTGGACCAACACCAGCTTTGTTCTCTGCAGACACTCTGAATTCATATTCATTTCCTTCCTTCAGGTCTTCTACTTTAAAGGTAAGATCTGTCACAGCATATTTGTTTGCCTTAGTCCATCTTGTTGAGAACTTCTCTCTCTTCTCAATGACATATCCAGTGACTGGTGAACCACCATCATCTTCAGGTGCAGTCCAGGTTAATTTCATTGATGTACTGGAAACATCAGAAATATCAGGTTTGCCTGGTGCTTCTGGTACATCTGGAAGACATAATTCAGTCGATAGAAATTAAATATTGGTTAACCTAATTCAAAACAAGAAAGCACTAATTTAAAATATTCCTCAATTGGGGCATCTACTACAGACTAGTCATGGCGACAATGCCCAAAATATTCTCTGATTATATAAAAGACATTTTTTCATTGCCAACTTCCTGGTTATACACCGACCTGTACTACTTATAACTTACACTGATGTCATACATGTACTAGAAAAATATAACATAAATAACATAGGACGTATCTAACTTATTACATAATGAAATAAAAAAACACCTACCATATGGTGGTTTGGCAACCTTTGTATCTGATGGTTCACTGTATTTGCCAACACCAGCTTTGTTCTCAGCTGCAACTCTGTATTGGTACTCAGATCCTTCTGTCAGGCCTGTCACTTTGTAGGTGAGATCTAGAACACTTTCTTTGTTCACTCTGCTCCATCTGGTTGAGAATTCTTCCTTCTTTTCAATGATATATCCAGTTATTTTACTTCCGCCATCTGATAATGGTTCAGTCCAGTTAACAACCATTGATGTAGACTGGACATTGCTGACTGTTGGTTTGCCAGGTGCATCAGGAACATCTGAAAATTGATCATAACACTCAAAGATGAGTGACTCATAACAGTTTGTAGATTGACCTATGAAATAAATATAATGACAATTGTAAATCCTATTTTGGTGTTTAAGGAATGGTTGTAGCATGCACAGAGTTCTTGTAGAACTCACCATAGGGAGGTTTGGCAACTCTTGGTTTTGTGGGTTCACAGAACTTGCCAACACCAGCCTTGTTTTCTGCTGCAACTCTGAAAACATACTCTTCACCCTCTTTCAAATTATCAACTGTAAATGTTGTCTCTGTGACTTTGTACTTGTTTGCCTTTATCCATTTTGTGGAAAACTTGTCTTTGAGTTCAATTACATATCCAATGATAGGTGAACCGCCATCATTGTCTGGAGGTGTCCACTTTAATTTCATAGACTTAGCTGTGGTGTCAGTGATATCTGGTGTACTAGGAGCATCGGGTACATCTGAGAGAGAGATGGTACAAGGTAGAGAAGAGAGGTGTGAGAGAAGGAAAGGAAAGTATAGGCAATCCATGGATAAAAGATGAACACTTGGATACACCATGTGGGCAGGATAAGTGGCATGCTGCCTACATGTTCACAACAGAAATCAATACAGGAAAACTAGACAAGAAAGATTCCTTGGTCTCTGAGAAATCATGCATGGTTACTCAAACTGGAATTCCATCTTACCATATGGTGGTTTACATTTGATGACTGGACTGTTTTGACTTGGTGGGCCAACACCAGCCTTATTCTCTGCACTGACACGGAATTCATATTCACTTCCTTCGAACAGTTCTCTGACAGTGTAGGAGGTTTCAGGAACTCTTTCTCTGTTGACTCTTATCCACTTTGTGCTTGTCTTGTCTTTTCTTTCAATGACATAGCCAAGGACCTTGCTGCCGCCATCAGACTCTGGTGGAGTCCATTTCAAAGTGACAGTGGTTTCACTCACACTTGTAGCTTCTGGTATGCCAGGTGGTCCAGGCACATCTTTGAAGGGAGGGGTGAAAGAAGGAGGGGATCATTATGCATGATTTTAGGATATAGAATACACTAATTTTCACCTACAGAAACCAGTTAAGAACAGCTCTGGAGCAGGAGAGATCATGATGTGTTTTTGAATGAGTAAGTCATACAGACACAAAACAAAAGGCAAAAGTGAAGATTCCCTTTTTGGTTTTTGAAAGAAAAGAAACACTGAGAGTGAAAGTGAATATAGAAGTCACTTCTTTCACAAAACAAGTAGTACTATGATGTTCAGTGAAAGAAGTATGAAATATGGCATAACACAAGAGTGTTGTCACTTTTCACATGGCACACAAGTGGTTGTGATAATGCCAAGACTAGGAAGTAAGAAATAGAAGGAGACTGTAAGTCAACAGTGATTTTTGTTTAGAATTGTTGATTCCCAAGGATTGACAAGTCTAATCTCTGAAGTCTGTGGCTGATAATACTTGATTTGCCACTCAGATCCACTAGTAAAGTGCATCAAAATAGCACCATCCACATCTCTTACCATATGGTTCTTTGGCAGTTATTGGAGCAGTAGGATAGCTTGGTTTACCAACACCTGCTTTGTTCTCAGCAGATACTCTGAATTCATAGATATTTCCTTCTTTCAAGTCTTTCACTGTCAGCTTGAGATCAGCAGTCTTGCCAGCACTAACCCATCGAGAGCTGTATTGGTCTTTCTTCTCAACCAAATACCCAGTTATTTCACTTCCTCCATCAAACTTAGGTGGTTGCCAAGTCAAATGAGCTGTTTTGCTGGTAACATCACTGACTTCTGGAGTAGTTGGTGCATCAGGTACATCTTGGAATGGAGCAACAAGGGACCACAATCAATGCGATATTCTTTTGTTGTATAAAATTCATGATATATAATACCATAACTCCTTGGACAACCATGCCAAGTGTTATCACATGCATGCTAGTACACTTTCATTTCACATGGATTCATGAACAGCACAATCTGACATTACCTATACTATAAATAACACTCTGTGGGGAGGGGCTTATGAGGGAGTAACATTTAGATGAGGGCCTTTTGAAGAGATAGGTTTATAAACAGAGGATTGTTCTGGATATAGAGGAATTCAGCATGCACATAGATTAGGAGATAATCTACATCTATAGATCTAATAGGAGAGTTCCATTTGAACTATCATGCTCTGCACACTGTTGAGACTTACCATAAGGTAGTTTAGCAATGACTGGTTTTGAAGGTTCACTTGGTTCACCAACACCAGCCTTGTTTTCTGCACTGACACGGAACTCATACTCAACATCTTTGGTTAGATCTGTTACAGTGAAGGTTGTCTCTTTCACTGTTGCTCTGGTAGCTCTTGTCCATCTGTCCTTAGTGGTGTCTCTCTTCTCAATAATATAAGCTGTAATCCTAGCACCACCATCAGAATCAGGTGGTGTCCATTTCAATGTAGCTTGAGTGTCTGTCACATCACTAACATCTGGTCTTCCAGGTGCACCAGGTGGGCTTATCTTCAGAGCGACAACATCACTTGGTTTACCAACACCAGCTTTGTTCTCAGCACAGACACGGAACTCATAGTCATCACCTTCAGTTAGGGCTGTGACAATGTAAGATGTCTCAGTTGTGGTTCCAGTTTTAGTGAATCTAGCACTGAATTTTTCCTTCTTTTCAACAACATAGCCAGTTACTTTAGCTCCACCATCATCTTCAGGAGGAGTCCATGTGAGAGTCAGAGATGTGGGCTTGGCATCTTTGATAGTTGGTGTGCCTGGAGGTCCAGGAACATCTGGAATATGTACAACAAGGAACATATCATTGTGTGCCCTGTGGAACCTTACCATAAATATCTCGATCAAAGAAGCATGCTTTCTGTGGGACATTCTATTCTTATAATATGAAAGTATGTCCCATTGGTAAGTATACACATGCAACTTGAATTCAGTCAGATCGGGCCTTACTTAGTCACCTAGACAACTGTACTGATATGTTAGGCAAGCTTTTTAGCTTGACTACACATTCATGCACAGGTTCTACATATCATGTATGATGCAGGAAAATTAATCAATATTGCATCATTGACAACAGAACATCAGACAGCACAGGTAAAATGTGATGCCTTTGCACCGGAAGAAGAACTCCTTGCTTAGCTGTTAATTAAAAGTTATGGATGGTCCATTGTAAGTATCTATTTTACCACTTTCTTATCAACATACAACCTTTGTTGCTCCTTGTAACTGGTGAGACTAAACGGTTAAAATTCCTTCCTACTTTTAAGAAACACAGACAAAGTAATGTCTTGGTAAGTACAGCACAGCATGCAAGGGCTGTCTATCAGTCAATTCTGTATACCACCACTTACCATAGGGTGGTTTGGCAACTCTTGGATCAGAAGGTTGGCTAGGTTTACCAACACCAGCCTTGTTCTCAGCAGCTATTCTGAATTCATATTCATTGCCTTCCTTCAGACCAGTCACAGTAAATGTTGTTTCTGAGACTGTGTAGTCAGTAACCTTAGTCCATCTAGAACTGAATTTGTCCTTTCGTTCAATGACATAGTTAAAGATTTCATTACCACCATCAGACTCTGGTTCTGTCCAGGTCAGTTTCATAGTTGTTTCAGTAACATCTGTTACTTTGGGTTTGCCAGGTGCATCAGGAACATCTGGGTAATAAAGTTGACATGGAAGATAGATGAGAAAGATAGAAAAGAAATAACAACTTTGGTAAGACTTTCAGCAGATTGAAAGTAATAAAAAGAAAGAAGAAACTTGGAAAGTTTATAGACTGAGACATTTCAAGTGGATTAGACAGAGGTGATGTTAAAGAAGCCATTTCGAGAACTATGGGCAACACAAAAAGATGTTTCCTTTGGCAGGAAGAATCATTATACATATATATGGACTGAAAGTCTCAAAGACTCAAAGTCGCTGAATGAAACCTGAAGAGTTAGGTATAATTCCAACACTATTTATCATATACTATGATGGATTCCATTTGCCTGTTCAGCATCCAGGTATTATCCCAAACACTCACCATATGGAGGCTTGGCAACTCTTGGACCAACTGCATCACTTGGTTTGCTAAGACCAGCCTTGTTTTCGGCCATCACTCTAAATTCATATTTAGATCCCTCCATCAACTCTGTTACTGTGTATTTCAAGTTTGTGATGGTTTCTTTGGTAGCTCTTGTCCAGCGACTTGAAAACTCATCTCTCTTTTCAATGACATAGTTGATAACAGGGCTGCCACCATCATTTTCAGGTGCAGTCCATGTCAAGGTCATTTCAGTGCTGTCAACTGCAATTATTGTAGGTTTGCCAGGTGCATCTGGTACATCTGGTGTGGGACAATAAAGGCAATGGAGTAAATGACCAATTCTTCTAATTTTATTAGTCATGCTCACATTTTCCCCCAATAATTGAACATTAATTTTAGCTTGAAAACAAACTGTACAACGCACTGCTGGTGTTTCACATACAATTTGAAACACTGTCAGTTTTTTCCAAAAGAATTTCTTGATTATTTTATGTTCATATCGTTGCTTGAACATTCATGAGCACTGTAAATGAGTAGCATGCAATAAGCAAGGGGTTCATACAAACTGAAGATATTTGTAAAGGGTATGGTTTGACATCCAACAACCTCAGATGTTGAGGACAAGGATTAGCTACCTCCTACTGACAGTGATAGATAACTGTTAGTATATTTGAATGACTATTTCTAAGACATGCCCATGCAACATTCCACTGTTGCTTACCATAAGGTGGTTTTGCCATCTGTTTCTTGGATGGTTCACTAAATGCTCCAATTCCTGCTTCATTCTCAGCAGCTACTCTGAACTGATATTCTGTTCCTTCAAGGAGATCTGACACCGTGAATGTTAACGCTGTTACAAGAATCTTATTTGCTTTGATCCATCTTCCCCGGCTAACATCACATCTTTCAATGTGGTAACCAGTGACAGGTGAGCCACCATCATTCTCTGGTGGGCTCCATGTGATTGTCATCTCTGTTCTGTCATATGCTTTGATTTCTGGAGTATTAGGTGGTCCAGGTGGATCTAAAGATAGGAGTTCAAAGGTCAAAAGTCAGAGAAAGATTCAAAAGAAAGAAAATAGCATCAGAAGTAACATGCACAGTGAAAGAACACTGGACTTACAAATCTTTGGTCTGGTCACAACAGCTTCGCTTGGTTCACTTGGTGGTCCAACACCTGCCTTATTTTCAGCAGAGACACGGAACTCATATTTCTGGCTTTCTTTGAGATTTGTCACATTGAATGTTGTCGCCAGCTGTTTGACTTTCAAGGTAGCCCATGTGGTTGATGTTTCCTCTTTCATTTCAATCATGTAACCAGTAATTACGCTTCCACCATCAGAAGCAGGAGGTTTCCATGTCAGAGTTAGAGAAGTAGAATTGATGTCACTAACAATAGGCCTGCTTGGTGGTTCAGGCACATCTATGGGGGGAGAGGTTCAAGAGGGATTAGAAAGATTGATTCTCATCTCAAGGCATCAATCTTTTAAATGAATGCCAAAGGCATGAGTAACGTTTCAAAAGAGAAGAAAAGAATAAAGGCACAGGAAAACTGAAATTTGAGGCATGCATTCCTGAAAGGAATACCAAAGAAAGGGGACTTGAAATTTCAGAAAGAAAGAAAGATATAAAGATGAAGATAAACTGACATTCAAGATATGTATATATGAAATGAATGCCAAAGAGGAGAATTTGAAAACCCAGAAAAGAAGAAAAACATAAAGACATACAAAATGTCACACTCAAAGCATGCATCTCTGAAACGATTTCCAGAGAAGAGAGCTGGAAATTTCAGAAAAGAAGAAAAACATACTAGACAAACAAGAAATCTACCACTAAAAGGCATGCATCTCTGAAATGAATGCCAAAGGGGAGAGTTTTAAATTCAGAAAAGAAGAAAACTATAAAGAGACAGGACACTGACACTTTAAGACATGTCATCTTTGAAATGACTGCCAAAGGAAAGAACTTGACAATCACTAAAAGAGGAATCATATAAAATATGCAGCAAGGGAGAGAACACATGGTGGAGACTAACCATAAGGAGGCTGGGCAACCTTAGGTTCAGATGGTTCACTGTAATCACCAACACCAGCCTTATTCTCAGCAGCAATTCTGAATTGATATTCAGATCCTTCATACAGATCAGTGACACTGTATTCCACATCAAGTGTGAATTCATCTTTATTTGCTCTGATCCATCGAGTTCCAGATGTTTCTCTTCTCTCAACAATGTAGGTTTTGATCTTAGCACCTCCGTCAGATTCAGGTGGTGTCCAAGTTACCTTCATGGATGTAGCTCTAATGTCACTAATTACTGGTTTACCAGGTGCTCCAGGTACATCTATGAAGAAAGTCCAATCATTGGACAGTGAGATGTCTGTACAGTGATTGTTATCTGCCATGTTTGCACACTCTATGCAATTAGGTTGTTTCAGGCCTCAAACATGACATAGAAAGAAACAAAACAGAGCACACAGGAACCAATTCTAAGAGGTATGTTAAGAACTATGTGATATCACCATCATACATGCGGACAAAAAGAAAAAAGTAGCAAAGAACACTACCGAATACCATGCCTGAGAAAAAGGTGAATCAAAATCACCATGCTCCTGGTCAAAGACTTCAAATCAATGATCATGCTCCTTGACCAAAAAATGAAATCTATGACCATGCTTCTCAACAAAAAGTTTAAACCAAAATGTTAGGTTCACACAAAAACTCTGTAAATCTCCTTTAGATATATCTGGCTTTCAACACGTTATATTAGTGTCCACTTGTCATCAATTCATGCAGTTATTTTGCCTTGTTTGTTCTTCAATCAGGCTTACCATACGGTGGACGAGCCTTCTCAGGTCGGCTCGGTTCACTAGGTTTGCCAGGCCCTGCTTTGTTTTCAGCAATGATCCTGAACTCATACTCTGTGCCTTCTGTGAGATCTTCTACTGCGAAAGTGACTTCCTTGGTGGTGTCTTTATTCACTCTCACCCATTTCAAAGTGAAAGCTTCTTTCTTTTCAATGATGTAGCCAGTGATTTCACTACCACCATCACTAACTGGAGGTGTCCATGTCAGCTTCATGTGAGTGGCATTGATATCAGAGACTTGAGGTGTGCCTGGTGCAGTTGGCACATCTAGTGCAATGGAGTGAAGTATGATTTAGATTGAACTGTGCATATGAATGTGGTGTGTGTAATGCTGTACTAAACTTGATTTGGAATTTCATTTTACAGTAACTGTTGTATTTTTTGAAAACAGACAAAAATAGTGAAAGTGGAGTGAATTCTAATTACCTGTAATAGCACATGCTAAAGGGTCATGTTCAAAACAAGGTCAATATATTCATATGTGCACCTATAGTACTGCATGTACATGTATAGCACATGGTGCAGAAATCACGGTGTCGACCAAGAAATCTAGTAATTATTGTTATTTCTCTGAAGCACCAAGGAAATAAAAATTCTTTTTAAGGTAATGAGAATTGAATTTCTTTGTTGGATACATTATGCAGTGACCAAAGACAGTGAATGTCATATGAATACACATGTACATATCCTTGGGGTAGTTATAAAGTTGGCAAACTACTAGGAGCTCTCAACATACGACGAGCCAATTAATGTCAAAATTTGCTCTAGTGTGATAAACAGAAACTGCTCTTGTTTTCTTGAGTTACAGTTTTTCAGTGCCTGCTGCATACCTGGCTATGGCTTAATGATACATTTCAGAATCTATGACATCTGGGGACAGCAACTTTGGCTATGTCAGGAGAAATATGTGAAGGGAAAATCTATGAAATCTAAGGTCAGCAACTTTAGCTCTGACAGGAGAAATATGTGAAGGGAAAATCTATGCAATCTGGGACAGCAACTTGGCTGTGTCAGGAGAAATATGTGAATGGAAAAGTTCAAGACTTACCAAATGGATGTTTTGCTTTGATTGGTCCACAGGTTCCACTGGGTTTACTCAGGCCTGCTTTGTTCTCAGCAAATACTCTGAATTCGTAATCTTGTCCCTGTGATAGGTCTGGTACTGTGAATTCAGTTTCAGTGATTCTGTCACGGTTGACACGTGCCCATCTTGTACTAAAGACGTCTTTACGCTCAACAAAGTAGCCAGTAATAGGGCTGCCACCATCTGATTCTGGTGGGGTCCACTTCAATGCGATTGATACTGGAGATGTAGCTGTGACTTGTGGGGTACCTGGTGCATCGGGTACATCTGATGAGAAGAACATTATACAGAAAATATTTCATTATTTGAATAATGATATACATATAATTTGAATTTCTCTTAAAGGCTCATGTCAGATTAGGATTAACATTTTGGCATGTAAACTAGTTGTCTGGAGAGCTTTAGAAATAGTTTGTCCTGAACACAACAGTGATCCTCTTTTAATCCCTAAGGCTGCACTGATATTTGTAATCAAAAACCTTAGGATTCAAACATTGGGATTTAAAGGTCTAGGTAATGTAGAATATTGTACCAACTGTATAGGTACACAATTGTATTGGAGCTAGGGAGTCAGGGCTAATGTTAGGTCAGTTATAACAATTAGGGTAGACTCCCTAGCTTAAACTAGACTTGTATCATCTTCAATGAGTGAATACTATTATGTATCCCTTTACTAATTTGTTATGTTCTTTGTTGACAGGTACCATTAATCATGTGACTCATGGTAATTCAACAGTGGTCAGAAGTTGACATTTCACTCACCATATGGATGTTTGGCAACAACTGGTGATGTAGGCTCACTAGGTTTACCAACACCAGCTTTGTTCTCTGCTGCAACTCTGAATTCATACTCATTGCCTTCAATCAAGTCTTCAACATCATAGGTTTGCTCTGGAACTCTTCCAATGGGGACCCATCTTGTGCTGAATTTCTCTTTCTTTTCAACAACATAGCGTGTGATATCACTACCGCCATCATAGTCAGGGGGTGTCCAGGTAAGAGTCAGAGATGAGGCTGTCAGATCGGAAATTTCTGGTTTACCAGGTGCATTTGGTGGATCTGAAGGGAAACAATAACACAGAGCAATGAATTGTTGTCTTTTGTCAATCAGTTTTCTTCCCTTTTTTTTGAAAAATTTACTTTACTTTCCCAGAGTGTCAGGTTCCTTAATAGCATGAAGCTATAACATATAGGCAGCAAAGTAAGTTTTACCAAATCCCCCCTCCCTCTCCCCCCTCTTAGTCTCCCTGATATTCTTGGCAATAAACATATGATTTCTAGATTCAACTACACCAAATGAAACAAGTAAACTTACCATATGGCAGCTTAGCCTTGGTTGGATCAGTAGGCTCGCTTGGTTTACCAACACCAGCTCTGTTTTCAGCACAGACTCTAAACAGATATTCATTGCCTTCAAACAAGCCTGTTACAGTGTATTCAAGTTCAAGACAGGTTTCTTTGTTAACCTTTACCCATCTTTCTCTTCCAACATCACATCTCTCAACAATGTAGCCTTCGAGTGGTGCTCCACCATCTTCTTCTGGTGCAGTCCATCGGAGGGTAACAGATGTCAGGGTGGTGTCAATAACTTCTGGTTTGCCTGGTGGACCAGGTACATCTGTTGGCACATGAACAAATGAGTTTATTTTACAACTCTGCTTGGCAGTCAGAAATATGTCCCCAGTTTTATTTATTCACCTTTGAGGTGTACACATTACCTTTGTCAAACCAGTAAAACTCATTTTCAATATTTCAAACAATGATCTATTGAGGGCGCCATTTCCAGTATTGAAAGGTATTTCATTCACACATTTCTGATATCATCCCACTGAGGGCGCATACCTCTTTCATAAATATAAAGCTATCTATGAACATAGCAGACATCAATAACTAACGATTACAATTTGGCCAACTAATAAAACGACAGACTCAGATTGTTTGGTCGTATAATTTGAACTGTCACAGACCAAAAGTTGTAGACTAATAATTTGAAATATTAACAACCGACTTACCAAATGGTGGTCTGGCCTTTGTGACATCAGATGGAAGACTGGGTTTACCAACACCAGCAGCATTTTCAGCTGAGACTCTAAAGATGTATTCATTGCCTTCTATCAACTCATAAATTGTCACTGAAGTGTCTGTCACTAACTCTTCTTTGTGGGCTCTGGTCCATCTCTTGGTGTTCACATCACATTTCTCAACGATGTAACCAATGATTTTGGAACCTCCATCATCTTCTGGTGGTATCCATGACAACTTCATCTTGTTGGCATCAACATCAGAGACATCTGGTTTACCAGGTGCTCCAGGTACATCTGTGAAGAAGAGAATATTGTTGCAACAGTTATAAATAGACCTAACACTAATAGTAGTTACATGTTATAGATATTGCATCTCATTTTATGATAGTTTTCATGTTTTGTACTGAACTTTATCATATTTTTTAAACTAATCTTAACCAAAATCTAATTTAAGCTAAAGTTTCAACCATGTTTATAGACAAACTTCCAAACTGAATGACACTATTCTGTTTGCTGCAAATATGTGGGTGAGTGGGCTTATTTGCATTATGGCAATCCAAAACTTCCCTTGAACATTAAAAAGACACTTCATGTTATAATACAAGAATGGCATAAAAAAGACTGGGATAGTCTTGCCCTTTATTGAAAAGAAAAAAACAACAATGTATCAAGTGAAAGCAGCCCCCCCCCCCCCCCATACCATCAGTATAGCATATGCCTTTTGAATGTTGAAAACACATTCCCTAATACAAGGAACTTGGATAGTCCTTCACTTTGCAAAACATGAATGGCATAAAAGGAACCAGACAGTCCTTTCATAAAGGGACTTACAATACACTGTTCTTTCCTGTAAAATGCAAACCACAATGTATGGAGTAAAAGCCAAAAGTCTTACCATATGGTGGTTTAGCAACTCTTGGTTCTGATGGTTCACTAAATTTGCCAAGTCCAGCCTTGTTCTCTGCAGCCACTCTAAACTGGTATTCAGATCCTTGTTTCAAGTCAATCACAGTGTAAGTAGTTTCAGAGACTAGAGTCTCTTTTACTCTGGACCATCTGCTACTGTATTTCTCCTTCTTTTCTACCACATAGCCAATGATTGGACTACCTCCATCATCCTCAGGTGTAGTCCATTCTAATGTCATCTCTGTGGAGTCATACTTAACAACATCTGGTTTGCCAGGTGCACTTGGTACATCTATAGGAAGATACAATTATTAGCATTCATTTATTACTCATTTCTTACAGTATTGAAAAAGAAGACGAAATATTTACATTCCTGGTAAAAGGGCAAATGGAGAATGGAAAATTCCAAAGCTAGTCCAGTCTGTCTCCTAGTTATAGTGACAATGAATATCTCTCTGCTTTATTATACATTTTTGGGTTCAATAAATAGCTAGGCTGTTTTGATGTGACCATAAAAATGTTACTGCATCTAGAGATATGAGTTACTATATTGAGAAATATGAGTTACAAGTCCAGAAATATGAGGTACTTTCATAGTAACTGCTTCTAGACATCCAAGTTACTGCACCCAAAATTTTGAGCTACTTCACCCAGAATGTATTAGGAACAAACCCAATAACACAAGTGTTTACAGTAAAATGTACATACCATAGGGCAACTTGGCAATGGCAGTATCTGATGGTTCACTGGGAACACCAGTACCAGCTTTGTTTTGAGCAGACACACGGAAGATATACTCGTTATTCTCAATCAGATCTGGAATTGTGTAAGTTAGTTCTTGGACTGATATCTTGTTGACTTTAATCCATCTATCCCTTCTGACTTCACATCTTTCAATGAAGTATCCAGTGACTGGTGAACCACCGTCATCTTCAGGTGGTGACCAGGTAATGGTGATTGTAGATCTGGTAGAATCAGTTACTTTAGGTTTGCCTGGTGCACCAGGTTCATCTGTGTATAACAATGTATTACAACACTTTAGGACATGAGTGCAAATACTTTCTAGATTTCATCAAGATAATTAGCTTCTAATCTTAAAGAAAATAACATGCCAGCTTTCAGGATGACTCAAAGAATTGCCGTCAGCTTCTGCAAGCAATGATCATGGATACTGCTTTGTAATAAATGAAAGTGGTAGCTACCATAGCAACAAAAAGAATGAGTTGCAGTTCAGCTATTTGCACTACCGACCATATTTGGGCATTTTGTGCTGGATGCGATACAGAAAATTATTGCACAACTAGAGCTTGCAATTGTTCCATAACAGTACACAGGGGTGTGATTATAGGTATATGATATATTAGTTACCAGTTATATAGAGTATTCATTTTTCAACAAACAGAAAATTGGCATCATTTTCTAGAACATTAGCTTGAATTTGACAACTGTCCTATCAGTATTTTAGTGATCACAGCACAAAAGCTAAATTGACAATTTCATTTTTTTTTTACTTAGAATGACTGACTATATAATTCAAGTTTCAAAGACATCTTTGATTTGTACACCTACCATATGGTGGTTTGGCTTTCCTAGGTTCAGTTGGTTTACTAGCAGGTCCAATACCAGCAGCATTTTCAGCAGCCACTCTAAATTGGTATTCGTTGCCTTCAGTGAGTTCGGGTACATGCAGTGTAGTTTCCGTCACACTGTCTTTGTTGATTCTGACCCACCGTTTTCTGCTGACATCACATTTCTCAATGACGTAGCCAGTGATTGGTGATCCACCATCTGTTGTTGGTGGTGTCCATGTCAATGTCATTTCTGTACTGTCAACCTTAGATATATCTGGTGTACTAGGAGGTCCTGGTACATCTGTAATATTTAACAAATGAAAAAATGGGAATTATGTGTTGAACATATAGTGTACCTTCAATGAAAAGTCATGTAAAATTGAAATCATTGTATTCTAACAAGGATGCTATGATACATACAATTTGATTGGGTTGTGTGCATGTCTTTGCTATGATAGATACAATTTGATTGGCTTGTGTGCATGTCTTTGCTATGATATACACAATTTGATTGGCTTGTATGCATGTCTTTGGTATGATATACACAATTTGATTGGCTTGTGTGCATGTGTTTGATATGATACATACAGTTTGATTGGTGCATGTGTTTGCTACTATACACAACTTGACATATTTAGTATAAAAATATGCACAATTTGAATGGGTTATGTATGCATGTCTTTAGGTGAGAACATTTATCCAGCAAAGCCATAGGAAAAAGTTAGTCCTGGACAACTATGTTATCCTATTGACTCTACTAATAAGATAACTCTAATGCAAGAACCAGGGATTGAATCACTGGCCTTTAAAATAAGGATTTCTGTCTATTGTCTACTTACCATAAGGAGGCTTAGCTCTTGTTACATCTGATGGTTTGCTTGGTTTACCAACGCCAGCTTTGTTCTCAGCAGAGACTCTGAATTCATAATCTGCACCTTCTTGGAGACCATCAATAATACATGTGGTATCATCGGGGATTTGTTCTTTGGAAGTTTTGGTCCACCTGGTTGATGTTAAGTCTTTCTTTTCAATGACATAGTTGAAGATTTTAGCACCACCATCATCTTCTGGTGGTGTCCAGGTTAGCTGCATCCTGGTTCCACTGATCTGGGTAATATCTGGTTTACCAGGTGGTCCTGGTGGATCTGTGAACAGTTCAAGTGATGGAAATGAATATCGGAATCTTTTCATTTCATATTTGTAATATGTCAAAAAAGTCTCAAGGCTTAAAACCAAAAATGTCCATCTTTTGTGTATGTAAGGAAACCATTGTTCCAAAAATATACATATAAAATGATTAGCTCACATTTTCAACTGGGCACTAATAAATCTGTGTCAACTAGATGACTGACTTTTCAAAACACATAACTTTAAATTACTGACATGTGATCCTAACAGGTGTCAAATTGGATCATTAGCTGTTTTTATCTTTTTTCCCATTACATAATCTGAACCACACAGGAACACAATGCATGCATAAAGCAACTAATACATGACATGCATTTGCCGTCTTACCATACGGTGGTTTGGCTTGCTGTTGTTCAGATGGTTCACTTGGCGCACCGAGACCGGCTTTGTTTTCAGCAATGACTCTAAACTCGTAATCATTGCCTTCAACAAGACCAGTGACATGTAAAGTGGTTTCTGAGACCAATTCTTTATTGATTCTAAACCATCGTGGAGTTGTATCTTCCTTTATTTTCATGACATGGCCAATAACCTTTGACCACCGCCTGCCAAGTCGTTCTCTCTTCTCAACAACATAACCAATGACAGGGCTACCACCATCATTGACTGGTGGGGTCCAATTAACTGACATTTCTGTACTATCCACATCACTGACAGTTGGTTTGCCAGGTGCATCAGGTACATCTGTTACATAACATGAATTGCATGGTTATCATTCAAAACAATCATAGGCCTGAGAATGAACAGTTGTGTACATAATACCAATAACCAATACATGCTGTGAGGTGTACATCAAATATAACTGTAACATAAATTGTACAAACCAACATCCTCTCCACACAAGCATGCACAAAGTCACACACACACCCTAAAATCATATACTCTCATACACTTCCAGACAACCTCAATAATGCATAAATGTTAACTTTGTACTTCAACAACACTATGTGTAACACATGCACCAGTCAATATCATACTTCAAACCCAAGTTTAACACATTGTCTGTTTAATCAAAATAATTTGCTCTCAACAAACAACAAAAATTGGAAAAAACAAACAAACTGCATACATGTTATTTGAATAAAAAAAAACTATCTGATAACAACTTAAATAAACACATGCGCTGTATACCCCTTAACAAAATAATAAGTAAGACACACACCAATTAAACTTTTATTCATTTTTAGATTAGTTATTGGTACATAACATGTACAGAAGTTGTATTTCTTCTGCCTGTGCTATAAGTGAGATTTGACAAGTTATTAGTTTACTTTTCCATGACATAACGTTTGTGGACACAGTACAGAACAGTGAGTTGACAACATCTATTTTATTAACATTTGCTCATGCAGACATAGTATTATCAGTGCCACTGCAGTGCCTTTCTTACCATATGGCAGTTTGGCAACTTTAGGATCGGATGGTTGACTTGGTTTGCCATATCCAGCCTTATTCTCTGCACTGACTCTGAAGATGTAAGTCTGACCCTCAACAAGGTCAATCACTTTGAAATTGGTTTCTGAGATGGTGTGTCTGTTGGCTTTACTCCATCTATTTCTGCTGACATCACATTTCTCTACCATGTATCCACTTATTGGGCTACCACCATCTTCCTCTGGTGGGGTCCATGTCATTGTCATCCAAGTCTTAGCGGTATCGGTTATATCTGGTTTACCAGGTGGACCTGGCGTGTCTGCAAGTAAACAAGAATATCATGTGATGACTACCTGTCACTTGTGGTTTCACATTTGTACCTAAGTTTAAATGTAAATCAAGAAATGAGCAAGATTTTGTATTATAAACCTGGTGCAAGATTGTCTACTTAAGTGTTTCTCTGATACAAGAAAAACGTAATATTTCTAAGGTAAAAGAAAACTAAAACAATTTTCTGCATGTTCATTGACCATGTTCTTGGAAAACATCTAGAGTTTACTTTTATCCTGGAAAAAGAGAAAGTTTCCTCTTTTTTTTGCAAACCAGTGACTTGTAAAAATTTTTCAAATATAATTTGTTCTGACGAAAGAAAAGTGAATTAAAACTATTTTCAGCAAATGCATGGACTTCTGGAAAAGACTAGTTATGTTCTTACCATATGGAGGTTTAGCAACTCTTGGAGTTGAAGGTTCACTTGGTGGACCTACTCCTGCTTTGTTTTCAGCAGACACTCTAAATTCATACTCTGTGCCTTCTTTGAGGTCTGTCACCTTGAAGGTACTATCTGATACTTTCTGGTTGATCTTCTTCCAACTGCTGTAAGTGTCTCTCTTTTCAATGACATAGTTCTTAATCTCTGCACCACCATCATCTTCAGGTGGAGACCATGTTAAGTTCATCCAGGTGCGGTCAGCTGATGTAACAGATGGTGTGCCAGGTGGTCCTGGAACATCTGTATTATGAGAGATAATATGCAAATTATGGAAACTATCAAGTGATGTGACAGATGGTGTGTCAGGTGGTCCAGGAACATTTTTATTTTAAGAGATGAT
This sequence comes from Glandiceps talaboti, assembly GCF_964340395.1. Lineage (NCBI taxonomy): Eukaryota > Metazoa > Hemichordata > Enteropneusta > Spengelidae > Glandiceps > Glandiceps talaboti. Next base: position 11,956,330 of record NC_135568.1, on the reverse strand, counting down.
ATGGAAATTCCCATAACATATCTTTAAGGGGTTGCATTATTTATGGTGAAGTTGGAGTGACACTTTAACTAAACACTGCCCTCTAGTGGTATGCTTTAAAACACAGACGTTTTATTAAACAGCTCCCTCTGATGTTGAAATGTAACAGTAGTATACCAAAACAATAGTTGCTATAAAGCGACCATACATTTCTGTCTTTAACTACCCGATGGTAACTCCCTAACTTCAGACAAAAAAATGCAATTATTGTACAGTCAGTCCTGCACTGTTCAACATTTATGTTTCAACTGGGGGAGTCAAGAGGCCAAAATTTAGACCTTAGGTTGATTTGTGTACATGTATTTAACTTACCATAGGGTGGTTTGGCTACCCTTGGATCTGATGGTTCACTAGGTTTGCCAACACCAGCATTATTTTCAGCGGAGACTCTGAACTCATATTCATTTCCTTCAATGAGATCTATGACTGTAAATGTTAATTTGGTGACTTTCTCTCTGGTTGCCTTCATCCATTTCATACTGGTGACTTCCTTCCTCTCAATTATGTATCCAGTTATTGGAGAACCACCGTCAGATTTAGGTGGGGTCCACTTCAGTGTCATCTTTGTAGCATCAACATCAGAAATATCTGGTTTACCAGGTGCTCCTGGTACATCTGGTGAAATAACAAAGTCAAGTTTTTAGTAACCCTTCTGTAGATGAATTACAGATAAATACACTGCTGTCATTAACTAAGACAGACATAAACTAACCTTACCTAATAGAAGGAACCAAGACAGAGCTTACCTAAGACAGACATAAACTAACACTATTCTTTTGGCATGTGGTAGGTTTCACACATGGTTTATAGTGGTGCCTTGATGATTCAACTCGTATACCCATAATGTAATCAAAATAATGTAAACATGTGAAGTCATATAAAACACACAAAGAAAATCTACACTAACAAAATACTGTACAGGTTTTCCTCCTCCCTATTCCTGAACCATTCTACCATAGGTATACACTTATACATCCTATCAATGTCCTATGATACTATAAAATTAATGTCAACATTTCATAATTCTAGTAATAGTGTACCTCTATAACCTACTTTAACATGCCACTGATGAACATCAACTTCTTGTCATGCATAAAATTTTATGCTCCCCTAACTTTATGGTGACTAGTTAGAAAAATGTTATGATTGTTATTTTTATGATGCAACTAGGTGTTAAAATTCTACTTCAGGTAAAGAAAATTCAAATGAAGAAAACAATCTCACTTACCATAAGGTAGTTTGCAAACTTTGGGTTCTGATGGCTCACTTGGTTTACTTTCTCCTGCTTTGTTAACAGCAATGATATGGAATTGGTAGGTGTTACCTTCTACTAGATCAGGGACAAGATATGTGAGCTCGGTAACTAACATCTTGTTAGACCGAATCCATCTATTTCTGTGTGTATCCATGTATTCAATGATGTAACCAGTAATGGGAGAACCACCGTCATCTTCAGGTATAGCCCAGGTCACTGACATCTCAGTTCTGCTGATGTTAGTGGGTTTAGGTTTACCTGGTTGACTGGGAGGATCGATTTGCTCTCTAGCTTCAGTGGGTTGAGATGGTGGACTGGGATTACCAAAGCCTGCTTTGTTTTCTGCAGAGATACGGAACTCGTATTTGGTTCCTTCGATCAGATCTGTCACAGTGTAAGAGGTCTCTGTCACTTCTTTGGTTACCGTCATCCAGGTACCAAACAGTTCTCTCTTCTCAACCTTGTAGTTTGTAACTGGAGAACCACCATCATGTTCAGGTGGTGTCCATGTTAGTTTCATTTGAATTGCAGTAATGTCAGACACTACTGGTTTGCTAGGTGGACCAGGTACAACTGTTGAAAAACAAAATATTGCCATTTTTAATTACGATTATGGACATCCCTATCATTTTGATTACAAATATGTATCTTACAAATTTTGGATAAAATGAATCAGATATACTCTAGACGTGAGTGTACATAATTCTAAAGATGTTTTTGATGAAAAGGGGACCTGTAACTCAGGAAAACCAGTTTGGCTGTGGAGGCACTATACATGTCACTAGCCAGAAATATGACCACCTATCTTTACAATTGCCATGCTAAATGCTTAAAGTTCAGATCTGGGATAAGACAAAATTCTTATAAGATTAATATATACCCATAGGTACACATCTGCGTCAACTCAATATTTAGAGAATTTCTAGATGGAAAAGTGGACCCATGTTAAGGGCTTTTTTGTAAAAAATGACTTTTGCATGTCTTTCTATGAACGTTTCCCCTTCCCTGGGTATAGGAGTTTAAACAAGTGATACTTACCATATGGCGGTTTAGCGACAACCGGATTGGATGGTTGACTGGGTTCAGATGGTCCAGCCTTATTCTCTGCTTTAATACGGAACTGATACTCTGTACCTTCCATTAGTCCAGTAACAGAGTACGTCAACTCAAGGATCGTTTCTCTGGTTATTCTGTTCCATTTGGTAGAATAGGTATCTTTGCATTCAATTATGTAGTTGGTGATAGCATTACCACCGTCTGAGACTGGTGGTAACCAGGTCAATGTCATTGAAGTAGCCATTACGTCGGACACATCAGGTTTACCAGGTGGTTCAGGGATATCTATGGTGACGGTATGGTTCAACATGGTCATCTTCTTGTTCACAGTGTATGTAGCACACTTACTTACCGTTAACCATGCGTCAATCACTACATGCAGTTTTGTAGTAACAATACAGTTATTTGATTGACTTAGTACTCACTCAGTTATTTGATAACAGATTATCCAACTGAGCACAAACAACAATCAATTGTTGCATTTTGTTGAGTAGCCGATGTAAATTAATTCATTTATCGATTAGTTTACAAAATAAAAATTTTGTGTAAAACTTGCATCAAAGAATAAATAGCAGACTCATACATTTATGATTATTGAATACACACTTTGTAAGAACACTTAGTTTGTGTACTTAAATACGCTTCAAAATCACTCTGTCACACATAGTTAAGTCAATTCCATACAAGCTGACAAATTCTTAACTTTCATTCAACATCACAACATTGTTATATAACGAAAACATTTTTTTGAAACAAAAAAAAAGAAGCTTTTTATGGTAGTACATCACAGCATGTTATTTTATCAGGCCTTTGATTAAAGATACGATAACCATGCGTTCATGTTTAGATGTTATATGAACAATTGCTCCAACATTTTCACTTACCATATGGAGGCTTAGCTTTAGTTGGTTCTGATGGTTTACTTGGGGCTCCAACTCCTGCATCGTTTTCAGCGCTGACTCTGAACTCATAGGTGGTACCTTCGGTTAGGTTATCCACTGTAGCATTGGTATCCTTGAAGGCAGCCTTGTTGACTTTAGTCCATCTATCTCTGGTGACATCTCTTCTTTCAATGTAATATCCAGTAATTGGAGATCCACCATCGCTATCAGGTGCAGTCCATGTGAGGTGCATTGTTGTTGCTGTCACATCACTGATTACAGGACGACTTGGTGCATCTGGTACATCTGTAAGATGGTAATAGTTAATCACACAGATATTAATGCAAATTAAGTGGATTGTGGGTGAGGATGGAATTGGATGTCCTTATACATGAAAACTTTTGTGTGACAAAGAGTAAAACATTTTGTCACATCAGTGCAGTAAGGTCGTATTAGCTGTGCAATTGTATATTCATATACGACCTTACTGCACTGATGTGATGATCTATACAAATTTGTCATAGCTCTTATGGTTTCTCAAGAAATAAACTGTAAGGAATTTGATACAACTAGTACACAATTATATAAGTGGGGTAGGAGTAGGATTTCTGGAACATCTACAAGAATACAAAGAGTAAGCTATCTGTACAATGTTGTTGTTTCTAGAAATACATACCATAAGGTGGTTTAGCCAAAGTTGGTGGGGTAGGTTCACTTGGTGGACCAGTACCAGCTTTGTTGTTAGCAGAAACACGGAACTGATACTCATTTCCTTCGGTAAGGTTATTAACCTTCAAAGTCAAGTCTGATATTGGTTTCTCATTGACCTTCATCCAGCGAGTACTGAATTTCTCCTTTCGTTCCACAAGATAGCCAATGATTGGAGAACCTCCGTCAGTTTCAGGGACAGTCCAAGTCAATGTCATGACTGTCCTGTCCACGTCACTGATAACAGGTGTACCAGGTGGTCCAGGAACATCTGGGGAAACAAACCAATGAGGAGCCAGAATGTTAAGCAATTCCGTTTGATAAATACAAATATTGTAACAATGCCTGTCTGCACATCTAGACTGTATTTAGCAATAGAGTACTTTGATGCCCAATAAATTTCATATCATATTCTCTCCCACAAAAACTCATTATTACAAATTTGTTGTTGTTGCCATAACTTTGACAATGTCAAATTTCCTTAAAACAAACAAGCATAAAAATTTCAAACTTTCAAGCAGATTTTCTGTATACTTGTACTTGTGACCAAAACAGTTAAAAATTGAATATAAATTCATATAGAAAATGTACAAAGGATGATATATTAATGTAAAACTTGAATTCTGATCTTTATTTTGATTGACTTGGACTGGTTTAAAAGTTACTTGTAAAAAATTTGTATATTTCTGTTTCACTTTTGTTTCACTTTTGTTGCAGTTTTACATAAATGAAAAAAAATCCTGTTTCCATACCATATGGTGGTTTGGCAACTCTTGGATCAGATGGAGGACTAGCAGGTCCTACACCAGCTTTGTTTTCACCACTAACACGGAACTCATATTGATTGCCTTCAATCAGATCCACAACCATAAATTCAGTTTCTGACACTCTGATGTCTTTGTTGACTTTAACCCATCTAGTTGCTGTCACTTCTTTCCTCTCAATCACATAGTTGAAAATAGGACTGCCGCCATCACTTGGTGGTGGTGTCCATGTCAATTTCATGGTTGTTTTCTCAATGTTCTCAACATCTGGTTTGCCAGGTGCTTCAGGTACATCTGAAGAGAAGAAGAAAAGTCTAATTAGTACCAAATCAAAATATCTCTGATTCTCCCCCTTGTATAATCCAAGGAACGTCTGACTCAGTGTTTTGTACGATGTGTAGTCAAATTCACATGAAAAGTAATTGTAGTCGGTGGCACTTTTAACCACATAAAATGCATGCAGGAACTTGAGAGTATTAATACACCTGTTAATATACACCATTATGCAGTCATAATCTGTATACCTGCAAGAGAAAACTGAGACGGTCGATACTTCTACATGTCAATAAACGCAAATGCATAATGACATATGGTGGGACCATGCACTGATAAACAGTGGTTTAGTACAAAGGTAATCTGAATGCCTTGGTTTTCTTACCGACCTTTTAACTTACCTGCAGACAATTTACGGTCCAGATACACATGCAAAATTACCCAGTCATGCAAGTATAGTACAGCTTTGGATAATATATATTTGATATCGTAAGTAAGTTTTGATGAGTCAAGTATGATAACACTAAATCTAGCTATTCAGGGAGTGTGGAAGTCTCATATCGGGACCCTTGGTAAACACCAAGTAAGTCTATGAGTCCCAGCAGATATCCACACTGATATTAGCATGCAAATCCAATGTGATGGAATCCATGCATACTCAACAACATACAGAAAGCATGCAAGTTTCACATGCCAATTATATAGTTTCTCACCATATGGTGGTTTAGCCACACGTGGTTCTGAAGGCTTGCTATATTTGCCTTGACCAGCCTTATTTTCAGCTGCCACTTTAAAGATGTATTCGTTTCCTTCAATTAAGTCTGTCAGTTGGTATGTGAGTTCTTTGACCAGAGTCCTATTGGCTCTTATCCATCTGTCTCTGTTTGTGTCACATTTCTCAATGACATAGCCAAGGATCTCACTTCCTCCGTCGCTTTCTGGGACAGTCCAGGTGATAGTCATTTCTGTACTGTCACATGCTGTAACTATTGGCTTGCCAGGAGCTGATGGTGGGTCTTCAGAGAAAGATGAAAGGAATGAATGAAGTATATGACAGAGACAGGGGAGCAAAGATGGGTACGCAGTGCAAAATGTCTTTTTGATGGAACCATCTTAAACTTTGATGCTTTCTCCTTCATTGTGACTAGGTCAGTCATGTAAGGGACAGTAAAAAGAACAGGTCAAAATCAAAGAAGAGGTTACTGTCATAGCAATGATGAAGATAAGAGCAGTAGGCAAGTAACAAAATAATAGATGTGATGTATCCATCAATCCATCCATCAGGGAGTGTTGTCTTATCCATCTCATGAAATGTGGGATCCATTTAATGGAAATAAGGTTTATATTTTAAGAAGTATATGTAATCAAAGGTAAAGATACCAGCAATAGAGACACTAGCAGCATAACGAAATTGTGGGTTTCACTAGTAACTATCCTGGTGAACAGTATTACGTCATCCCATTATCAATGACAGGACAAGTCTGTCTACTGGGCAGGATGTGAAGGAGAAGCAAACAAGAGAAGTAAAGTGGTGTAATGTTTGTAGGTTTGTAATTAATTCAATCCAACAACTTAGTATAGTAGCGTCTCCTCATTATCAATGGCAGGGTCCTTGTTGTGATATGATGAATAGATTGAGAATGATGCATGGAAGCAGAGCGATGTAGAACTTACCATATGGTGGTTTAGCAATCTTAGGATCTGATGGTTCACTAGGTGGGCCTACACCAGCTTTGTTCTCTGCAGCTACTCTGAAAACATACTCTAACCCCTCTTTGAGATCAGTAACAGTGTGTGTTGTGTTGACAACAGACTCCTTGGTGGCTCTGATCCATCTTGTGGCTGAGCGTTCTTTCTTTTCAATGACATAGTTTGTGATTTCAGCACCTCCGTCTGACTCTGGTTTTGTCCAAGTTAGAGTCATCTGAGTGCTATCAATGTCTGAGATATCTGGTTTGCCAGGTGCAGAAGGTAGATCTGAAGTGATGGGAAGATTGCATTGGCAGAAATGAAGACAACAATACAAAGAGCCAAGAGGGTCATGTACACAGAATGACAAGTATAGAAGCATTATCACAGAATTTGCAGCTTTTATGAAATGTATATATACATGAAAGACTCAGAAAAAACATGTAACAAGTAGCTGATGCATTTGTGTATGGCTTGCTTTGAAAGTAATGACAATAAGCAAAATGAAAGATGGAAGTAACCAAAACTGGTAACAAGAAGGGTGAGAAAATAGTTTTGATGCTGACAAAATGAACTTTGGCAAAATAGAATTTGCCATTGTAACTAAAAAATGTTGTTCTATGTGTATGATTTGAAACACATATCCATGTGTACGAAATAGGTCCAATGGCCACCAATGTGAGTGTTACTTACCATATGGTGGTTTGGCTACCGTTGGATCAGATGGTAGACTTGGATTGCCAACACCAGCTAAATTGACTGCAGACACACGGAACTGGTAAGTGGAACCTTCAATCAGTTCTGTGATGGTGAACTTCAGTTCAGACACCTCTGTATTCACTTTCATCCATCGACCTCCTTCCTTCTGTTTCTCAATGACATAGCCAGTGATATCACTACCACCATCATCTGCTGGTGGTTTCCATTCAATGGTGATTTCAGTTGCATCAACATGAACAGCATCTGGTTTATCTGGTGCGCCTGGGGGATCTTTACAGGATTGAAGTAGCAATGGACACGTTCAGATTTTGTTGTTCTTTTAGTTTTGTTTTGTTTTACCAAATTATGACCTCAGCATGCATACATATAATCATCACATGCATAAATTTTCTTTGATCATTTGACTTTACCTTACCATACCATCATGCAGTATGTACAAAAGTAGGGTACAGCGCATGGCTTTCCCAACAAGATCGGTGGACAGACATCTCAATAACATGCAGGCAAACCCACATGAACATGTAGTGAACATTGCACTTGTACCGTGGCACATTATGTTTAATGTTCACATGAAGAGTCACATGAACAAGAAACTCTCGTTATATTTTGTCGGGCAGCTAAACATTTTTCTTTTTCTTCAGCCTGTTGTTTGTACCATGCATGTAGCATGCATAGAATACTGCTACTTAGAGAGATGTCATCACCAAGATTAATACTAAAAATGTGTGAGAACCAAGACAAGAACAATCAAAAGTATCATTTAGTCTTCATGCTTAAGATGGACCTATAGACTCACCAAATGGCAACTTAGCTATGGCCCTATCAGAGGGCTGACTTGGTGGACCAACACCAGCTTTATTCTCAGCACTGACTCTGAATTCATACTCATTGCCTTCAATGAGATCAACCACAGTGTAGGTTGTATCAGTGACTTCTTCTTTGTTTGCCTTTGTCCATCTATCTCTTGCAGTGTCACGTTTCTCAATGACATATCCAGTGATTGGTGCACCTCCATCGGATTCAGGTGGTGACCACAGGATGGAAATCTGAGTGGGCATGGTTCCTGTGATGTCAGGTTTACCAGGTGGACCTGGTACATCTGGTGTAGTGAGGAGATGAAATTTGATTGGTGAAAAAGTGATGAAAGGTTTACCAGGTGTACCTGGTACATCTGGTGTATTGAGGAGATCAAAGTTGATTGGTAAAACATTGAAAATGATGTATGCTTTACCTAGTTTAGATATGAGGTATATCTGGTGTAGTGACAAGATGAAAGTAATAGATTATCTGTTGGAGATTATGACAGATATGTCTGTGTATGATTTCAAAATATGAACAGCAAGCAAATAATCAGATAATAGTGATGATAGTTAGAGAATAATTTCTCTTTTGTGTGTGATTTCCAAGTCTAGATAAAGACAACAGAGATACCAAATCAAATCTAGCTACAGTGTTGGTGAGAAACCCAACAAGACCTGTGTATAGTAGTGGTGTTGGAGCATTCAGGTAATTTGTTCTCAGCACCATTATATAGAACAGCTGCCTCTTTTTCCATCTTCTTGGAAGGAAACAATGAAGGATGCAATGATATTTGTTGTATATAGACTATACTAACCATATGGTGGCTTGGCTTTGGTAGTATCTGATGGTTCACTAAATGGTCCAAGACCAGCCTTGTTTTCAGCCGCAACTCTAAACTGATACTCATTGCCTTCAGACAGTTCAGTGACAGTGAAAGTAGTCTCAGTGATAGTGTCTTTATTAGATTTGACCCAACGTTTTCTGCTGATATCACAACGTTCAACCACATAGCCAGTGATTGGTGAACCACCATCACTTTCTGGTGGTGTCCATGTGATGGTAATTTCTGTGCTATCAACAGCTGTGATACTGGGTTTGCCAGGAGCACTTGGTGGATCTGGTGAACCAAAGTGTGAGGAGTGAGGATGTGGTGACAAGAAGCTGATTCATACAAAATGCAAGAATGTGGTTGATGTATACTAAAACATACCCATGTAATGAAACTATTCGTAAGTTTGATATGCAAAGTGAATTACAAATACTCAATGACATGCTATGAATAATGAAGTTGTCTTTTTGAATGTAATTCTAGCAATGTCTGTAGTCATTGTAACCTTCTGAACAAGGAATTGACATATTAATACCATTGGATAAGCAACTGGTGCACTAATACCATAAAAGATGTGCTCTAACTTAAAGATGATTATTGTCATCTTAAAACTGTGCAAGTGATGAAAAAGGCTGCCAAGAGATGTGTGTGGTATGTTGCAATGACAGTTCTCAATTTTGGTGATTTTGCAAGTTTTGGTTCTGATGTTTCCATTGCAATATCAATGATGTTGACACAAATACTTACCATAGGGTGATTTAGCAAGTTTTGGTTCTGATGGTGCACTTGGTTGACCATAGCCTGCTTTGTTTTGGGCAGTTATTCTAAACTCATATGTTGAGCCTTTAGTGAGAGACTTCACAGTGTATGTCAGTTCAGTTATACCTTCATCAACAACCTTCCATTTCTTGGAAGTTGTATCCTTAAATTCAACCATGTAATCAGTAATCTCTGCCCCACCGTCATCTTCAGGTGGAGTCCATGTAAGATTCATGGTAGTCTCGGTGATGTCTGAGACTATAGGAGTGCCAGGTGGTCCTGGTACATCTGTGTTATCAAGGAGTACATAATATTGCAGGTCATTCTAACATTACATTACACTTACCTCATATAGACATGCACAACATCATGCACTATGGATGCAGTAAAACTGTCCAGTTAATTTCAAGTTGTTTCATTTCTGATTTCAATTTTATCTGTCATGTATGATATCATACCTACATTTGTATCTACATGGACATTTACATTATATCTTACAGACATGCATAACATCATGCACTGTAGAATGCTGTATCTATAGATAAGTTTAATTCTCAGTTGTTTATTTTCTAACTTCAATGAATTATTGAATTAACTTCTCTGAATGAAATGATCACAATTAGGTTTCCTACTATATTACATGTATGTCTGATCAACTCAAAAACATGAAAAACAAGCCTGAACTTATACTGATCTGTTGATGCTTGGTTTTAATATTTTGGATTTTTGCATTCCTAGAATTTGAACCCATTCACTTTGCAGGTTCATAACCATGCAATATAAATACTACAGTTAGTAGTATCTTTTACGACAAAAATATTTGCAGTGAGTTATACTTTTTGTAAAAATTCTGTTTCCTGAGTTTTGGAGTGTTAGGATAAGTAACAACATGCATAATAGATTATGAACTAAATCCTGCATGCTGAGACTTACCATAAGGTGGTTTAGCTTTACGCATGTCTGATGGTTCACTAGGTGGACCAACACCAGCATTATTTTGGGCACTGATTTGGAACTGGTATTCCGTTCCTTCTACTAAATCAGTCACTTTGTACGTGGTCTCAAGAATGATATCTTTAGTGACCTTGATCCATCTGGTACTATAGTTATCTCTCCTCTCAATGATGTAGGATGTGATAGGAGAACCACCATCTGTTTCTGGTGGTGTCCAGGTCAAGGTCATTTCTGTGGCATCAACGTCACTTATAGATGGTTTACCAGGTGCTGATGGTGGATCTAAGTTTAGGTAATCAAACAGACTCTAACTCAACTAAACCGTAATCTTATATTTTTCATGTTAAACAGAAACCAACTGTTGATTAGTTTAGAAGCTTACTAGTTGTACACATACAGGGAGCTATTCATGCAGCAAACTTTGCCTGCCTTACTATTAGTCAAATTTCATATGGTGTCATGCAAAGTTCAGTTTTGTGTGTCTTGAGAATCTTGCATAACTTTTCATGCAAAATTGTGCCTAAATTACACATTTCATAACATGTTTTCTATGCAGTGTCTTATACCTAACTTACCAGTTTTATTTTAGTCATTCTTCACACACATACTTACCAATTTTATTAGTTGTTTTTTGTGCATCATCTTACCAAACTTACCAGTATTAATAGTTGAGTCTCATGCAGCAACTTGCCCTACTTACCAATCATATTAGTTGTGTTGCACACAATATCTTACCAAACTTACCACTTTCAATAGTTGAGTTTCATGCCATATCTTGCCTAAACTTCACTCACCAATTACTTATTGCATGCATTGTCTATGACAGCTATTGTACATATACTGTTGTTAGACAATGGGCATACAGTGCATGTTTATAGAACTGTTGAAAACCTAAACTTCAAATGTTTAGATAACCAACATAAAAGATTACTTCTGATTCTTGCTCATGTCAGTAGCGCAGGAGAAACCACACGTTAGTAAAAAAGTTTAATGTTGTGTGACTCGCCAAAGTAATACAAATCAATAACAAATCAAGAGAGTACACTTGTAGAGAACCAGTCTACAGTACACAGATTGTCTGCGAGATCTATAATATTCATCCCCGCTGTCAGAATCATGGTTAAGCATGGTTTGGAACATGATAAGACCATGGTTGGACCATGTTGTAAACATGACATCCACATGATTGGCAGTGCTGGGGAAATAGACCATGGTAATCAACCATGGTTGGGACAGGCCAATGACGTGCAACAGGGATTGGCTGGGACAGGCAAATAACACCATCAGGATTGGTTGGGATGGGCCAACGGTGTCATCTGGATTGGTTGGGACAGGCTGATGGTGCCATATGGATTGGTTGGGAAGGACCATCAGCACCATCCAGATCATGGTTTGACCATTGTAAGAGTTCTATAGGAATATCACATCCTTCATAATTTTTACAGGTAAGGGAGTTTAGAATGATGGAGATTTTAACTCAATGATCCCTATGAGATTTGTTCATATAGGAATCCTACCAGACACTTTGAAGAGATTTATTATTTTCAAACTTACCATAGGGTAGCTTGGCCATTCTTGGATCTGATGGTTCACTAGCTGGACCCTGTCCTGCCGCATTCTCTGCATACACTCTGAATTGATAAGTATTGCCTTCAACAAGATCTTTGACAGCAAAGGTAGTCTCTGTCACCAATTCCTTGTTACTCTTAACCCATCTACCACGGCTGATATCACATCTTTCAATAAGGTAACCTGTGATAGGGGAGCCTCCATCATTCTCTGGAGGTGTCCATGTCACTTGGATTGTGGTTCGGTCAATGTTCTCTGTTTCTGGTTTACCAGGTGCTTCAGGTACATCTGAAATTATTGAAGAGAGATATATGTTAAAAATTGCTTAAAAATATTTCATTATGACTCATAAAATGTTGATGCTCCTAAACTTTTTAAATAATAGGCTAATAAACACATCTGCAATCATTGGAGATATATTTGTTCATAGTCATACACTATGTTTTCTCGTAAAAAAAACTCTTAAAATGATAGTTAATGTTTACAATTACTGAAAAATCATACACACCACTAAGATCATTAACAAAAGGTACATAAATACTTTGAGTACTAAATTTTGCATAAATATACACACCAGAAATATTGGGAAAATATGTCAAACAAATCAGAAATTGTAGAATGGAGTATATTGAAAGCATAGAAGCTTGGAAACAACATACCATAGGGAGGTTTAGCAATGGTTGGTTCTGATGGTGTACTTGGTTGACTGGGTCCTGCAGCATTCTCAGCATAGATTCTATATACATAGGTACTGCCTTCCACTAGATCAGTGACAGTTAAAGTTAACTCTGTCAATAGTTCTTTGTTTACTCTGATCCATCTCTCTCGTGATGTATCACGTTTTTCAACAAAGTAGCCAAGTACTGGACTGCCACCATCATACTCTGGTGGAGACCAGGTGAGAGTCATCTGGGTGCGGTCAACATCACTAACATCTGGTTTACCAGGTGCCATTGGTACATCTGTAAAATTGTTATCAATATGTAGAAGTGAGATATATAATGCAAAATAGTTTACCAAGTGCCTGGTGGAGATCTGGTGAACGTGAACAGAGTGCATTTAACATTGCTATCAACTAGTTCACCAGGCGCCTGGTGGAAATCTGGTGAACATAAACAGAGTGCAGTCAACATTGCTATCAACTGGTTCACCAGGTGCCATTGGTACATCTGCAAAATTGTCACCAATTGGATTTCTTGTGCCATATTCTGTGTACAGCTACACAAACATGTTTACCCACAGTTGATTTAATAATGTTCAAGGTATACAATATTATGAGTATATTTGTAAGTCGATTTATATCCAAAAGAGTTTCTAAAAATGATTCAGTTGCAGCTAGTGCAGCTTTATCATTGGCAACACAGTTTCTACTTCTTTCATAAAACAACCCACAGAAGTATGATACAGCATAAAACTTACCAAATTGATGTTTAGCAACAACAGGTGCTGTTGTTTCAGTTGGTTCACTTGTACCATGTTTATTGACTGCACTGACTCTGAACAGATATTCATTGCCTTCAATAAGTTTGTTGACTTGGAAGGTAAAGTCTGATGTTGTTCCAGCCTGTGAGAATGATGGTCTCTTCATGTCACGTTTCTCAACAATGTATTCAGTGACTGGGCTACCACCATCATCTTCTGGTGCTTCCCATGTCAATGTGATAGTCTGTGGTGTTATCTCCTTCAACTGTAGATTTGTGGGTGAAGTTGGTTTATCTGAAGAGAGAAAATACAAAAGTTGCTATACATGTATACAATTAAAGGTCTTATCTGTGGTCATTTCCTTTTTCCTGTCTGATCTTTTCCCTGTTTGTAACTAATATTTTAATGTAATTTAAAAGTTTTTAAAATCTTTTTTCATTTCAAAAATGTTTTGACTTTAATACTTCAAGTCTTCGATCACTGTACAACATTTAATTTAAAGGCCCATGTCAGATCAGGATTAAAATTTGTGCAAGAAAAACAGCCATATGGAAAACCCCATACAAAAAGTTGGTCCTCAAGAAAGAACGATCTTATCTAATTGTTACGGCTACACTGATAAGATAGCACTAATGAGAGAACCTGGTATTGAATCCTGGGCCTTTAACTATAGTTGGACTGATGTATGAATTCAACAACAAACTTACCAAGTACATTGACAACAGCAGTGACAGAATCAGTTCCTAGATCATTAGACACTGTCAATGTATATGTAGCCTTATCACTTCTCTTAGCCTTCATGATAGTTAGTACAGTCTTTCCTCTCATTGCTTTGGTAGTATCTACTTTAATACGTTCATCAGTCTCATCAAGGGTGGTACCATCCTTGGTCCATTCAGCATCAGGAGCTGGTGCACCAGTGTAGGTTGCCTCAATGTTAATTTTGGTTCCTGCTTTGACTGTGATTTCGGTATACTTGGGTTCCATAGTAATCTTTGGCTCATCTGCAAAGTTAAAGATTTAGTTAAACATCTTTTGAAATTTACATCACAGCTACATAACTTATAGTTATATCAATCAGGGGTAACATTCACAGTAATATTTGGCTCATCTATTGAAAATGCAAAGATTTAGAAAGTTCAAGGACTCTGGGTTCATCATATCGTTACAAATGAAAATCATTCAAATAAAAATTTTCATTCGAGTAGAAATTTTCCTATGTTACAAATTACTCATCTTTGGAAAATGCCGTCACATTATATCCTAATACCAGGTTTGAGTTTAGTTAATTGCAAGTGATTGCTAAGTATACTTTAGTAAGTCAAATACTGTGAGTACCTCTTAATAAACAGAAAAAAATTACATCCCAAAAACATATAAAAATGTGTGCCCTTTTCACAAAACTGATTCAGTTCCATAATCCCTCTTACCTTCTACAATGAGATCAGCATGACTGACTTCACTCTCAACTCTAAATGAGATTTCAGCATCGTCTTCAAAGACAACCTTTTTGACAATCAGTGTATGTGTCTTGCCAACCTTGGTGATTTCATATCTATCACTGGCTTTGATAACTTCATCATTCTTCAACCATTTCACCACAACTCTTTCTTTGTTCAGTACACAAGTACAACTGACAGTATCATCTGGGCTAGCGATGACTTCTTTCAAACCTTCTAGTATCTCAACAGGTTTTTCTGCAATGATAGCAAAGAAGAGTCATCAATTTGACATCAGTGGGTAAGTACGAATGGATTTCTTTGACTTTAGTAAAACCAAAAGGTGCAACAATTATTTTTTTTTGTAACACATCATTATCATATATCCTTCAGTGATTGGCTTAGATCATATCATGTGGTATGGATTATTGACTGATATTGCCCTCAATTTGCATAGAATGAGTATTATTCATATTCTATTTTCCCTAAGGCACTAGTCATGTAGCACAGGAATCCTATTGTGGAAAGAATATGTGCCTGAGAATGTGATGTGTTATAAAACACACTTTTTTAATATTCATATGATTGTATAAGATTTATTTATTTATTTCTTTATCAATTTATTCAATATTTATTTATTATGTATTTATTTAATTATTAAAGCGGTAGTCCTTTCATCCATGATGCTTCTCTCACAAGGAGATATTTAAAATATACAAAAAACTAGTTGAGATGAAATGTCCCCTCAATCCAATAAGGTGATAGAGAGCTTACGTTTTGGAAATAACCCTTCTATGATCTAACACCTAACATTGTAAAACAGACTATGTCTAACTTTCATACCTTCTACAGTGAGTTTAGCATCACTGGTATAATCTCCTACAACACATGTATACTTGTCATCATCCTCCAGCATAATGTCTTTGACAGTCAGTGTATGACGAAATCCGTCATGGACTATAGAGTATTTGTCACCCTCAGTTATCTCTTCACCATTCTTCAACCATTTCACATTAGATGTGACTTTGTCTAGAGTACACTCAAAGGTAGCTGATTCTGCTTCTTCAATTGCTGTGATGTCCTTCAATGGTTCTGCAAACTCAGGTGCAGCTTCTGTTGG
The DNA here is from genome assembly GCF_964340395.1 of Glandiceps talaboti. NCBI lineage: Eukaryota > Metazoa > Hemichordata > Enteropneusta > Spengelidae > Glandiceps > Glandiceps talaboti. The sequence goes on along the minus strand of NC_135568.1, from coordinate 11,940,052 downwards.
AAGAAACAATCAAATAAAACTCAGAAAATATTCAGAATAATTCATTTTCTGTCCCTGTTCAGATCTCTAGCAATATTCAGCACATGTAAGTGCAGCTCCTGTTTGCAGAACTAACACATTTACTCTCAATTCATTTTTTGTCAATATTCAGATCTCTGACAATATTTATTCATTTATCAATTTTTTTATTTGATATTCATAAAATTTGTATTTTTTATATTCATTTTTTATAGATTTCGGTTTCTGGACCAAAATTAAGTTTTCAAATTCAAAAAAGTCAGAGAAGATTGAAATTTTTAGTTCATTTCATTTTGGCGGGAATTTGCTGTTTACGAATAGGGTGAAAGGCTGAATCAATGACAAACCTTGTACTACTAATTCAGCAGTTGATTGGTGATCTTTTGTAACACAGGTGTAATCAGCCTCATCATCAAAGTTGACATTATGGATGAGTAGTTTCCTGACTTTGCCTTCAGACACGTATTCATATTTGTCACTAGGTTTGATTTCTTCACCATCTTTCTGCCAAGTGACGTTGGCATCCTCAGAGATCTCACATTCAAAGGTAGCTGTCTGTCTCTCAATCACTTCAACTGGTTTCACTGGTACAACAAATTCAACTGGAGGTGCTGTGAATACATAATATGAAAATATATTCATTTGTAAAGCATCAAACTTCCATCCCAGACTTTCTCCTGACTTTCATGAATGGTCCAACTGCAGTACTTTAGCAAACTTAAGTTTTACATTTTCCTCTCTACTGGTTTTTTGTTTTTATAAACAATATGACATGTCTAACTCTTCCTCCTTCACTCAAGACTTATTTAAGATTCCTACATTTTTCTATGAAAAGAATCATTTTAGTCACTGTATGTAGAAGACGATCAGATCCCATTTTCTTGTTGACTTGAGATGTTGATGAACCATGGGCTTTCTTGGTGAAAATATCATTTAAAATCAAGACATACTTTTTGTAAATATAAGATGAAGATAAACACTTGAAATGAATTAACATAAAAACATAAAATTATCATATATTAACATAACATTAACATATGCATAAACATAATATTTGTGTGGATCTGTTGTAAAAAAGTTCAAAGATAAGTTAATGAAGAATTCACGTCCCATTCCCTTCTCCTTTCCTACCAAGTAGTATGTGGTCAGATGTTTATATACAAACTGTTCCTGAATCCACACATCCTATACTACTTACTAAAGATGTAATTTGAATGTGAATGAATTCAAGTTAGGAACCATCACACAATCTTTATAAACGAACATTGTTCGCTTAGGACAGCAATTGCATTGATACCAGATCCCCCTCCCCCTAAATGAACGAAGTTTACATGTTGAACTTGTGTGACATTGTGCAATGGTCCCTTATTAGAGCTACTGTTGAAAAAGTTCAAAATATACTTACGTTCAACAAAGAGACCACCAGTAGTTTTCTCTTTCCCTAGTACACAGGTATAGTCAGCTTCATCATCAGGTTCCACAGCATGGATAACCAGTGCTCGTTTCTTGTCCTCTACAATGTACTCATATCTGATATTGGCTTCCAACTCTTTACCATCTTTAAGCCATGTCACTTCTGCTTTCTCATGTGATACCTCAACCTCTAGTGTTACTGTTTGTCTTTCAATGATTTCTTGGTCTTTCAGTTCTTTGGTGAACTTGGTTGCTGTGTTGGTGAAATGAAGAGAGTGTTCAATATACAATATTTGTTTAGAGATAGTTGTCAATAAAATATAATCGATATTAATAGCAAACAGTTCAGTCAAATGAAAATGTTGTTTGATTGCAATGATACTAAATTTAAATTTTGTTAACACTGGACAAAGCGTCTCTCATACTTCACGTATTTTACAGAGATACAGAAAAGACTCACAGTCAACAAATTCAAGGAGTAACAAATGTCTGTTTATGTCTAAGAACATGTACATAGTATTGTACCATAAAGATGAATGCCAATGCAGGCAATGAAGACATTTTTATAACCTTTAGATTCTGGACAGTCATTTTATGATTTTACATCCCTAATATTATCCACAATTGCCTAGAAATACTAAGTTGAAACTTTCAGTGCAAGTTCTCGCCATAGACATTGCATGTCTTAGATAGTACACTGTTAATTTCTACTCACTTTCAACAAAGACTCCAGCTGATGTTTTCTCCTCTCTCATTACACATGTATATTCAGCATCATCTGTTGGTCTGATATCACTGATTACTAACTGTCGTTTTTTTCCATCCATGACAGTCTTATACTTGGGTCCTTCTTCAATTGGTTGACCATTTTTAAGCCATGTAACAATGGCTTTGTCATGTGAAACTTCACATTCAAGTATAGCAGTCTCAAACTCAACAGCATCCACATCTTTCAATTCACCAGTGAAGCTTGATACTGTGAAGCAAACATGAAACCAACATTAGAAGTGATCCATTCATTATAACTTACAGATAACTCATTAAAAGTGTTGTTTTTTCATAAGCTTGTGGAGAGACAGACAACACTTCCAAGTAGAAGTGGTTGTTCTGTCATCCTCATATCGTCAAAAAATTTGTCTGCACTGTATTGATAATTCAAATACAAATGATGCTACAATGTCAAGCAAATTACATTTTTCAAAAATTCTCTCTTTCTTAATTCCAATTCAAATGCTGGCATTAATTGCTCATCTACAAATCTAGCAAAATTTTGTAAATTAGTTACTAATCTGAGTTCAACACAGTCAATATTTCTATTGTTTCCATTTTTAATTTATACAACCTCAAACAAAGACAGATGCACTTGTTTCTCCATTTAATACTGAATGTTATAAAGCTAGCCCCCTTTCCATTTCCTTATCCTATAATTCTTGCTACTGTTTTAGTAATTACATACCACCATCAACAAAGATAGAAGCAGTTGTATCTCCAGTTTCTATCATTCTTGTTTACTCCATTCTCGCAAGTCAGAGTTACTATTTCTAAATAATTTCTGTGGGAGGCTCGACATAACATTATCTGTTTTACGAAACATCAATCCTGGAATCAGTATAGATGACATCGATGTTACGCATCGCATCGGCAAAGTCCAAAGCCCTACTCTACCTCACACTGCTCGACACAGACCGATAATTGTAGCATTCACCAACCGAAGAAGTCGGAACGCTATCTATGACCAGCACCGCAAGATAAAAGACATATCGACGGAAAATCTTGGCTACTCTACAAAGAACAATATCTATATAAATGAGAATTTATGTCCTGCTGCAAGACAACTTCAAGGTAAAGTCAACAATGCAAGGAAGAAGTCGGGATATCGATATCTGTGGACTCACAATGGCCGAATTTACATCAAGAGAGACCAGCAAGCTCGATCTATTACAATCTCAAATGAAGCTGATATTGCTAAGTATTGTACTTAATTAGTTATTGAGGCAAATGTAACATTTTTCTTATGAACAGTGACCAAACCTATATAGATAATCTTTTTGTTATCAATAACCATTCATTAGAACCGACAATATTTAACCAGAATTTCTATTCAAATCTCAAAACCTCTTTCTCTGTGTCACATTGCAATGCTCGCTCACTTTCTAATAGCATAGACGATGTTGCTCTTTTGTATAACCATTGTATGGAAAACTCTTTCAAAGTTATCGGTATTTCCGAAACTTGGAAAATTGACAATTCCAGTCTACTTAATTTACCAAACTATTCTCTCGAGCTAGTGTCGAGAAACTTTGGCCGAGGTGGTGGAGTTGGTGCATACATCCACTCCTCCCTCAACTATAAGATTTTGCAATATAATGTTATGCACACAGAATCCTTATGGTTTGAAATTTGTGGTAGTAAAAATCGCATTGTCGTTGGTGTTTTATACCGTAAACCGGGTACAAATATTTCAGAGTTCGAAAATAGTCTTTTTGATGTTCTTTGTAATGTAAAACTTGATAAGAAATATTGTATTCTCATGGGAGATTTCAATATCGATGTTGCCAAGCCAGATAATAATGCCAGAAATTTCGTATCTAGAATGCAGTGTCTTCATCTTGAACAGTTAATCTCAGTGCCAACCAGAATCACAAATACCTCGAAATCAACAATTGACCACATTTATACAAATATATGCTCCTGTCAGATTGACGCAGGTACAATCATTGCTGATATCTCTGATCATTTCCCGGTCTTCTCCATTTTTGATAATTTTAATATACATTTACCAATTTTAAGGTCTGTACTTGTAAGAGACTTCAAGTGTTATAATAAGGATAATTTTGTTTCTGACTTACGTAAGGTGGATTGGAATATTTTAAATAACAATAGTAATGCAGATACTGCCTTTGACACATTTCACGACTTATTCATCCAGGTGTGCGATCTTCATGCACCCATGAAGGTCAAGACTCTCAAGTCTAAGCGAAATAAAAATCCTTGGATAACTAAAGCAATTAAGAAATCTATTAACACTAAGCACAAATTATATGCAAAAGTTATTACTAGTCAACATGAGTCAAGTGCAGTTTCTCATTACAAGTCTTACAGAAATATACTTACCAGTGTTCTGAGATGTGCTAAAAAGAATTACTATGTAAATTTATTCAATGTAAACCAGAGTAACAAAATTTGGAATGTTGTGAATGATCTTTTGGGTAAGAAATACGGTCCTGATAAGTTGCCAGAAAATTTAAATATTGATGTAAATGGTACTGGACGTGTTGTGTCAGACCCAGCTGAGGTAGTTCAGAGTTTCAATGATTTTTTTGTTCAAGTTGGTGAAAAGCTGGCAAACGATATTCCACATGCATCTTGTGATTATAGGGATTATCTTGATTTATCTTTACCACACTCCTTTTTTCTTCAACCAGTTACTGTCTTTGAGGTAACCAGACTTTTAGCCAATTTAGATTGCAAAAAAGCTAGTGGATGGGATAATCTACCCCCAAGGCTCCTTATCGACGCAGCTGATATCATATCAAAGCCATTGGCCCACATTATAAATATTTCATTTTCAACTGGTGTATTCCCCACAGCCCTAAAAATTGCTAAAGTTACGCCTATTTTCAAAAAAGGAGATAGGGAAACAATTGGAAACTATAGACCGATATCCATTCTGCCCTTGTTTAGCAAGGTTTTTGAAAAAGCTATAAATAAACAAATTACTTCCTACCTTGAAAAATTCAATATTTTGTACAAGCATCAGTACGGCTTCAGAAAAAAACATAGTACCAACCTGACCCTGATCAATATAGTAAATCATATTTTGCGAGAAATCGACAAGGGAAGCCCAACTATAGGAATATTTATTGATTTCAGCAAAGCTTTCGACACAATCAATCATACAATTTTGTTATCCAAACTTGAACATTATGGGTTTAGGGGTCCTTGTCAAGAATGGGTAAAAAGTTATCTCACAGACCGCTCTCAATTCGTCCACTCAAATGGCCATTCGTCAGTAAAATCCACAATTTGTCATGGTGTACCTCAAGGCTCAGTTCTGGGTCCCACTTTATTTCTTATCTATATAAATGATCTACAAAAGTCTTCAACATTCTTTGATTTTCGACTGTTCGCAGACGATTCCAATCTTTTCCATTCTTTTTCTAATCCATATCACATTGATCTTACTACAGTATCAAATCATTTACATGATGTTCAACTCTGGTGTGATAGCAATAAATTAACCATAAATAGAAATAAAACAAATTTTATTATCTTCAGGGGTCGACAACAAAAAATAGATGTAACTGGTTCTATTGTCATTCGTGGAGATCAAATCAAAGAGGTGGATGTTGTTTCTTTTGTTGGAATTTCATTAGATAAACACCTCACCTGGTCTGACCATATTAACAGAATAAATATACTCATAAGGAAGAAATGTGGAATTCTGTATAGACTAAGACACATTTTACCACTAAGTATTTTAATACTTTTGTACAATGCCTTTATACTTCCCCATATTTCTTACGGCCTAGAGGTTTGGGGCAGTACTTACCCAACATATCTGAATTGCATTCTAACTGCCCAAAAAATGATTGTTCGCACGATGCTGTTCAAATCTCACATGGAACACTCGGCTCCTTTATTTATACAGCTAAATATTCTAGATATTTACAAGCTTCACAAACTCTTAATAGGTTCTTTTATTTACAGCCTGGTTCACTTGAACTCACCACATATCTTGTCCGATTATTTTAGTGACAAAAAACATGAATATGACACGAGACTCTGCCATCGTCAAAATCTTTACCCGTACCATGCGAGAACAAATTCTGGTCAGTTTGCTATTTCATTCGTAGGTGCAAAAATTTGGAATGATATTCCTATCCAAATCAGATCGAAAAATTCCCAACATATTTTTAGGAAATCTCTTAAACAATATTTAGTAGAGCAGTACAGGTGATTAAATTGTAAACTTACAGATGTATTGACTTTTCGTTTATTGTATTAGACTTTTTCATGTAGTAAAAATGTTTTTTGTGTGTACATGTATATGTATATGCATATGTATATGTATATGTATATGTGATATATTTTCTTCTCCCAGTTATGTTTTCAGTCATCTTAATGACTGAACCCTCTTATTGTTTTCATTCGCAATATACAATGTCGGGGATCAGGCTAGACTAGCTGTAAGCTATTTCTTGACTCCCCATTTACCCTTCTCTCTTTTGATTTTTGTTACCATTATTTTGTAATCATTTTATACGATTGGGTAAATAAACCACTTATATAAGTTGCCGTAAAACAGGCCATGGTTTGCGAAGATGGTGTACTCAGCAATTAGCATTAAAAAGACATCCCTACTTTCATTCCCCAATTCTGTATCACTATACAATTACTTATAAACTTGTCTTTATACATACCTCCAACAAAGATAGAAGCAGTTGTCTCTTCAGTTCCTATCTTACATGTATACTCAGCATCATCATCTGGAGTGATATCATTGACAACAAGTCGTCTCTTTTTACCATCGACAACAAATGTGTACTTAGGACCTTCTTCAATTGGTTTGCCGTTCTTAAACCATGTGACTTGACCCTTTTCATGGGATATCTCGCATTCAAGAGTTGCTGATTCAAACTCAACAGCATCAACATCTTTAAGTTTTGCTGTGAATTCAGTCACTATGGAAACAAATGCAGTGTACAACTAATGAATATTTTGCATAAAAGATAATAGTGACTTGTTGTGTTAGTAAATAAAATGACCCAAAGTCTTGTCATAACAAGTTTCAGACTCATTGTGGTATGGACATGAATGTAACTTCTATATCTCCATTCCATAAAGAAAGAAACATACAGAATATTAGCTAGACATGTGTACAAATACTTTGCCCAGAGGACAAGTATTGCGTAAAATGAAATGCATGACATGCTGTAAAGTAAATGAAAACATTCATTTGAACATATAACTTTCTAGTTTAGGACATACACAACACAGCAATATTACTTATTAGACATAAAAACATGTCTCCAAATGTTCACATAATATGTAAAATTCCTACACTCGTACATCAAAAAGTAATACATACAAGACCAAACAGCATGCAACAGAGTTGTACATTGGGTTACTAAGTAATGGGTTTTCCCTTCCATTATACAGTGTAGTACTGTCTAGCCAAGATCTAAATAGTTTGCGTTTTTGTGTAAACAATACCTACATACTTTCTTTATGTAGGATTAAGCAGATAGGGCCTTGGCTGCCACATTTTTTTTTACAATTTTGTCATTCAATTTCATCTTTTTCATTGATCTTTGTGGATCTTGTTTTTAATTATTCTACTGAGCTGCAATGAACCATTTAACTAGCCAGTCATGTTCTCTCCTTAGTCTGCCTGGCATGGCTATTGTTCATATTTGCATTGTATAATTGTACAAAACAATGCTAGAATTTATTGATGATTTTCAGTGTACTGGAAGTCTGTGAAAGTTAACAAGATCTTGGCCAGATTTAATGGTGACTGAGAACACCTATTCCTTAACCCACAATACTTGTACTGAGGTGTATACTAATCAATCAATCAATCAATCAACCAATCAATCAATCAATCAATCAATCAATTGATCAATATGAATGACAAAAGGTATAGATTTAAAAGTGTTTGCCCTGTTGGGAACTCACATTCTACAAATACTGACGAAGATGATTGTTGTTTTCCAAAAACACAAGTGTATTCGGCCTCATCAGTAATCATTATGTCATGAACGATAAGTTTACGAGTTTTGTCGCGAATTACAAACTCATACTTGTTACTGCTTTCAATCTCTTTGCCGTCTTTTAGCCAGACTACATGCGCTCTGTCGTGCGAAACTGTGCATTCCAGTGTCGCAGATTCAAACTCTCGTGCATCTGTGTCCTTTAGCAGGGTGGTGAAAGTGGTGGCTGCAGATAGAATTTACAGTGGTGGTGGTGCAGATATATGCAGTTGTGCAGAAGTGACAAGAAAAAAGATACAGAATTATAGCTTACATGGTGATATATGTGCATAAGCATTTACTTTTATCGTGATTACAGGAAAAGTACAGTCAGAATTTGTATTTGTCAGAACAAGGAATTGTGGTAATTGTGATGTCATCACGATACATTTTCCCATAAACCCTTGCAGGAAATTCCAAATATGGTCAAACATATGTCAAATACAATAGGGCTTCTTCACAAGAATTCAAAGTTGAGTAAGTTACTAAAGTGCTATGTTCTCACCGAAAGCACATCTAAGTTGATATCAGTAATCAATACAAGTGTACTAAATGCAGAAATAAGTCTGACTGGACTTTTCCTTTAAGAAATACCATGATAGTGAAAAACAGCAAGGTACATTGTACAAATTTACCAAGGCATGCCATGATAAAAATACATGGTAGAGAGTAACAGTTGTACATCAATAATTGTGTTTCTATTCATGTGTATGTGCAGTTCATGCATACCATTGTCATCATAACACATGACATAAATTTCATAACACAAAGAGTGTAGAAATACAAGATGTATGACATTCATTTACATAATAGTATTCATTTTTGCATGGCTTCATAATCTTCATACACATGCAGTTGATGTGCATAATGTGAAACATGATGCAAACTTTCATGATACCACACAAAAACAAGACAGCGCCAAACCAAATTCAGAAAACTGTGCACACCTTCTACAAATATACCAGCCGTTGTCTTCTCATCTCCAATCACACAGGTATATTCAGCATCATCATCAGGTGCCACGTCATGGACAATGAGAGTACGTTTCTTGCCATCAACAAGGATTGTGTATTTGGGACTTTCTTTGATAGGTTTGCCATCTTTCAACCATGTAACCTGACCCTTTTCGTGAGAAATTTCACACTCCAAGGTTGCAGATTCAAACTCTGTTGCATCAACATCTTTGAGTTGGGAAGTGAACTTAGTAACTGTGTGAGAATTGATAGAGCTATCAGTTTAATCTTTAATTTCCTTCAATGGCAACTATCTCTATATAAAGTGTGGTCCCTCTTTCACAACACTTTCTTTTACAACTCCACATAGATAAAGCATAGGGAAAAGCGGATACAGCTTTAGAAGTGGGAAAAAAGGACAACTTTCAAATATTTCTTGCAGATTCTTAAGAGTAATTTAAATTCTAAAAAAGAACTTAAACGCATGCAACAGATTGAATGACATGAATCGGTGTTGTAAGAGCTGCACACTGCTGCCTACAGAACATATATCCTGTCCACAGCAAATATCATGCAACAAACCTTGAACAGACATGGTTGTTGAGGTCTTCTCATTAGCAATAACACAGGTATACTCAGCATCGTCATCACTGGTCAGATCACAGATAATGAGTCTTCTGGTCTTACCATCAGTCTCGACAGTATACCTTAGACTTGGTTCAAGTTCTTTACCATTCTTTAACCATTTGACTTGTCCTTTTTCATGTGACACTACACATTCTAGTGTGACAGACTCGAATTCTATGGCTTCTGTATACTTCAGTGGGGAAGTAAATTTGGTAACTACATAGAAAGAAAACCATGTATCAAACCAAGTGTCCAAAAGAAATGTCAGTTTTCAAACCACTGGATATTGAGGGACGGGAGTAGGAACAACATTTGACCATGCATTTCCTGAGTTTCGGTCTGCTTAAAGGACATGCAAAGCAGATGTGTTAATTACTCTACAGAAGTATACTTCCATGAGTCCTCAAAACAACCATGTTTCCAAATCATAAGAATGAGGGGGCAAGAGTAGGAATAAATCAAATGCATTTCCTGACTGGAAGGGATAAGAAACTGCTTGACAAGGACATGCAGAGAAGGCATGAAGGGTCATGATCTGCCATAAAAAGGTGATCACTGTTTAACCACTGAGACTGTATTCTTGACAGTGTTAACTAATGGAAGCTCCTTTGTTGCTTAAGTGGAAAAAATGCTTTGCCTTCAAAGATGTATGCATTCACTAAATTAAAATCAGTGGTCGGTGTATGAAATACGCAATGAAATACACACTATTCCATCACTATGTCTCAACTACATGCAGGACTTTGTGTTCTGTGTTCAAAGACGATTGGTGTGGCACATGCATTTAGTTTTAATCAACACATAGTGGCCACAAACCTTCAACAAAGAGACCAGCTGTAGATTTATGATCACCCACAACACATGTATATTCAGCATCATCATCTGGGTTAACATCATGGATGACCAAAGTACGTTTCTTGCCATCAATACTAACGGTATACTTAGGACCTTCTTCAATTGGTTTTCCATCCTTCAACCATATCACAGTGGCTTTCTCATGAGACAGTTCACATTCAAATGTTGCAGTCTCGAATTCTGGGACATTGGTATCCTTCAGTTGGACAGTGAATGATGTAGCTAAGAGGAAACGTACACATATCAAGAATCACAATTAACACAGTTGATAGAATAAGAGCTCTCTCCATTTCATAGAACCCTCAATGATAGTGGAAGTCTAGAGAAGAAAGCTACTAGGCTATCCTATTCAAACCTTTCACAATCAGATCATGCTTCCATTATACAAAGATAAAACCCTGTTTTTTCTAGACACATCTCCTTGCATTGCAAAAAGAAAAGAATCTGTCAGGAATTCAGAAATGATTCTGTGCTGCTGTATTTACTTACTTTCCACCAAGAGTTCACAAGTAGTAGTGGTAGTACCAACTTTGCAAGTATATTCTGCCTCATCATCTGGATTGGCTTCAAGAATTGTGAGTGTTCGTTTCGTGTCAACGGATGTGAACTTGACATTTGGACCTTCTTGGATTTCTTCGCCATCCTTGTACCATTTGACAGTAGCCTGAGAATTGCTGACTTCACATGTTAAAGTTGCAGGCTCAAATTCACAACATGTAGTGTCTTTCAATTTGACTGAGAAGACGGTTACTGAGAAGAGAAGGGAGTCGGAACAGTTGGTTGAATTCTTCAAACAACCACTTGACATTAACACATGCAAGTCCATGCATGGCAAGATTGGCAAACTCATGAATCAACAACAAGAAATCCTACGATAGACTGTAAGGTAGATTGTAACCATGGTTACAATCCACATCCAAAGTAATGGAGAAAAAGGGAGGAAACAGGGTAAAATGTCTGGAAGTATCCATTCTCAGAACAACAACTCGGAAAATATGTTTTTCTTGTATGTTTCAACTCTTGTTGTTCCTCATGAGGAACCTGTCACATGTATAACCAACAGGTATTAACAAATGCTTGCTGCATGGGATAAGGAGCTCTTCCAAATTTGTAATTTGGTTACAGGAGCACAATGACAAATGTATAACCATGCAGGCTGAACATAACAACTTCTCATGGCAAAAACAATTCTGTTATTAAACATCACAGTTAATAAGAAGGAAAAAAGAGAATATTCATTGGCAGAATCACAGAAACTGAAAATAGAAAGAATATATGCACAAAACACAACCATACTCAAAAATAATATGATAACCAACTAGCATTGGCAATAGACACAATTCCACATACTAGTAGTAGTAATAGTTCTGCTGCTGCTGCAAAGCAAATTTCCTTTGAAGGTCCATGTCTCATACATGTAAGTATATGAACATGTAAAATGCCATGCACCAATATCACTAAATGTCCATATTTTCACAGAAAGGGCTCCATGTTTTTAGTACACATACATGTACCTTTCCATGCACCAATATCACTGACACTAAGCAGAACCTTGACACTAAGTCGACAAAGACTACAACTCATAAGACCTTCCATCATAGAAAGGTCTACATGTAGTTAGTATACATAAACATGTGCCTTTCCATGCACCATACTATCTACACTGAACAAACCTCCAATATTAAGTCTTGCTGTTGTTTTAGTTGCACCAACAACAGCTGTATACTCTCCATCGTCTTCAGGAATGGTGTCGAGGAGAGTCAGCTTCCGTTTCTTTTTATCAACACCAAACTTAGTACGTGCACTGTGTTTCAACTCAATGCCATCTTTGAACCATTTCACTGCTGCTTTCTCATTTGCGACCTCACATTCAAATGTGGCTTCTTTGTCGAAATCCGTGATATTGATGTCAGTGATAGGTTTCACAAACACAGTGGCTATGATGGAAATTGTAACAATAACACAGCTGTACTTTGGCATATATTTAGTTTTTGAATGCTCAGTTTTTTCATGTCTACACAAATCCGGCTGTGTAGTTTTCCATATCTTGCCTTGAACGGTTACGCCATATGATATGTTATAGCAATTATCCTTTATGCTCTAGGTTAGTGACACATTTCTAAAGTGTTCAGCATCATTACCTCTATATGTGCTTCGACTAAAAAAAGCACTAACAGCGCTTGAATTGATCTACAGATTACAAAGTGAATGCCTACATGTACATTATCATTTGTGACTTTTATGCAATGAAGCACTATTTTAAGTACATTTGACAGAGCAAAACCTGCCCCAATGTTATTGTGATGTTGACAGTGAGTCATAGATTTGATGTGACAATGTTTCTAATGTCTAGGCGGTAGGCATATGTTGAACATACAAATAATCTCAACTTCACCACATCACGTTTTAAGGAAAAAGTATGTATACCTACCATCAACTTTCATTTTGGCTTTCGTTTTCACCTCTCCAGCTCTGAATGTGTATATACCTTCATCTTCAGGAGTTATATCAGATACAGTCAGTGTATGGGTTGTATCTTCCTTTGTGATTTGATACTTATCACTCTCGTCAATTGGTTCTTCATCCTTTAACCATTCCACATCCTCTGTTGGTTGTGTCAGTGTGCATTCAAATGTCACTTTGTCTGTAAACTCGTCAACCTTTTTATCTTTGATGGGTTTAGCAATTTCCACTTTAGCTGTTGAAGTAATACAATGTTAAGTCAACACCAATAGAAAATGGTCTAACTCTACATGCCACACCGTTTACCATTCACAAAACACTAAATACACTATATCTACAACCCTTTATGTGTGAAAAAAAAGCATCTTGCATTTGTGCACTTCTTAATGAGCCTTTCACCTCACCACACATTGCCTGCCATTCAACTTTTATGTCATAGACATTTTGTACAATGAAAGAGGAAATAACATCCTAGATTAAGCTCACAGATATGAAACAAAAGTAAAAAAAAACTGTTTGGGAAAGTTTTCTCTTATTTTTATTCAATGGTAAAATGGATTGTTATTTCCTTTATTGTGCAAAGAGTCTATTTAAAAGACAAGATTGGTCTATATTACAGGGATAAGAGTTGAAAAGGCTTATGTGTGCTACAATAACCCTGTTACCATTACTGCAGAGAGAGAGAGTGTGTATTTACTAATAGGTGTCTAAAGGACAACACATGATGAGAATGTTAAGCAGCAGAGCAAGTAGCACCAAATCTTGATGGTGCAAAGAGAGTGAACATCCTGTCTGGATAGTGCAAAGTATGTAGACAGTGTGTCCAAATAGTGCAAAGACTGTAAAAGGCATTACATCCAGTGTTGGTGTTGCAAAGCATCACAGCATCTTGATGCACAAGGTATGTAGGCAGTGTCTTGAGAGTGCAAAAATATGTAGACTGTGTCCTGATGGTGCAAAGCAGGTTCCCATCTTGTGTGGATGGTGCAAAGTATGTAGAAGGAATATGACAAGTTTGTGTCCAGATGGTGCAAAGCATATAGGCATCCTGTCCAGATGATGCAAAGCATATAGGTATTCGGTCCAGATGATGCAAAGCATGGAAATATCATATCTAGATGATGCAAGGGATGTAAGCATCCTATATGGATGGTGCAAAGGATGGAGATGTCCTGTGTAGATGGTGGAACAGATGAGCACATCCTGTCCAGATGGTGCATGTACTATGAATCCTGTGTGGTTGGTGTATAGGAAGTATATGTATCCTCAGGCTGAGTGGTGCAAAGCATGTAAGCTTTCTGTGATGATGGTTCAGGGCATGTACCCGGTATATATAGGCCTTGTGTCTTGCAGGTGCAGAAAATGTACAAAATGTGTCAGTCCTAATGATACAAAGAATGTTCAAGGCATCCCTGCCTGGATGGTGCAGTGTCTGATGGGGATAACTGCAGTTTGCAGCATTTAAATCATGCTTTTTGTTGCAATCAAAGCCACAAAAGAGCATCACAAGTTTGTGTTATAGTATATTCAACTCTATGTTATTAGAATGTATCCAAAAATAAAGAAAATTACATTGAAATGTATTATACATGCAAACCCATTGTTAGCATACACATTTAAATTTACCTTTAAACTTACATGCAATTTATTTTAACAGAAATAAGGAAATCAAAAATTTGCATGCTACCAACAAATTACAAAAACACAAGTATAAAATGTTCATGCAGTTTTTAAATCTTGTATGACCAAGTCAGTATAATGGCGAAATGAAAATCAGAATTCAATTTAGAAAAATGCTACCAACAAATAACAAAAACAAGTATAAAATGTTCATGCAGTTTTTAAATCTTGTATGACCAAGTCAATATAATGGCGAAATGAAAATCAGAATTCAATTTAGAAAAATTATGTAATATGCACAAATGAATAGATAAATAAATCAATAAATAATAAAAAGAATTAAACATAAATAAATGAAGTTAAAATTCCAGTAAGTTTTCTGAATACTGTGGATATTAGAGTTATGTCACTATCTGTATTGGTTTGGATTAGCCAAGATGAATCAACTAGTTTTTTTATGAATCTTTTGTTTCGATATGTTTCCTTCATTTTGTTTTCATTTGTTTTGTATTGTTTTGATATTTCGGTTTGTTCTGTTTGGTTTTTTGACTTGTTTTGTCACGTTTGTATGGCTTGTGTGTGTTGGTATTTCTACCTTCAGCTCTTTCAGGTGCTTGTTGTAGACTGGCTACAGCTGTAGCAGTTATTGGTTCTGGAATGATCTCCTCGACAACTTGTTCTATGAAAGAAGTGGTTAGTGCAAGACGTGAGTCACACATTTCAAGATTTCTTGAGTCATGAGAGTCACAACTTGTTCTATGAAAAAACGGGGTTAGTACAAGTCATGAGTCACACATTTCATTTGAGCACGTACATATACCAGCATGACTGGTTGACATCGATGATTGATATGTCTTCTGTCACTCCATGCTTCATTAATTTGACAGTGCAGTTGATTTTTTCATGTCAAAGTTGTCAAATATTTCAATATTTGTGCCATTTTGAGCTTCTGTCAACAGCATTAGAGTTGTGAAGTACATTTTGATAAATATGCTTCTTTGGCAAATCAGCTTCTTCAATTTGAACTCATAAATGTCACATTAAAGTTTCTTGAGAATTTATACCCACACAATATTTGGATTATCATGAAAGACATGTGCATAGTATAATTTGGCTTGTCAGTTTTCAGTCATTCTATCATGATATAGTAAATACTAAAATTATGTTCATTACAGAACTCAGGTTACTGTAAAATTGAAATGTGGAAAACTTTTTATGAATATCTATGGTCTGGATATATCTTTTTTAAAGAAAATTATGAAGTTAGTAACTTTAATATTAGCAGTGATGTGACATTTACCTTCAACGAACAGCTCTGCTGTAGTCTCAGCTTTGCCAATCTTAGCAGTGTACTTAGCTTCATCATCAAGTTTTGTATCTCTGATGACTAAACTGTGTCTTCTTCCATCTGTTTTCATATCATAGTGCACATCGTACTTGGAGATTTCCTGTTCATCCTTGAACCACTTCACCTTTACGCCAGGTTTAGTTACTTCACATGTCAGTTCAGTTTTTTCCTTTTCTGTTGTTTCTTTGTCTTCAAGTGGTTTGGAGAACTTTGGTGCCTCTGTGAACAAGACAAATGTACCACTTGCTTGTGAGTTTATTTTGTCTTCAGAGCATGATTTCCAAAGTGTTACAGTATCACATGATTCCTACATTTACCATAATAACAGTAGTTTCTCTCCAAGCTCTGGATCATTCATTACAAGGCAGAGAGGAGTTATGACAGGATCCACCTATATATGACACTGCATCATATTTGATGAACCTAAGTAACACGTCCTTGAATAATTCCCAGTACCTGTAATAGCATATTTCGTCATGCTAAGGGGTCAGAATAGAACAAGATGGCCGACTTATTCTGATGTCTACCTATGGTAATGCAGGTGTAGTGTATGGAGCAGAAGATAGAGTGTGGACCAAGATATCAAATTATCATCTTTTTGACAAACGGTGGTGGTATAATTCTATTTCAGGTCCTGAGAATTGATTACCTGACATGTACCAATTATTGTATCTATTATCAATACAATACTTACCTAGCATTGGATATTGCATAAATGAAGATTAACATAACAAACTGAACATGTTTTAAAAAACAGAGAATAAGTTGTATAAACACATGTTAAGATGGTGTTCATTTTACTGGAAAATGTCGTCAGAACTACTGCTGCTGTATACACTATATGATCACATGCTTTGTGCAAGTCATCTACGCTGAAGTGCAGACATTTATAAGAATTACCACGGTCATCGTCGAGTTGTGTTATACTTTCAAAAGTTGTACTGGTTTCTTCTTCTTTCAGAGTAAAAGTAACTTGTTCAATTTCATCCGTCTCTCTTTCCTTGATTACAAAGGAGACTTGGTCATCTTTTGGAACATCTTTACTAAAATTATCTATTTGCACATCTCCCACACTCCATTGTACTTTAAAGGCATTCTCCTCTGGTACATCAGTATCAGGAACAGTAATGTCTGTATGGACCTCACTGACTGTAACTTGTGCACGCGGAATCAGTGTTACTGCTTCAACTGTCTCTTCTAGGTTAAAAACAGTTGATAGAATTTACTGTAGTTTACATTGTTGCATCTCATGTACCATGTGTCATGCTGGTCCATGCAGTACCTTGGACATTTCACCATCATTCAAATGGATGTAATTACAAGCATGTGACAGTTTCCTGTGAAGGTTCCTTTGATTTTAAGTTTTTGGGATGGTGAAAAGGGATTCGGTATAATGCACAAGACAAAGTGCTGGTACAGGACTAAATCTGCAAAAAAGTGATGTGTTTTCTGACCATGGCAGTGAAATGTATCTGTGGTAATTAGTGCATCCCTAATGCAAAATGGAGATAGAACTATACCGATGATTAAAAATAAGAACCTGCAATGAAAAAGACTCGTGGAACACAGCGTGTCAATTCATCAACATGTCATGTGCAACGTCCCTGGCGTATCAAATGTATGTGAAATAGTGTAGAGCATGACAGTGCATGAAGTCAAAAGCATCTCACATATTCTGTAGGGTTGTACAATAGTACAGGTTTGCCACATGTCACAAGCATTGTATCAATAATGTTTTGTGAGGCAGTGCAAGAGTCATATTTACCATTCCTGCATACTATCAAACAGACAGACCCAATATACAAGTGATAATTTCTATCACTTATCAATCCCTTGCAGATTGACAACTAACGGTCACCTTTACCTTGTGGTTCAAGTGTTCTAGTGACCTGCTCATCACCGACTGTACATGTATAATGACCTTCATCAACCTCATCAAAGCCCTTTACAACAAGAATTGTCTTTCCGTCCTCCGGGACAATATCATATTTGTCACGGTCAGATAAATCGATCTCTCTACCATCCTTTTGCCATTTCACCTTATCAATGTCATCCACAGAGGATGTAGCAGCAAATTTCACAATCTTTTCCGTGGTTTCCATTTTTATTGTTTTTGTGTCCTGCTGTGTTGTGTACTCTAATGGTTCTGTGGAAAGAAAAATTATCTGACCCTGTAACTTTGTAGATTTTTAAAATCACAGAACAACAAGATATTTACCTTGTACCAAGAAACATATATTTGGTAGCCATGGGCTATAGTATATGTAAAGACTGAAAACAACAGTGCATATGTATGATATCTGGATACATCATTCGCAATGCTTCTATCAGTACGTCTACAATTGAAATGGAAGCTTTCTGACATACAGCAAGCAAACAGAATGCATGCTTGTGAACTCTGATAATTTGAAGTGCTTTCAAATAACATAAATTACCAGAGACGTCATCAACTTGTATGACACTTGTGACGGTTTGCTGTTCACCTATAGTGAAGGTAAATTGTTCTGTTTCATCTCTATCTGGTTCCTTTATTACAAGAGAGACTTTATCATCTTCAGTCACATCTTCATCAGACACAGTTATTTGTGCACTCCATTCCAAATTGAAGACACTCTTCTGAGCTGCATCAGTCTCCATAACAACAACATCCCTTTGGATTTCAGTGTCTGGTTCTTTCCGATGGGTAATTATTGTTACTTCTTTCTCTCTTTCTTCTGAGTTATAGAAAGTTGACAAACCATCACTTAGATTGTAAGACTATATTACACTGATGTCATTGTGCCAAAGTTCAATAAAGACGAACAATTGCAAGCAGTGATGACATCCCTTTGAGGATATTGCATACCTGTGAAATGCAGTGTTTTTGTTACTATCTCAATGATAAGTAACTTAGAGAGGAAGTGTATGATATGTTTAATCATGAAATTGCTGTCGCATTTTTTCTAGAACAATGGGTACATGCAGATGATATATCGAACATGTATTTCACTTCTGTCACTCCAGTGATATGATAATCTTGCTTGTGAAATGGGTGCAGTTCAGCTTCTCTTGGTGATCACAAATTCATGTCATGACACTGACATATGAATGTAATCTTTGGGAGATTTGCACAGCCACATCGCTATTGTCCAAAGACAATCTAAATAACATTACAGGGCTTTTTCAACCATTTTTCAAAATGAGTCAAGGGTGCTCTTAGTCTACTAATATGATTTGCCATCATGCCTTCACAATCAATCAAACAAAACATTGCATGAGTTACTGATCGATCCAGTGCAGATATGCCATCAATACTTTACCTTGTGGTTTGGGTTTTCTTGTGACTTGCTCATCACCGACTGTACATGTATAATCACCTTTATCATACTCATCAAAGTCTTTTATAACAAGAACTGTCTTGCCATCCTCCGAGACAATATCATATTTGTCACGGTCAGACAAATCAATCTCTTTACCATCTTTTTGCCATTTCATCTCATCTACATTGTCAAGGGAGAATTCACTGACAAATTTCATAGTCTTCTCCTGCTGTTCAGATGGTCTCAGAAGGAACGTTTTCTCTTGTACTGGTCTCAGATGGAATACTTTCTCCTGTACAGAACGTCTCACATGGAATATTTCCTCCTGTTGTGGTCTCAGGTGGACTGTTTCCTCCCTTACGGAAGGTCTCACAAGGACTGTTTCCTCCCTTGTAGAAGGTCTCACAAGGACTGTTTCCTCCCTTATAGAGGGTCTCACAAGGACTGTTTCTTCCTGTACAGAAGGTCTCAGATGGAACATTACCTCTTGTTCAGGTTTCAGATGGACCTTTTCGTCCTTTTCTGAAGGTCTCAGCTGGATTGTTTCCTCATGTACAGAAGGTCTCACAAGGACTGTTTCCTCCCTTATAGAAGGTCTCACAAGGACTGTTTCCTCCCTTATAGAGGGTCTCACAAGGACTGTTTCCTCCCTTATAGAAGGTCTCACAAGGACTGTTTCCTCCCTTATAGAGGGTCTCACAAGGACTGTTTCCTCCCTTATAGAGGGTCTCACAAGGACTGTTTCCTCCCTTATAGAGGGTCTCACAAGGACTGTTTCCTCCCTTATAGAAGGTCTCACAAGGACTGTTTCTTCCTGTACAGAAGGTCTCAGATGGAACATTATCTCTTGTTCAGGTTTCAGATGGACCTTTTCGTCCTTTTCTGAAGGTCTCGGGTGGATTGTTTCCTCATGTACAGAAGGTCTCAGATGGACTGTTTCCTCCCTTATAGAAGGTCTCACAAGGACTGTTTCCTCCCTTATTGAAGGTCTCAGATGGACTGTTTCCTCCCTTATAGAGGGTCTCACAAGCACTGTTTCCTCCCTTATAGAAGGTCTCACAAGGAATGTTTCTTCCTGTACAGAAGGTCTCACATGGAATGTTTCTTCCTGTACAGAAGGTCTCAGATGGAACATTACCTCTTGTTCAGGTTTCACATGGACCTTTTCGTCCTTTTCTGAAGGTCTCAGGTGGACTGTTTCCTCATGTACAGAAGATCTCAAATGGACTATTTCGTCATGTATAGAAGGTCTAAAAGGGACTTTTTCTTCCTGTTCAGAAGGTCTGAGCTGGAACACTTTCTCTTTCTGAGAAGGTCTCAGATGGAATATTTCCTCCCTTTCAGATGGTCTCAGTTGGAATATACGATCTGTGGTAATAGCTGGCCCTATTATCAGATTAGAGATACCATCAATTTATCTAAGAGGGAATACTTAACATTAAGTATGCATGCTGCTTTCAAGTGCCATACACTGGAAATTGTGAATATATGCAATAAAATTTGACCAAGAGACAGGCATATCCTTGACAGGTAGCTGGCTCCGAGATGTATGAACACAACATGTGAGTTAAAGCCTATATTATGCATCCATCACATAAATTCTCCCAGTACTGTATCATATAAAACACAATAGCCATTTGCACATATCATGCTGAGAAGTTGCAAGAGCCAAAGATATATTTGACTCAAATTTTTTATAAACATTCAACTTTTTTAGGGAAGGATTTGTGTTGGTAATACTCTTATTTTGTAAGTGTTGTGAAGATTCACTGTGGAATACAGGCATAGTGGCCTATGGTTAAACATGTGTATAAAATTGCATGTACTTGGATATTCATGCACAAAGGTGCAGAAAGATTATACATATGTTGTGAAGTAATACCTAAGTCTTCCACCAGGGTAGTTGTGGTCTCTGCTTCACCAAGTGAAAAGGTGTATTTGCCATGGTCACTCTCATCAAGATCCTTGATGAAAATGACAGTTTTTCCATCTTTCAAAGTTGTCTCATACTTAGTGGTGTCTTTCAGATCAATCTCAATACCTTCCTTATAGACTTTCAAGTCATCAATATTCTCAGATGATATATCAAGAGGAATGTAAAGCTTGGCAACTGAGGTCTCCTGTTTAAGATCTCTATCTTTGGGTTCTTCTTTGGATGTTAAAACTCCTGATTTCAAACCAAAGAATTGTTTCATTTAATCATAACAGATACACAATGTAAATATTTTATTGTGGCAAGTGTGTTTTGTCTCAGAAGAACATGTGAAGGACAAACAAAGTGGAATATTGTACTGATAAAATTACACTTCCTACATTCATGCCATGCACGGAATCTTACAAGAAGAATTGAAATGTTATTCAGGTGTTACCAGGATTCTGAATGAATACCAATAGGTTTGCAATGACAAAACTTTTGTCTGACTTTGACAGCCATGGAAAGTTCCATTTACCTTCATCATAATAGATTCTGGTACTTGTTTTACTATCGCCAATCTTACAAGTGTAAACAGCTTCATCATCGTGTGTGAAATCTGTTATCAAAAGAGTTGCTTTTCCATCCTCCAGGACAGTTTCATATTTATCAGACTTAGAGATGTCAATCTCAACACCATTTCTGAACCACTTGGTATCTTCCACTTTCTTAACAGGTACTGAGCTTTCTATGCTAACGGTCTGCTTGGTGTAGAGCTCTTGCTGGACACTACTGACAACTGTTTGTTCAATAAGTTCCTCTAAAATGGCAAGGATTCATTTGTATTACAACGTCATTCATCAAAGTAATCCATAGCACTAAGCATGCTCAGATCATAGGGAAATGTTCTTGATTATATGTGCAATAAGCACAATTGCTTGAAAAACATAGCAGTGATGTTGACTCCATGCTACTTGCCTTCAAATACTGATGTGACCATAATAATATGTGAGTGAGTCATATCTAATTGTTCAGTCAAGTGTAAACTCAAACAGAGTCATGCACCATTCATCTCAGTTGGCTTCTTCTTCATATCATAATCATTGACTAAACTTCAGTGCTGTGTGATGAAAGGTGAAACCTGTATACCTCTTTGCAAACACCTAAACTCTCATTTCAGTAAATACCCTATGACCTCTTGTACCTGCATATAACACATGCTACAAGGCTATGTGAATACTTATTATAGATGTTTAACTTTCCATAAAGTAATTAAGAAAGATGCAACCATGGAAGGTGCCACCACTTGACATATAAGAGCCTCTGATAGGTATGTGACATTGCAACAAGATGCAACAAACAATAGTGCAGTACATACTGATATAACACAAGGGTATATGATAAAGGAAATTGAAGTGAGTTCCTGACATGCACCAATGTATATGCATTGCCAAAAAGTATAGTCTGTAGTACCTTCAGGCAGTTTAAGTTCAGTGCTGGCTTCCACACTCCCTACTTGACAAGTATATTTGGCCTGGTCATCTTTGTCTACATCCTTGATGACCAAAGATGCTTTGCCATCTTTCACTGTGACATCATACTTGTCTATGTCAGTCAGGTCCAACTCAATACCATCTTTAAACCAAATGGTATCTTTGACATCACTAACTGAAATGTCAGTGCTAAGTGTGACTGTTTTCTTGCCTCTTCTCTCTGGTCTTTGTCTGAGAAGTATTTCTTCTGGTTCTTTATTAAGTCGTAAGAAAAATGAATTTTACAAAGCCACTCATAAAGAAAATTCCAAATTAGAATATGGAGATTTCTAGATATGCAAGACCAGAGTGATGTATATATACCTAGTGAAGTGAAAGGTGATGCTGTGGCAGGCAAGAACCATAATATCGGTGGCATGAAATGACTTGAAATTCAACAGTTGTCCAAAAAAGTGAACATAACAAGATGGCAGTGAAGTGGACAGAGGGGAATACATGAGTGTGTACTGATAATGGATTGTGTAACATTGCTAAGTGTGCTGAGAGTTCTGAAGGGTTCAATGCATAACAGTCACATAGTATCTTGATCAGTTGCAGTCTATGCCCTAGAGGCACTGAAGATGCCACATGAAATGTGCTGTGTAACATGTGTTTTCAGAACAATAATATTTTGTGATCAGTTTGAGCCTGTGCCATGGAAGAGTGAGCATCCTCTTTTATCAAGCATGATGCTGTAAGGGATAAAACTGCACACAGTGCATGGGGATCATTGGTGTGGACTGGACATGCAACAAATTGACACCATCAAAGATGTTATCTTTAATACCTTCTGGTAGCTTAAGTTCAGTGCCAGCTTCCACACTGCCGACTTGACAAGTGTATTTGGCCTGGTCATCTTTGTCTACATCCTTGATGATCAAAGATGCTTTGCCATCTTTCACTGTGACATCATACTTGTCTGTGTCAGTCAGGTCCAACTCAATACCATTTTTAAACCAAGTGGTGTCTTTAACATCACTAACAGGAATGTCTGTACTAAGTGTGACTGTCTTCTTGCTCCTTCTCCTTGGTCTTTGTCTTGGAAGTGTTTCTCCTGGTTCTTTATTTTGCAGTAAAAACAGCAAGTATTACAAGATCATTCTATGAGAATCTTTAAACTAAGATACTCTCGATTTCTAAGTATACAAGACCTGGGTGGTTTATTTGGAATATAGTGAAAGTAAATATGGTGGTAAGCAAGTACCTTCAAAGTGGTAGTATCAAATGATTGGAAATCTGTAAGTTGTCTGACAGGGTATGCATTCAACAAGACAAGGAGGTGGATAGGAAGGGAAGAGAAAAAGTGTACAACAATGATGAATTGTTGTATGTTATGAGTTCTAAGGGATTGAACATATAAAAGTTATATATCAAATTTCATGATTTTGGTTATGTGGTGTTTTGTAGAGGTGATGAGGATACTGAAATAAGGAGATTCTACTAAGATAACAATTTGTTGTACATTTTGTGTTTCAACACAAAATAATAACATTTCATTTTCAGTTTAGGGATGCACAGTGAGAGAACTACAAAAACCAGGCAAGTGAAAATACAAACAGCACATGGTGATGTCTGGAGTGTACTGGACATGCATACAATATGCATTGTCAGATATGGTGTCTTTAATACCTTCTGGTAGTATCAGTTCACTACTGGCTTCCACACTTCCTACTTGACAAGTGTATTGAGCCTGGTCATCTTTGTCTACATCCTTGATGATCAAAGATGCTTTGCCATCTTTCACTGTGACATCATACTTGTCTGTGTCAGTCACATCCAACTCAATACCATCTTTAAACCAAGTGGTATCTTTAACATCAGTGATAGGGATGTCGGTAGTTAGTGAGACTGTTTTCTTGCCTCTTCTCTCTGGTTTTTGTATGAGAAGTATTTCTTCGGGTTCTTTATTTAGTGGTAAGAAACAACAAATGTTACAAGACCATTCTTACAGAATTCTTCACTTGTGATAATCTAAATTTCTCGATTACAAAACCTGGGTGATGTCTACATTCAAGTGAAACTATAGGTAACATGGCAAACTAGTGTGGTATGACTGGAAAATGTCCAAAAAGTGATCATCCAACAGACAGTGAGGTTGACAGGAAGTGAGAAAAGATGTGTACTATGATGATGGATTCTATTCTGGGAGTTCCCAAAGATTCAACATAATTGTCATGCATATACACAACATCATCCTTCCTGATGGGGGTTGGGATGTGGTAGTGAGGGTTTTCAAATGATAAGGTTCTACAGGGATAACAGTTGTGCATTGTGTGTTTCAACACAGAACAGTAATATTTCATGATCAGTTTGACACAGGACACCGGAAGTATATATTATCTTCTGTGAAAATAATATACAGGCAAGGAAAAAGGCAAACAACACATGCAATCATTTGAGTGCGCTGAACATGCATCAAATATGCACTGTCAGATATGATGTCTTCAATACCTTCTGGTAGCCTAAGTTTAGTACTGGCTTCCACACTACCGACTTGACAAGTATATTTGGCCTGGTCATCTTTGTCTACATCCTTGATGACCAAAGATGCTTTGCCATCTTTAACTGTGACATCATACTTGTCTGTGTCAGTCAGGTCCAATTCAATACCATCTTTAAACCAAGTGGTATCTTCAACATCACTAGCAGGGATGTCTGTATTTAGCATAATTATCTTCTCACTTCTTATCTCTGGTTTGTGTTTTTGTAATATCTCTTCTGGTTCTTCATTGGTTGGTAAGAAACAACACATATTACCAGACTATTCTTCAACAATATACACACTAGAGTATCTATTATTTCTAAGGATGCAAGACCCAAGTGATGTCAGCATTTCAAATGAATGAAAGATAGACACTGTAGCAAGCAAACACATTCACAGTGACAGTGTGAAATGACCAGACTTTGCAAGTTGTTCAAAAATGTGAACACCCAATCAGAAAGTGAGGTGGTTGGAAAGTGAATAATCAAGTGTGCAATGATGATGGACTGTGATATAGTGAGTATGCGGGCAGATCTCAGATTTTCAAAACATAAGAGAATTATCCCTTGAGTTGACATCTGTGCCAAGGAAGTAGTGAAGGAACACAATGAAGAAGATGCTAAAATGAAAAGAGTGTGACATGAGTTCTTGCACTCAACACAAAAATCATGTTTTCTGATGTGATGTAGTCTGTGACAGAAGGAGTGAGGATGGAAGATGATCTGTGACCAATTCATGTCATACGGAAATGTAAAAAAAGCACACAACACATGCTCGAGTATACCGAACATGCATCAAATATGCATCAAAGTTGTTCTCAATGATACCTTTAGTTATCTTGAGTTCAGTGCTAGCTTCCATCTCACCAACTTGACAAGTGTATTCAGCCTGGTCATCTTTGTCTACATCCCTGATAACCAAAGCTGCTTTGCCATCTTTAATTGTGGCATTGTATTTGTCTGTATCAGTCACATCCAACTCAATATGATCTTTTAACCAAGTGCTATCTTTGACATCACTAACAGGAATATCAGTATTAAGTGTTAACATCTTCTTGCCTTTCCTCTCTGGCTTTTGCTTTTCTTCTGCTTCTTGACGTTTTGGTATTAAAGAAAATGTAATTGTGAGTGTAATAATATAGTATAGTCATTACTGAACACCCTGTGTGATATGTGCTTCAAAGAAATGCAATGAAGTCATGAGCACCGATTGTGATGTTAAGAAAAGGTTGAAAAGTACATATGCCTGAATACTGATATATTCAAAATGCAAAGTGAACATAGTCAAAAATTGTGTGTGGAGACAGATGGACCATACTAGTAGTGATGACCAGTGTAATAGTGAACAACCCATGAAGATGTACAGTTCAAAGAGACAAATCATATCTACTTTTGCTAACAAAGTGAGGTGATGTTTTGTATTGATGCTCGTGAACAACATATGTTTGAATGTGTGGCTGAGGACTTTCACATCACTCAGACTGTGCAGTGTGGTTGAATAAAGGTTGCGAATGAGAACTAATCTCATATATAGTGACTGTATTCATGCTATGACAAGGTGACAAACACTGCATCCACATCTTGTCATGAAGATGTGACAAACGATACATGTACATGCGTAATATGACCAGATCAATGTCATGATGGAGTGACAAACACTACATGTGTATATTGCATAACCAGACCTTGCAATGAAGGTGTGACAAACATTCTGAATAATATGACCACATGGTCAGTACCTTCAACTAGTAACGTTGTGGTAGATTCCTTTGTACCAACTATACATGTAAAGTCATGATCACCAACATCATCTGGTTCAACATCCTTGACTACCAAAATGGCTTTCCCATCCTGGACTTTAACCTCAAACTCATCCAAATCATCTACATCAATCTCTTTACCATCTTTGAACCATTTGACATCATTAACATCATCTACAGGTAGCTCACTTTCTAAACAAACTTGTTTTAGTGTTTCTGCTTCTTCTGTAGTTGTGGGGGACACAGCTCTAGGTGCTGGTTGCATTACAAAAGGGAAGAAAGACAATTCTTTAGCAGGGTTAGAAAAAATATATGTATTAATCAGTAATGCAATTACTTGAATGTGCTCTTAAATGTGCAGGTAACATTTAATTTAATGAATTGTGTGGGGTTTTAAGTGTACATCTTAATTCAATTGAAAAGGAAACGATGATTTATTATGCATCAAACAAAATAACATTACAAGGTTACTACATTATAATATTAGTTATTTCATATAAATTTATTTAACATGGATGCTATAATGCAAAGGAATGTTATGACATCAGTGACTTCATATCTTCATTTAAGGGCACTATATAAGTTAGGGATAAAATGTAAGAACTAATGGGATATAGTGGTTTATTTTATTATGTGAATTTAGTGAGTACTGACTTCTACCATGTGAACACCTCAAATGAAGTTTCACTGTGATGTGGTTATTGCTAGATGAGTGAAAGTGACTGTTTGCTGTGCTGTGTTAGTGTTTTACAAGATGCAAAGTTTGCTGTATTCTACATCTGATCTGTGAATGGGATGCCGTTTACTGAAATGGTAATATCTATCCATCATGCCTGTTTGAACTACATGTACCTCTTGGTATCAGAAGCTGTGTGGATGATTCCTCATCATCTAATTCACAAGTGTAAGTAGCCTCATCATCTTTGGAAACATCTTTAATCAGTAGCACAGCCTTTCCATTCTGTGATTTAACCTCATACTTCTCAGTATCTTTTATATCTAGCTCAACACCATCTTTGAACCAGGTCATGTCATCAACCTCATCTTCATCAATACTTATGTTAGTTTCCATGACAACCTGCTTTGATTCTTTCTCTCGAGTAACAAATTCTGGGCGTTTTTCTGCTGGAGGATTAGTATTAGCAGAAAGAAACGGTTAGTAGTTAGCACTTGATAGATTTTAAAGTAAGTTCATGCAGAGATGAATAGTTCCATGGATAGAATACCATAGCTAGGAAAAAACTAAAGACATTTCTACTTTGTTTACCAAACCATAGAGGTGAACAGGATCAAAATAAGATGTGATAGTGTGCTTGTTGACAAACTTAAATGAATACACGAATTTGTACCATCATAATACCATGCAAAAACTTGACAACCTTACCAAAAGTGAGCATTCTACCAACATAATAAACAACAAAAGTTTATATATGCCACAGTATTCAGTCAAGAATTAAGTACAGTGAACAGGGAGAGGAGCATTTGATATTGTGTATTGGCAACCATAATCACCTTGAGAAAGCTGAAGTTTCACACTAGATTCGGTGTCTTCAACTTTACAAGTGTAAGTGGCTTCATCCTCTGTTTCAACACCTTTAATGGTGAGAAGAGATTTGCCATCTTCTACCTTGACTTCATATTTCTCTTCCTCAGTCAGGTCTATTTGAGTGTCATCCTTATACCAAACACCATCACCAACATCACTAACAGGTAAATCAGTTTCAAGTGTAACATCTTTCTTTGGTGCTTTTTCTTTGTCCTTGTCAAGTGGAGTCTCGTCAGCAGGACCAGCTAGGTTTGTAGTGGCAGCAAAGAACTAAAATTTAGTATGCTGCCATAAAGACATTGATAACTTACAATAGCAATGGGGGTATGTGTAAAATTAAATGCCGGTTATATCAGCAGTGGTGTATGAAATGATATAGAAGAAAGAAAAGTCATACATGTAGGAGTTGAATGTGGGACCCTGAATGCAAGGCAGGGTGCTCTGACCAGCTGAGCAAACAGGTCAACTGATAGATTCCATGCTTTTGCCACGATGATTACTGCTTCCCTCATGACAGTTGAGTGTATTTCGAGAAATTTCATCATGAAGAAATTTCACCTCAGAAAATATAGAGTGCACATAACAGTGTGATGTGATATTGAACTTATTACAAACCACAGACAAAATACAGACACAAGGTGAAGATGTTGTGTTTGATTCAGAAGTGTTCAGGAATACACCATGGAAACTTAATTTAATCTATTTGAAGACTTGATGGATGATATTAAAGTGACCCTCTCTCACGGTAAATAACCAGTGAACAACATCAGGAGATGTGACTGATGTAAACTCATGATAAGTGACACATTCTCCACAAACAAAACCAGTAGGCATCAGTGCTTGTTTCATATGGATGGTGTGCACGACCAACAAAGTCTGAAACAATTATATGTTGAGGCAGACAACTAGTGAGCAACACCAAACTATGTCTTTGATGTTATAATGGTGCTTACATTTAATGTATGATGTACAAGTGTGACTAAAAATGAGTAGAAGCATTCTTTTCTTCATAGTTCACGAACGATGGAGACAGGATTGATGAAGAATATGATTTTTGTTCTGATGCAAACACTGACAGTGAAACAACCATCACACACAAAGTGAGTAACATCTGATGTGGTGCTTGTATCATATGAATGGTATACATGTGCTACTATAACATAGAAGACATGTGTATAACAACATTACATAGTGATAGTTCACAAGCGATGAAGATTCAGTGCCATCACTAGGTGACTTGATGCAAACACTGTGCTTCTACTTGCATAAAGGCAATGTTTCTGATACCTTCTGGCAGAAGAACACTTGAGTGAGCTTCCATGTCTCCAACTTTACAAGTGTACTGAGCCTCATCTTCCTTGTCAACATCTTTGATAACCAGAGCTGCTCTTCCATCATCAACCTTGACCTCATACTTGTCAGTATCAGCTACATCAATCTCAACACCATCTTTAAACCAGGTGGTATCACTGACATCAGTTGCCGGTATGTCAGTTTCTAAGATTGCTTCTTTGAGTTGTTTTGGCTGTATCTCTTCTGGGCTCTCCTCTACAGTTGGCAAAAATGTGTAATATTTAAGACAACTGTCTTGTATTAAACTTAAATTAGCTTCTAATACTAATGCTGAAACTACCGCCCAATGTGTTGCACTGAAATGTGTGTATGATTCCACTATGTATGGTCACAGACTGCATATATTGCAGTTAAATAAAAGAGTTGTGTATGGTGATACAATACCATTGAGGGTGTTAGTAATTACTCTAAGATGAAGTCTTTCTCTCATAAATGAAGTAATATCACCACTGCACATAATCAAAATAAAACAACATCAAATGATATCACACATGATGTTGACAAGTGGTGACTTACACAGCTACCACCTAAGTGATAATATGACATTAACCTTACCAAACTGGTAGACCTGTTAGCAATGAAAGGAGATCTCGAGGGTGGAGAAAGACATCTACAAGTTTGATAAGGTTAGCGAGTGCAAAGATGTCAATCTATATAAGAAAAATCTTTCTTTTATTGGCATGACACATTCATTCCTAGAAAAGCTGTATACCTTCAGTAAGTAGAAGTTTAGTAGTAACTTCTTTATCCTCCACCTTACAGGTGTATTTAGCCTCATCTTCTTTATCAACATCTTTGATGACAAGAGAAGCCATGCCATCTTTGACTTGTGGCACGTACTTGTCTTCATCATCTGAGTCTAACTCAGTGTCATCTTTGAACCATAATGCATCATCAACATCATCAACTGGTATGTCTGTTTCTATTGTGGCTTCTCTCTTTTTCTCTATGATGTCAGTCACCAATGGTGTTTTGTCCTGTACTTCTTCTGTATCAATAGTTACCAAAAGAAAGTGTTTAGGTAAGGAGTTCACAGGTGTATTGAGATGGAAGGGAAGTGCCTCATGATATTACCACACTGTGGATGTGTAGTGGATGAGAAGTGCCCATATGACCACTTTATGTGGCGTTTGGTGAAATAAGGTACTGAGAAATGAAAATCTAAATAAGGTTGATTCCATTACTACCAACAGGTGCTATAAACCTTGTATAGGTCAGTGAGTTAATGTCACAACTACTTAGTATGTAAATGTATGATTGGAATGGTAAAAGTGCTGCATGTGTTGAAAACTTTGTACAGAGGAAATGATATCTTGGGTTATGAGTTCCAAACTCATTCCATGACATACAATATGGTCAAATGGCCTGACAATATCAAATGCTGGAGTGCCAATGTCATACAGCAGCACCAAATTAACATATTTGAAACTGTTCATACCTATTGTGACAACACATAAATGAAATGATGTGACTTCATACCTCACTGCTTGATGTCATATCAGTACTTAAACTTAATTCACTGTGTGTTCATTAACTAGGTGTCCAAAAACCATGTGGATATGATGTGTGTAATTTGAACATGCTGGTGCATGTGCAGATATTGATTCAACAGTTCAAGCTCATTCCAAAGTCATATGAAGAAGGGTACCTTTGGGAATAAGTAGTTTGATGCTTGACTCTGAATCTCCAGCAGTACATATGTACTTGCCATCATCATCGTCGTCAACATCTTTGATCTCAAGAACAGCATTCCCATCCTTAACTTTGACACTATACTTATCAGAGTCAGTTAGGTCAATCTGATTACCATCTTTAAACCACTGTATGTCATTGACATCATCAACTGGGATGTTAGATGTAAGAGTTACATCTTTTTTGTCTTCCACGACTGTCGTCTCAGTAATTTCAGCAACTTCTTCTGAAGATGTGTATACAGAAAATACTGTCAGTGGAACTTTAAAACTTTGCTATTACATTCTCTATATGAATATCCATGTATACATGCCAAGTACAGTGAGATGCAATTGTACAATGCAGTTTCACAAGGTGTAAAATTGAGAAATATCACGGAGAACTTTATTCCAAGAGAGGTGCATGACAAGTGCACAGACATACACAAAGATATGTCAACAGAATTCGCAGTGTGTACAGCTATAACAGATCCAAAACAGGATATTAATGGAAGTACAATGATATTATTTAGTTACCTCTGTATTAAACCTAATTATGCGTACACATACATATGCATTATTATGTTTTGGTTGGGACGAGTGCCATAGACATGGTGTCAGTATCTATATCATCAGTGATACAAATCATGAACTGATATATTTTGGAAGTTTATGTGGACAGATGACAGTGCTTCATTCTGTACCGCAATATTTACAGTGAAGTGCTGGTGATAGCATTCTATGTATGTGTCAAATGATAGTACTATCTTGGAAGTGATACCAGTATCTGAATAGACAATACGAACATCCATTATTTTGGAAGCTTAACCACACATGACAACAGTGCTCTCCATTCAGTATTACTGAATTGTACAATGAAGTGCTGGTGATACCATCTTTTAGTATCACTGACTATTTCAATGAAGTGCTGGTGATACCATCTTTTAGTATCACTGACTATTTCAATGAAGTGCTGGTGATACCATCTTTTAGTATCACTGACTATTTCAATGAAGTGCTGGTGATACCATCTTTTAGTATCACTGACTATTTCAATGAAGTGCTGGTGATACCATCTTTTAGTATCACTGACTATTTCAATGAAGTGCTGGTGATACCATCTTTTAGTATCACTGACTATTTCAATGAAGTGCTGGTGATACCATCTTTTAGTATCACTGACTATTTCAATGAAGTGCTGGTGATACCATTCTTTAGTATCACTGACTATTTCAATGAAGTGCTGGTGATACCATTCTTTAGTATCACTGACTATTTCAATGAAGTGCTGGTGATACCATCTTTTAGTATCACTGACTATTTCAATGAAGTGCTGGTGATACCATTCTTTAGTATCACTGACTATTTCAATGAAGTGCTGGTGATACCATTCTTTAGTATCACTGACTTTTTTCAATGAAGTGCTGGTGATACCATTCTTGAGTATCACTGACTTTTTCAATGAAGTGCTGGTGATAGCATTCTGTTGTATCACTAAATTGTATAATGAAGTGCTGATGATACCCCATTCTGTGTATAACATATAACAATTGATAGTACCTTCTTCCAGAGTTATTTTGTAAAGTTTTTCCTGTTCAAAAACTTTTGCTTCATATTTCTCTACATCATCCTCCTCTGCATCTTTGATCACCAGGACAGCCTTTCCTTCTTTGATTGTAGTACTGTATTTTTCAGTTTGAGTAATGTCAATTTCTTTGCCGTCTTTCAACCATTGGACACCATCAAGACTGTCCAGGGGTTTATCTGATACAATACTGATGACTCTCATTTCTGTAGTTTCCACTGTGATCTCCCCACCGTCAATATCATCTTTGCCATCTATTTAGTATCACAGAACATGATAACAATGATGCACCGTTGAGGAGTATAGTACTTTTTTTTATTTTGGTGCTATGCAAATCTCACTGATATCATGTTTAACAAATTAGCTCGAAACTGGGAAAATATACATGCAACTATTTTTACCCCAATTGTGCTAATTGGGGTAAAAAATGTGCACACAAGCTCAACTCTCAATTTTCAAGTATTATAAAATACTGTGCAAGACATCTTAGTGAACCTATGCTTTCTGCAACACAAATAGCACAAGTGCATATTTGTATATTCTAATTACTGGACAACTCATGGAGATGTGCTACTTTTGCAATGGCAGCGTACAGGGTGAGAGGTTGTGGTAATTGCATGAAGATGATGTTGTGTGTACAAATGTACATACAGGACCACACAAGTCATGGATATGTGACTGATATTCACAATAACAGGTTTACGTACAATAAAGGAGTTTGCGCTGCATGAAAAATAGTGACAAATTGATGTTTAAAACATGATTGTGTTCCTTTAATGTTGTACCATTTAGAAGATTTCAATGCTTCAATAAGGCAAAGAACATCATATATAGTGACAGGTGCATGACTCATGGATATGTGCACGTCATTTTCACAATGACAGTGGCAAAACGGGTTTAGGGAATGCTGTATGGAAATACAGTGAGCATTTCGTGCCTAATATCAATTGTTCACTTTATTGTGTATTGTGAGGCAAACATTTGTGCCGATGATCCTAATATAATCTTCAGTGACATTTTGAAAAAGTCAGTTTGTATATGAAGAAGATGAAGAAGTGCTGTATGACAGAAGTGTTACAGTTTTCGTCAATCCTGGAACTTAACATGAAAGTGAACTATCCATTCG
The DNA here is from genome assembly GCF_964340395.1 of Glandiceps talaboti. Taxonomy (NCBI): domain Eukaryota; kingdom Metazoa; phylum Hemichordata; class Enteropneusta; family Spengelidae; genus Glandiceps; species Glandiceps talaboti. The sequence goes on along the minus strand of NC_135568.1, from coordinate 11,905,736 downwards.
CATTATGTAGCTATACACATTTGTGTTATGAAGTGTGCTTTAATGAAGACAAAGTTTCAAATGTGATAACTCTCAAAATGCAATGACTTTGACAAACATATATTGATTTCCAAATCTATCCACAACTTTACCTTCTGGGGCCTTCCTTTCTAGGGCTTGATCAGGTTCTGAAGCAAAACCAGGGATTTGATATTCAAAGTTACACCAATGTAAACAGTAAATATATCAACAGCTGTCATGCATGATACATATACTGTGTGTGTGTGTGCCTAGCAAAAACAGGTCTTAGTGGTGTTGTACATGAGACAATTCTATGTGACTGTAACAATACGTACATTCAGAAAAACTGAAGTGAAAATGTTCGATATTTGAAGTGGTGTACAGTCCATCCACCGGTTGGCAATTTCCATCGATGGACTTATAGGATTCATAACTGCATGCAATGAAGGGTGTTTTATTTTTGTTATCATCTGTGTAATGATAACACAAAGTGATAAAAATCATTGACAACGGAAACAACACTTGACAAAATCTCATTTGACATGCTATCATTCGAACATGTGCTAGAACTAATATGATGAAGTTGTGCAAATATCTTGAGTGATGTGAACATTATCTTCTGATGAAGGTGTCCCAAGGTCCAATGTCCATGATGTGATTATCATGCTAGGTGATGGTGGACCAGTGGTATGGCGTATTACCTTCCAAAGTCAGCAGACCTGTGGAAGTTATATCACCAGACATACAGGTGTACTTTGCTTCATCACTGTCATCAACATCCTTGATAACAAGAGTTGGTTTTCCATCAGTTGTTACCACGTTGTATTTCTCTTGATCAGTTAGATCTATTTCTTTGCCATCTTTGAACCACTTCAATTCATCTGGTGAATCTATCGGCATGCTGCTTTGGAGAGTCGCTGTCTGCCGCTCAATACCAGTCGAGTCTTTTTCGCTAGTTTTTTGACACACTAATTGCATCTCTGACCTTAATCCAGGAAGGATGGCAGAGGTTGTTTCATGTTTTGGCTTTATTTTAGTACGACTTGCTGTGTAATTGAAGGTGAAATGACAGAAGACAGAAGAATAACATTAACACTATAAAAAACAAAATACTACACAAAGACTATACTTTGTCACCGAGTTGTGTGATAACTTACATATCAAGGAAGCTGAAACAGAATTAACAACAATACACTTTCCTATTAAGTGAACATAGAGATGCATTATTTGCATACAATGTACTCCAAGCACAGAACTTACCAGCCACGGAGAGCTCAGCAGAGCAAGTCTTCTCACCAGCTTTCACAATGTATTCACCTTCATCTTCAAAAGCAGCATCATGGACAAGTAGGGACAGCTTACGTTTAGAACTCTGCATCTCATACTTAGGTCCAGGATGAAGCTCTTCACCATCCTTAGACCACTTGACTTCAGATGCAGGAACATCTCTATTCACCTCACAGTCTAACCGAGCAACCTGGTCCTCCTCTACAACTTGGTCTTTTAGTTTGTATGAAAACCTCAGAGGTGCTGGAAAAAGAACACATACTTTCAATATTAAAATCATGCCGTTGAAAACCTCTACCCCATGCTCATGCCATGGTGCAGTATACTTGACTAATGGTCTTGTGCTGGTTCCACAGGGAAGGATAGGATGATTGGCCAACTGGTCACGTTGAAAGCTACAAAAGTTGGGGTAAAAGCTATGGGAGAGAAAGCTTGTACTGCATGTTGTATGTGTGCAAGGTGCAAGTTTACACTTTGAAACGTTCACATCTTGAAGTGAATGTTACAATGAAAGAATATATTGGATTCAGTACCTGTAATATTAGCAAGACTTTGTGAACAGCGTAAAAAAAGTGATCTATGAAAAATGTCAAGTGAGACACAATAACCACTTGACACCTGCAAATTAAAATGAGTGCAACCTTAAGCACAACAGTATTTTTACTGTATCCTTGACTTCATGCGAAAGGCTAGTATACTTGGCAGGGTGTGACAGCTGTCTTACCTTTCCCTTGTACCCTACATCAAAAGTAACAAGCCTCCTAAGTAGTAGCACGCATGATTACACACTTCACACATTCTGCATGCCTAATTACCTTCTGTAATAGTCACTTCCTCAGAGACAGGAACTGCTTCCACCTGTGTTTCTAGAGTAGCCTCTACTTTGGGTAGTGGTATAACCACTTCAGACACCTCTTCAATTTCTACCTCAAGTTGTTTGGGTTCTAAGTACATTGATACCAATTGGTTTATTTCAACTCTAATTATACATTACCTGTGTTGTGCTGAATGTTCTCAAATCACACACCATAGCCGTGACAGTGAAGTACACCGTGACAGTAAATTCACTTCCAAGTAATGTTTCAGTGTGTGCATGAGTGAATGGTGTTCACAAAATCCCCATCTTTCTGTGCATCATTGGAGTCATACACTTAGAAAACTTTACTCCGTGTAAAATGACTATTTTCCAGTGTGTGTGCGTGATCAGTACATTGTACTTGTGAAGCGGTGTTGTTGTCCGCTAGTGCAGTTACAATATCTTCAGTCAAGTTTGTGGCATTTATTAGTTTCAGTATGAGTCACCCAAAGTCAACATACACAGAGAACTGTCTGTGTGTGCAAATTGCAGAAACGTTGTTTCCGTGAAAGTGTTTCATTTTGTGTACAACTGAACCTTTCAGTAAGGTTAATATGTATGCATGGTTCAGTATTATATTGGTGATTTGATCATGCTTTCTTAAAATCAGCTAAGTGGACAACTATTGTCAAAACAAAGACACATGCTTACAAATCCAGGTTTCAATCAACAACCAGAGAAATAACCCAAACCCTTGTAGGGACGAGATGTTCTGTAATCAAATCTCCATATTTAAAGCACTTTTCCCTTGTCATCAAAGGCATCTCCAAATAATACAAAAGTCAACCCAACCCAAGAATAAAGTCAATGATAGACAACAAAAGTTAGGTTGTCAAAAACAATTATCTTGAGAAATAGAACATAGTAAAATTTGGCCTGTGAATATGCATTTCATACTTAAAGCATTTTCCCTTGCCATCAAAGGCATCTCAAATATTGACAGAAAAGTCAACCAAACATAAGAATAAAGTCAGTCATGTAAGAAATGTAATGTTTGTATCGTGAGTATTAGCATAACCAAAGTCAAGTACAGATGTACGATAGGTCAAATCTGGCCATGGGAAGAAGAACAGTTGGTATCACAGGTCATGCCAGACAATAAATCCACATTCTCATTCCTGTGTTTAGTTCTTTCCTACCTTTCATAACCAACTCAGTTGTAGCTTTAGCATCACCAGCAACGCAAGTGTAGTCACCATCATCCTCTGAACTCACGTCATGAAGAATGAGAGATCTCTCTACACCCTCTGCTATGATTTCATGTTTGTCAGAAGGAGTTATTTCTGACTCATTCTTGAACCATTTTGTGTCGGCCTTCTCATCAGATACCTCACATGTAAGAGTGGTTGTTTGTTTGTCATCATCAATGATGGTCTCTAGTGGACTGATGTGTACTGGAACATGTGGTTCTGCCAAGTGTGTAAATGTAAGGTATGTTTTATTCATGTTATGATTAACCTTGGTATGTACCAGAGAACACCATGCATGACGTGGACAGGATTACAGCAAGCATCATCACGGTACTTGCAGAATCCAAGAAGGTGATGTAGGTGTGTTTTGTGGTAAAACAAGATGCATTTTCTGAATTGTGTTAACTACAATTGTGTGTTTCAGATGAAAATAGGGTGCACACTCTCCCCAACACTTCAAAAATTGTGTGACTTTGAAGCTCAAGATACACTGTATCCATGGTGTATGGGTAAGAAGGTGAGTGTCAAAGAAAATTACATTTCCTCCATTGTGGAAGACAAGCATGTGTTTTGTGAAAATGTTAGTGCGGTGACATCCAATGACTTGGGGTGATACTGGTTGGATGGATGACAAATCATGAAAATGTGTACACAGGTGTAAATATTAAATGTTGTAAAGATGATCATATCCATCTTGGTGAACAGTATTAGTGTTTGGCACAAAATGTGTGTCTGAGGAAAAATAATGTTTCTATTGTGAAAGACACAAACTGTGCAGGACCATCAACAAGTGTAACGCAAGCAGTTTGGAATGATTACCATTTGTACATGTCAGGTTGTGTTCATATGTATTCTATGATATAATGCATGGATTGCCACAAATCATGCCACCATGGCTTATGAGACAGATATCTGGTGATCACAAACCATGCCACTGGAAGACATGTCTCATGATTGCAATGCAAATCTTCAACAGATCTTTTACCTGCAGACACTGTAGTAACTGCTGCTGCAACTACCAACGTTTCAACGTCTTCAATAGAGGCCAGGGGTTGTATGCGGTCTGAGAAGTTGTATACCAAATGACTCAATAATTGAAGTAATGTATATAAAAATTTGGTAACTTTACCTGTTCATGCATATCATGCCACGTGTGATGAGAACTCGATGCTAACATGTGAACACACTCAAAACATTCAACATCCACACACATACACTAGAGAGGCCACCCCAACCAGTGACATTATTATTTTAAATGATGTCTTTGAAAATATTCTGATTTCAAAATTGGATTTTTTTATGTTATTTGATTAGTCAACAGACTGAGTTTAGAGATTGTCAATTATTTAGGAAAAAGAAAAAAATGACAGAATTGAAAGAAAATGATGTCAGAAGTTACTAGGAATTTTCGTTTGAAAAAAAAAGAACAAGAAAAGAAATTTATAATACAAATTATGACAATATACATACACTGATCAACTGAAACAGGGCTTCCTAGCCCATATTCAACTGCAGCAGACTGCACAGGTATTACAGTTGTGGCCGTAATGAGCTCTTGCAATGGTTCTAACAAACGACATGCAAAACAAATAACACATAAAAACACAAGCAACATGCAAATTACATAGCTAAATAGCTAATTTTTAACAGGCAGTCACAGATACAAAGAATGATATTTGCAAACATAGAAAAGTTACTAATTACAATAAAGTTGCCATATGGATGAGGATTCGATATTTATTTTGGATTTTTAATTTGTAAAACAATTTTATCATGACCTCCTACTTGAAAAATCAATGTGAAACAACATATGCCAAGTCCTTGGTTTATAACTCAATACATTGCAAAAGACTAGTAAATGTGTAAAATGTTTGTTATTGTACATACAATAACAAATATTTTACTCATTTTTTTAGCATTTTGCAATGTATTGAGTTACAAACACAGAATTGATCTATGATATTTTACATTCATTTTCAAGTAGAAAACCATGATAAAATTGTTTTATAAATTAAAAATCCAAAATAAATATCCAATCCTCATCCATATAAAGAAAACACACAACAAGCAATTAAAGTATGATAACTCATCATGCATAATATGCAAATTAAGACCCATAATTAAAAGCCTTCAAATCTGTACACATGCACATAGATCGTAATTGCACCATGTCCATTATCATCCCATTTCTTATCATGCATAATTCTCTCTCTTTGTTCCCAGTTTTCACAATGAAAATGCAATCTTCTTATGCTTTTTACACCTTTGTCCATGCCCTCTCACCTTCTACAAATAGTTCAGCAGTAGTGCGGATATCACCAATCATACATGTATACTCTGCCTCATCATTTACATTAGTGTTCTTTATTATCAGAGAGCGGCGTCTACCCTCAGACTTAACAGTGTATTTATCATCGTCTGCTTTTATTTCAACATCGTCTTTAAGCCACTTTACTTCTGCTTTCTCATCAAGCGCCTCACACACAAGCTCTGCTGTTTCTGACTCTGTGACCTCAATGTCTTCAAGCTCTTTTGCAAAGCCAAAGACGACTGAAGAAAGATATTCTGAATTAAAATCCACACTTGTGCTCTCATAATTGTGCCATTTTATAAGCAACACCTTTAACGCAGCATATAGGGTGTAATTTAAGAAGCATTTTTAAGCCAATTTACCTTATACCTTAAAGTTTATGTTATGTAGCCAACTGTCTGGAGCGTATTCAATATACCTTCATTTACTAATAAGTAATAATCTATTACCGGTACGTTAGTCTCTATGGATACGTGTCTGTTTTTCTATCTATGACTTTCCAAATATATCAAATTTACTTCCAAATTTGTTTTCCATCATCAGTGCTTTTAGAGAAATTGATAAACTGATCGGTTGACTTATATATTTGTAATTGCACAAATATATATATATATAATACATAGTTTACATACATACATATATATATTGCACATAATGTCACAAAATGTCCAGGGAAGCTGGCTACAAAACATGCTTAAAACAAGTAATTGGATGTGTAAAGCAGCGGTTTTATACTTTATAACAACTTTTACCCATTATTTAATATATTGAATAGAACACACTTTCTGCAGACGTAAAAGTAAACTTAAACTAAAAATGCTGATGTGTGGCTAGAAAAGATAAAATGTTGGAGCTTCACTCTTCACACAAGTGACTTTTAAGCTTATATGCATCTATTGCCATAGGTGACAAGGTGGAAAGTGTATCAGTGTCTTGAATATTGCGGATAAAACATGTGATCTTTGTGGTCAACACAAGTGAAGTTAAAGCTTACACTTATGCATACATATATTGCTACATAGGTGACTAGGTGGCAATTTTATTTCATAATTTTTTTTCTTTAAGAAGCAAATTCTTGGTGCATGACACACAACAACCATTGACAGTTGCATGCTGGATGCTTTTTGTTTACCTTCTTCAGGAGCCATTTGCTCTGCCATGGCTAAAACCTGAGGTTGTGCTGCAGCGGCTGTATCTAGTTCAGGTTCTTTATAGAAATGGGAAATGTTTGCATGATTAGCGATATTGATAACAGCATTTATTTAGCAACAGAGATGTCATTTGACATCAGAATCCGTATCATTATTTTGGCAAATTGCATCACTTTATACATACATTACATTGTACACATAAACTTGGACTTAATGTAAATATTTTATATACTATAGGTGTGGGTGCAGGAGAAGAATCAAACATTTATCCATACCTCTTGCAAAAGCCAATTCTGCAGTCTCTTTCTCAACCTTTTTCAGTTCAGCAGCTTCTGATTCGGCAGCCTTTTTCTTTTTCATTGCTTCAATGTGTTTGAGAATGATTCTGAAATCATGGATGCCATGTGCTCTAAGTACATGTTCATATTGTTTTGGTTCAACTTCAGCCAAGAGTTCTTCAATATTGACCTCCTCTTTGGGTTTTTCAAGGGCAATCTGAGATGGTCTCCTACAGATGATGAAATATGGAAAATAGGTTTTGATTAGAGCAGAATTGTTATTTGAAATGTCAAGGATTACATTGATTGATAAAGACTCTCAGGTGTAACGATTAACCTGATTGGCTGAAAAATGAATTTTGCCTCTTGTACACAGCACATGCAAAGATTGCCCTGATTGGCTCAAATACAAAAGCTTCTGGTATGAAGCATAAAATCTACCCTAACTGGGTTACAGTTTGCCCTAATTAGGTACCACATAAAGATCTGTCTCTATTATGCAGTAGTGTCCTGTTTGATATGAAATGAGAAGCCTACACTACTAGCCATATCAATTCTTGTAATAATTTACCTAATAGGTTACTCTAAGACTTTTAATTTCATAAAATAACACCAAGTGATGACACAGAATAACATAGTTTATACGGTACACCATGATGGGGCGCCCTCACACAACAGTCAACCCCTTTCATGCCAGTGAATGTATCTTACATTCTATAGCCAGATAAGATTTAACTGCAAGTTTCTATACATATATTGTGCTACCTTTTCATACTGTGTAATCTGTATTTTATCTTGTACTATATACAATGTTACTTGTAAGTAATAAGAATCCCTGGTCATATGTATTTTATCTGTCTCACACTTACATATAAACTTAGCTGCTGTATCATCTCTACCTCTAAAAAACATCAACAGTAAATTATCCTTATTATGTCAAATAAGGTTTTCTAACACTGCTTACCTTTTCAAAATTTTGAACTTTATCTCTTCTGGTGGTTTTTCTTTGACCATGAGTGACACTGCATATTTATCCTCACCGATTTCATTCACAGCTTTAACAGTGTACTTTCCAGTGTCCTTTGTTTTGGTTGATTTAATAGTAAGGACATATTCCTCTGTTTCCTCATCAAAAGTGACAGTATAATCAGTACCTTCAGTACACTGTTTCCAACCTTTGCTCCAAGTAACAGTGGGTTTTGGATATCCACCAATCTTAGTACGGAAAGTGGCTGGGGAACCTACACAGGGATGAAATGTGAAAATATTTATGTTTCATAAAAGAGTATGTTTATTGTCTATCATGCATAAATATAATAATTCGTGGACAATTCATATTCCTTTGTAATAATATAATATAGTATAATATACATATGTACACACACAGATATGTTATATATAAACAAACAATATTCTAATAAATGAAAAAAACAAACTCATGTTTACCTTCTGTGACATCAACAAATACAGGTTTCTCAATGAAGAAAGGAGCCTCCTTTGCTTCTGTAATGGGATGCAAACAAAATAAGTTAGTTATACTGAATGATATACATTTGTATAATGCACAATTTAAAATGTTATTCCCCAATATTTTTTGTCATTCAGCCAAGGAAAATACTAGCGACCAAAGGAGCCTTTGTCATTACGTCGTCCAGCGACTTGTATTGACATCCCTTAAGTTGCAGGTATTTTCTGGCTGAAAAAAAAAATTGGAGAGTAACATAATTATACCAGTGTCAGTCATATCAAAGAAAAATCGGTGCATAATTTGAACACAGCAGAACCAGTGACATAGACACGTGTTGTTGTGACATAGAACGACCAGAGTATATTTTCCATATTTTTCTACTAAAGCTGGCTCATGCATGGTAAAATAGGTAATAAACCAAGCCACTGTAAAAGCTCACCTGTACAATTCATAGAAAATGTGTATATATTTCTTTAACTTACATAATATATACATCTGTCCATCCATACATAGTCCCCATACACACATCCATACATACACATATACATACATACATACATACATACATACATACACACACAGACATGCATGCATACATACATACATACAGACAAACAGAAATACACACACACACACACACACACACACACACATACATCTTATTACCGCATACGCATCTTACATAATACTACCACCAGAAAACATCAAAGAATGTGACTAATTGTCTGCTTGTTTGAAAGATTCACAAATTATAATGAATGACTTACTGTCAACAGTCAATTTGGCAGTTGATGTATGTTCCTTTAGAACAACTGTGTACTCGGCCATATCATCAAAAGTGAGTTCTGAAATCACCAATCTCCTAATTTGACCCTGTGCAATAACTTTGTATTTAGTATCATCAGGTTCAATGGGTTCACCGTTCTTCAACCATGTAACCTGAGCCCTCTTGTCTGACACCTTACATTGGAATGTGGCAGTCTCTTTCTCTTCTGCTGTGATATCTTTCAAAGGTGATGTTAGCTCAAATGCTGGCACTGTAATGCATAGTACATTTAATATGTTTATATGAAGACCAAGAAATATTATGATATCATTTGAGGATAGTCGAAGTCATTGAAAGTTTGATATACTTACAATAATGCCTCTTGCTATGTTGATGATAGCAATGTACTTACTATATTTGTCTGTCTGTGCCTTTGTTCATGGATATGAACAAAGTGTTGTACTTAGCAGAGTGACTACTTCACCGTTTTCTATTCAGAAAGACTCAGAGACCCTAATGTTTGCTTGCATCAATGGTAGCATGTGTATTTGAGTGTTTCTTTGCAACTCTATGTAATGCTTGTGTGTATGAGTAACCGTTCATACTTCGACTCTACACACACAAAAAAAATATGTATTTTGAAAGTAATTAAAGTTCGATATTGTAATATACTGCAGCACTTACATTCTATGATCATCTTAGCAGTGGAAGTGATGTTACGGACACTGACACTGATTTCACCTTCATCTTCATCTAACACATCCTTAATAATGAGTGTAAGTTTTGGACCAGCTACCTTGATCTGATATTTCGCACTGTCTTTCAATTTCTGGTTGTTAATAAACCATTGTACTTCAGATTTCCTGACAGGTTGTGTCAAAACTATCTCAAATGTGGCTGTTGTGTGTTCCTTGACTGTCTGTGTCTGTAGTTCTTGTACCACAGCCAGAGGTTCTGTAAAGAAACAATCAAAGCTTTTGATGTCTTCTGAATTGCTATTATGTTGAAATTAGGTTTTGCATTCATTTACATACTTCTAAAATACCAATAGTAATGTTATCTATGTTCACTTACCTTTAACACACTGAAAACAAATTAAACAATACATTATACACTTCTAAATATACGAGTCATGGAAATTATCATTGTAAGTATGGATTTGTACATGAAAATCACTTGTACTCCATCTTTCTCTTCTTTACATGTATTTCTGGTCCATGAACTCTGATTAGTTCCTAGGGAATTATTGTCATGGCTTTCAACAGAATTGTTTTTCCTATGGCTTTCAAAGAATATATTTTGTTTTTCTGGTGGAATTAATTTTAAGTTAACAATTCTATTCAATTTGAATAGGACTCTTAATTTTTGTACTGTTCATAACCTTATCATCCTTCTGAAATATAGTAAAGTCAAAAAGATATGAAAATAATCATGAAAGGAAATAAATTAAGAAGTACTGTAGCAAGAAAAGTAACACTTGAAAATACATCACATTACTGAAGTCATTTGTTTTAATACATCAGCCCTTCAAGACACCAATAAAAAGGTTTGATCACATTTGTCACCCAAAATATCACATACAGATATATTTTGACCATACAAACACTATTCATATAATATTATGTACCAAGGTGTGTTGAATTGTTATGTCTAGGCCACACATGTAGTACTAACAAGACATCTAATGCCTAACAATAGATAGTGAAGCATACAGTGTTTTCTGCTGTACATTCACTTTCACAGCTACAGGATACAAAGCATAATGTGCAAAAATACCTTTCGTATGTCCCATCATACATTGTGATGCTATGTAATCGTACATCAGTCTTTCTTCAAAAACATTAACCTACCATATATGATTGGTTTCTGTTAGAAATTTTACACTACCTCTGAGAGGAACTGGGTTGCTATATGTATATGTAATAACCTAATTGAAGTACAAGGGTGGTTTTCAAGTAATTTACCACTAAGGCTGGGTGCCCTATGGTGTCAATATTTCTTCCACTTGTCAGTTACTTGTAACAGTTCTGTACTGTCTTACAATTCAGGCTAAACAGTCCCATATATTGCCTATGTGACTCCTAGACCAAAATATGGGGAGATCTCAAGAATTAGTATAAGGTGTATTCCTAAGGAGATCCCATCAGATCATATAGTACGGTATATGGCATGAATTTTAGCAAACTAAAGCAAAGTGACAATCATTACCTTCGAAAATATAATCACTTAACATAGTTCTTTAAAGAAAGAGAACACTGGGAGGCAATTCAAATGGTGAATTCAGTACACTGCTGCCCACTCAAGAAAAAATACTGAAACACCTAGAGCACCCATGGTTATTTATCATTCACACACACACACACACACACACACACACACACACACACACACACACACACACACACACACACACACACACACACACACACACACACACACACACACACACACACACACACACACTTGCTATTACCTATGTATATCAGTTCAGAGACTTTTACTTGGTCACCAACAGCACAAGCATACTCTGCCTTATCATTGGCGCTGACATCATGTACACTCAAGCTACGCTGCTTGTCTGTACTGATTATTTCATATTTCTGAGAGGGCTTAATTTCAGTTCCATCTTTAAACCACTGTGCTTCTGCTGTTTTGTCTGAAACTGTGCATTCAAACACAGCTGTTTCATGGGCAGTCACTTTTACTGAATGCAACTCACTAATAGTGACATGGGGCTTGGCTGGCTTCACTTCTGGTTCTGTTAAGTAACGGAAGACAAACTTATAAAAGGAAAACTACAAAAGCAATGCATGGAAAAGGAAAAGCAAACTTAAAAGTGATGGGGAAAAGAATAAATGGCTGTGATAAAAACATAATAGTGGGAATATGGAAAGAAATTTTAAAGCTTAGGATAATACTATTACAAGATGAAGCAAAGAGGTGTGAAGGACCAGAGGATGAAATTATGCAAAATTATCATTTTTCTTTTAAGAATGATAGATGCTCGGAACTAAATATAAGCATAACAATTGCAAAGGAATAATCAAATAAATAAAAAAAATTAAAAACTGCCAAAAGTGCAAATGAAGAAAAGCAGTAATTATAATGGTGACATGCAATAAAAGGAAAAAACAGACACATATCCAGACAGACATAAGTCAGAACCACAGTGGAGACACATGGAACAATACCTTTGTATTTCAGATGGGCAGTGGATTTGTGATCCCCAACATGGCAACTGTAATCTGCTTCATCATCTGATGAAACATCAAATATAACCAAGGACCTTCTCTTGCCTTCTACTTCCATATCATATTTATCAGAGGGGCCAAGTTCAAGATCTCTTTTCAACCAAATGACTTGAGCACTCTCATGTGAGACGTGACAGTCAAATTTGACTGTCTGCCCCGCCGTGGCTTCAATATTTACTGGTGCAATTACAATCTGTAGTTTCACTTCTGGTAAAGAAAAGCAGAGTATCTTTGACATTGGCCATATAAATGCTCATTGTCTTGCTCACATTCATCCACATTCACACATAAACCATCCAAATCAACACAAAAGTCATTATCTTAGCTAAAAAAATGAAATGTACATAATACAGTAGCTCAACCCCGAGTAAATGTATGCATTCTATCCCTGTACTCTACCCTGGGTACATATGTACTCAAACCAAGGTATATGCATGTACCCTTCCAGAACCTTTCCACAAAGAACTGTATGATCAAAGCACTACGCAATATCACCCAAGGCATATACTATTTGACCGTCATGACTCCACACAATTATCAGATTTTATCATGTAAAAACCTGATCAGAATCTTCTCCTTTTAAAGTCATATAGTCTATTTGTGACAGCTACACTGTCATGCAGTAAACTATAACTGTGACATATCACTGCATGCACTGTCATTATTTTATCCATGCAGCTTGAACTCACCATAGATGAGTTGTGCAGTGCACTTTGACTCTTCCACAACAACAGAATACACGTCTTCATCAGGGGTATTTACATCATGTACAAGTAGTGATCTTTGTTTGCCTTTCACTATGATTTCATGTTTCTTTGATGGTGTTATCTCAACATCATTTTTGTACCATTTTGTTTCAGCATTCTCGTCAGAAATCTCACAGTAGAAAGTGGCCGTTTCATTGGTTCCCACTTTCACTGGTTCAATTTCTTTGAGGAATATCACAGGTGCCTTGGCGGGTTTCACAGGTGCTGGAAAATGTCATCCTCGGATTTAAGATTGCGATCAGATTCCTCTGCATGCCATATCATGCTTCCTTCGTACTTACTTTTATCGTCATTCCAAGCCCATGCATTGTGCATCTCAATTTCTCAAAATTTGTGTGTGATAGCACCAGGCTATGGGGTCTTCATAGAGGGTCACACACATAATAAAGAAAACCCCAGACAAGACTATATAACACTCACACATCAGCTTTTGCAAACTACTGTGGAGGTGCTTTACATTCCGAAATATTAATGTATCTATAGCAGCTGTTGTTATCCTAACAGACAACTGCATAGACTCGCATAAATAGTAAACAATTCCATGAAACTTTAGAAAAGTCACACACATTTATCAGTCTTTATTCCTGTTGATATATTCATTTAGTAATAAATTCTTCTTTACAAATTACCTTTCGATTCATTTAATTACGTTGTGTCTTGAATATTGAACACTCACTCTATGTATGAACACACATTCTGCTTTATGAGTTAAACTTTACAGAAAGCACACAATTTTGAGACTGCTTAGAGTTAAATTTTACAGAAAACACACGATTTTGACACTGCTTTATGAGTTAAACTTTACAGAAAACACACAATTTTGACATACATATTTTTGGTACCACAAATATATGCATTGTCAATCATACAGACAGGTCCACCATAGGGTTGTTATTAAATCGAGTTCACACACCATAACACATGCCTTGTAAGGAAGAACACACCTTGGGAATTCATATCCATGAAAATCAAACAATTTCAAACATTTTAGACAGTTTACTGTATGAAACTTTGACTGCAATAGGTTACCATATTGAATTGATTGCACCTAGTGTTTGGTGGTTATTTTAAATCGATTATTATAAACAAAATGTTTGAAACCATTCTGAATCAATTAAACAATGTGTTTGGTGGCCGTTTCGAATCAGCCTAAAACAACTAGTGTTTGGTGAATATCTCCAATCAATAGAACACCACAGAAGAATTCAAAGTATCTAAAATTTGTTGACAATTCAAATTTGATCTTTAATTTTTTTTAAAAATTGAAATTTTAAGCAAATTACCACAACCTATGAAGTCTTGAATTATCAAGGTGTATCTAACCTCAAAACACAGTAATGCTACTTGTCGGTATTTGAGTTATAGATCTATTCAGTGTGCAGCTAATCTATAATCTTAAGACCTAAGATAATTAGATATTATTCCCCAATATTTTTCTTCATTCAGCCAAGACAAATACAAATGACCCAAGGGGACCTTGTCACTACTCATCGAGTGACTCGTAGGGACAACCCTTTAGGCCAGGAGTATTTTCCAGCTGAATGAAGACAAATATTGCGAAATAATACAATTACACCATCGCCAGTAATATTTTGAATAAATCGGGAAAAGTGCAATCTTGAGTATTTTGAGTCATATTTTGACCACAGCAGAACCAATGGCATTGTCATGATGTAGAATGACCAGAGTATATATTCCATATTTTTTTGTTGAATCATATGCTTGACTGCAGTCTACTGCACTGTTATAGCAGTTCAATATGCCCGCTGGACTTCCGTGATATAGACGAACCCAAAAAACTTTTACTCCAAAAGATGTGATTCAATTCGGCAAAGGCTTATTTTACAAGTCGTCTTGTAGTTCTTAGAATATTGATCACTGCACACTGATTAAGATCATTGACTCACGACATCACTAGGATGAACTATAAATCCAAAACAGTACAGTTTCTTCAAGGAAATCTTACCTTCATAGATAAGTTCAGCTGTTGTCTTATCATCAGCCACTTCACAAGTATAATCAGCTTCGTCATCAGATTCTGCACTATGAATGGTGAGGGATCTCCTCCTGCCCTCCACCTTCATTTCATACTTTTCTGAAGGTTCAATTTCTACACCATTCTTGAACCACTTAGCTTCAGCAGTTTCATCTGACACTTCACATTCAAAAATGACATCCTGTTCAGGCTTGACAGCCTTGTCTTGGAGTCCATCAACAATAGTTACTTTGGCTTTGACTGGTTTTACTTCTGTTATAGAGAAAGGGTATACTATGAATTTATTTTCTGAAAATGAAATATGTATCAAACCATTTGAAATTGCAAGATTAACCAGGAATTATTTATTATAAAATTGAAAGATTTATTTCTCATAATACGACATAGAAAAACAGGTACCCTGTGCAGTGATCTTAGATTTACCTAGCATTATACCCAGGTACCTGTTCCTGTGGTAAAGAAAGAAAAAGAGCCATCTCTTCATAATAATTTACTTTGATTATTACTCTATGGTCAATTCTCGGTATCTATTATAGTATTTTATCTCATGCTAGAGGGTCAAAACAGAACTAGAAGGTCGACTTATTCTCATGCGCGCCTATAGTAATACATGTGTAGCGTGTGGAGCAGAAGTTATAGTGTCGACCAAAAAATCGAAAAGTCATTATTTTTATCACAAACCTAGGAAGTAGGATTCTATTCCAGGCACTCAGAAATATATTTCAGTAATGTACATTGTAGTATTAAAGCATTTATTGCCTCATACCAAAATACTAATATCATAGCTTAGTGTACTGCTAGGTATTAGTTTTCTTTTCTCCTTAAGTGATACCAATCTATTGATTTGCTGTTACTCTGGATTTCAATTATTGCTATAAAAATTTCATTTTTATGTGTCTTACCATCAACAAGGAGTTCAGCTGTAGTAAGCAAGTCTCCAAGTTGACAAGTATACTCAGCTTCATCATGTAGTGTAGTGTCTTTCACGACCAACGAGCGTCGTCTGCCTTGAATCTTGACCTCAAATCTCTCGTCATCAGGTTCAATAAGTTTGCCATCTTTCAACCATGTCACCTTGGCTTTTTCATCTGTCACCTCACAAGTTAGTTGAGCAGTTTCTTTCTCCATAACTTCAACATCAGTAAGGTTTTTAGCGAAAGCGAAGGATGGGACTTCTCTGTCTTCTGGGATAGCTTCTCTAGCCATGGCCAAAACTTGAGGCCTGTCTGCTTTCACCTCTTCTCTCTTTGTGGGTTTTTCTACCACTTCCTCTGCTAGCTGTTCTTCCCAGTGTTTAAGTTCAGGCCAGTCCATAACTTCTTCTTTCTGTTGTTTAAGCCACTCAATGTGCTTCAGGATAACACGGAAGTCATAGATTCCATGTTCCATCAACACTCTTTCAAAGTTTTTAGGTTCCACATCCTTTAGTAGTTCATTAATGTCAATGTCTTCTGGTGCAATTTCAATCCTCTTTGCCTCAGAAGGTCGTCTATTAAATAAAAAAAGGCAAAAGGAATTATAAGCAATAAACCACACTCCGGGGATGAAATATCCTAGGTTCTGACCAATTGACAACGTATACACTAGTGTCAAAGAATATGTGTATGGAATCAAGTGGTCAAAACTACTGATGATGGGGCAAATTACCAAGTTTAAGTGTCATCACTGCAATGTGATATATATTGTTTTTATTTTAGGTGTTAATTTTTTGTATGTCTTCCCATCCAAGTGCAATTTTATTTTGCGCATGTGGTGTATGTTTTGTATAATTTTTATTGACTTATCCCTTATGTCATCCTTATGAATAAATGAATAAATAAATAAATAAATAAATAAATAAATAAATAAATACATAAATAGGCCACTTTGTACTGCGTGCAGAGGTGGGACCGGCCTTAATACAGATACAGTGGCCATGATGGATGCTGACAACATAAAGGATTGACTGTCAAATACTATTCTCATTCAGGGCCATTTGGAGGCGTGCCAACTGAGCTACATCACTATTATATCACAGTTATTTTAATGTCCAGACCAATCAGATCTCTGGATTTGCACCATCAATATACTTGTATAATGTCCCATATACATGTATCACAAAAAATGATTAACAGTACAGTAAGCAAGTCTTTGGCTTCTTCATGTAGTGTGTAGGATCTTTCTTGATCAGCTAGCGGCATTCAATGACATAATTTAGATGTACATAATGTATTAAAGCTACAAAGCCAACAGAAACATCTATAATACTATTGATTGTGTTTAATAACAATGTCAGGAGACAATTCTTTTTCTCATCAATGGCATACATTAAATATTATACACAACACTTCCACTGTAAGTATTATTACTCAGGTATTTAAAGTTTTATAAAGGAATCAAGCAATCTTCCTGCCATACCTTTTCAGTACTTTGCCGTAATCTGGTTCTTCAATTGGTTTTTCTTCCACAACCAGCATGGCACCAGACTTTGCTTCACCAACAGTATTACTGATCTTAACAGTATACTTCCCAGCATCCTTCATTTTGGTTTCTTTTTTAATCATTATATATTCATCAGTTTCTTCATCGCGACGTACTGTGAACTCCTTACCATCAGTAATTTGCCTCCAGCCGATAGACCAGTTAACCTTTGGTATTGGATAACCACCAATTTTGCAACGGAATTCAGCTGGTCCATCTATAATAGAGTGTTCAATCATTTTATTAACTAGTATTTTATTGCTCTTTCTTTATATAATTATTACCCCTTTCACAGACCTTTAGTGGCACAATGGTCTGTGTGTACTTCCTCAACTACCAGCAGTGCATACAATCCATTCCAGCATCTGTAAGGATTCAAGCATTCACATTGCAAACTTTATTCTACCATATCTCCAATTAAACAGCTAGGTTGACTGAGGCACAATCATGGTTCAAATCTTGGCAAAGGGCTTTAGCCATTCAGAAACAAGTGAAGCTTGAACCTGCAACCTACAAATTGCAAGCAGGTTGCACTAACCATTCAACCAACATGACACCCCTATAATACATGTATATCAGTTGTGAACACACTTGATGAAAGAAGAAGTTTAAAATGTAAGAGTATAAAGTATGGGGTGTAAACATCATTATTACAGGCTTGCAAATAGAATATTTAGATCTGTTGTGTACAGATGTAAGTATGAAAAGAATAAGCAGTGAGACTTATGAAAATAATGTTATGTTTACCTGTAAAAGCTTTACATTTCTTAGGTTCTTCAATAAAGTATGGAGCAACATCATCTCGTTTCTCAGCTGCTACAGCTTCAACCGCTGCTACTTTCACGGCCATGATTGGTTCTTGTTCAACAGGTGCAACAGTTTCCAAAGGTGCTACCTTTTCTTCCATAAATGGTGCTTGTTCAACAGGTGCAACAGCTTCAACTGCAGCAACCTTGCGTTCCATGATCGGTTCTTGTTCAACTGGTGCTAAGGCTTCTACTGGTACAATTTTCTCTACGACGATGGGCTCTGCTGCAGCCTCTTCTGGAGCTGGTGAATGGAGAAAATAGCATGATGGAGTTATAGCACAACTGTATTTGGATGTTGCTATGGGTGTGATCTTGTTGCAAGGCATATTTGCATACATTTCTTGAATCTTCATTAACTTACCAAGGTAATATACCAAATATCATGGCAAATGGTCCAGCAGTTTTTTACTTTAAGTTGTATACACACACACACACACACACACACACACACACACAGACAGACACTTTGCCATGCCTCAGTTCAGTTGTGCTAAAAAACACAACAAGCCCCTAGTGCATGTACTCAATCATAAAACAACTAACAAACACAAGGTGTCAAGCAAACAATAAGAATTCAAATGAACTAACACTGTTATACCAATATCTATCATACCAATAAAACTTACTTTCTACAAGCAGTTCGGCTGCACATTCCACTTTGCCGACTTTGTTCTTAGCTTTACAAGTGTACTCTGCATCATCCTCCAGAGAGACCTCCAGCAGGGTGAGTTTATACTTGTTACCGTCATGGTCCAAATGAACAGTTTTGCTTGGTTTAAGTTCTTTATCGTCTTTGTACCTGCACAAGGTCACAACAACATCAAATTATCAAATACAAGCCTTAACAAAGATGAAAAATATTGAGCATTCCAACCGTCTACAATGAAAAAAAAATTAAGCTGCAAAGAAGAATGATTGGGTCAAATAGTGGTGTAAGCTTAGGATTTATGTCCAGACCAATCAGAACTGGGTTCCTGTTACAACTTTTGTCATAAAAGTACATAAAAATGTAAATGAATCCACGTACCAACTGACTTCAGGTTCTGGTTTACCAGTCACAGTACATTCAAATGTCGCTGTTTTAGTTTCTATAACTTCAGTGTCTTGGATTTTTTTTATGAATGTGGGTGCTTCAAGCTCTTCTTTAGGTGGAGCTGGGATCTCCTCAGGTGCTTCTGAGTTTACAATGGAAATATTCATATGACATTCAAATCTAATGCAGACATATGTGATTAAGATTGTGAAAGAAACCTTCTTGGACACTTTAAAGTACATATAGACGTGTGTTACATGAATGATGTGTTCTCAAAAACAGGTTCAAATGGTCAGAACTTCAAATAATTAGAATAATGTTCATTGATACTCAAGACAGACAACAGTAATGTTGCCAAAACACAGACATGAAAAATGTTATGTATCAACAAACATTACATAATTATCTGATGTGCTCAATTGCATTTAGAGGTTTGTTCTGTGACTGCTGCATCAAATGCTCAAGAATATTTGATCATGAGATGAGTTTAGTTAAAAGTAGATGCTTGATTCCAAGCTTTTTCTCTCCTGTCCAGAAGGTCTCATTCAAATCTTGCACAAAAATGAGACATCATCACATGCATTTAGATAACAGTACCCAATAAGACAGTTGTCAGATATTCATTGATTCAATTACTGTACATGAAGGAGAGCAATTGAGAGCTGGGTTCCTGTAACAAAAAAGAATATTTAGATCCAACGAGATATGCATTGTTATTGTTGTTGCTCATGACATGCATATGTCAAAGTTACAACCAAGTTTATTTGTACCCTCTACGGTGAGTTTTGCCCTGGTAACTGCTTCTCCTGCAGGGTTTACAGCTTTACATTTATATTCTCCTGCATCATCAGGGAATATTTCAGGAATATCAAGAATGGCTATCTCATTCCGGTAGGTCTGTTTGAAGTCCTCAGATGGCTCAACCAACAGCTCATTCCTGTAGAAAGAAGATAAAACGTAAATTCTCTATCCCAATATACACATTCTGGTGAAAATTTGATTTTTTAGTTTACAATTGGATCCAGGTTCGAAATGAAAAAAAATTAACAAATTTTAACGACTAGTTATTGTTCTTTAATAATTTAATGATGTTGATTTCAAATTTGAGGGTAAGTGGTTCTGCAAATTGCGCCAAAAAAGAAGTAACACCTATAGTAAAGGTTTAAAATTGCACACATCAATATATGTATCATAGCTATATGTCAGTTTCTACTGTTTTGTGGTGACAAAATTGAAAAGATAGAATTGTGTTTCTATGGTTTTAGGAAAGTAGAGCATTTAGTCAACAAATTTTAATTCCTTCAAATCATTAATGAAACCTGTATCTATGGAAACAATGAATGCTATTTACCTGTACCAAGATACTTTAGGAGTTGGTTTACCAGTAACTTTGGTGACAAATTTAACATGTTCTCCATCTTTGACATTCTGTATATGACAAAAAATACAGTAAAACTACATGTAACTTTTGGAAAATATCACTCAAAAAGGCTTTAATTCCCACTTGTTCTAATGTCTCTGTTATTATAAAGTTCATCCACACTGAATTGTCATATGTATTGGAGGATGGCAAGCAATGTACAGCCATTATTGTAGTCATTTTATCCACACATTTCTTTGAGTTATATACATGTACACTGTAGTTTCCCTTGTTAGTTACAAACGAATGTAAGATATTTCATATGAGATGTATCCAGATTCAATCTGACATTTCAAATAAAGCACTGAATGTTACAGAATAAATAACCTTCAACATCTACATGAAATATTTTATGATTTAGAAATAAACTGTCAAGATGTTAAATGAATTCAAGTCTGTCAAATTCAGTACGCAAATGACAATGTATAAAATGTGAATGTGTCAACACTATTCAACTTCTGTTGATTGATACTTTTTGTTTACAGATTAAATATTTTAAAATACTAATGGCACAACTCACCTTATCTTTCAGTTCATCAATAAAGAGGGGTGCAACCAGTTCTGAAATATAAATCAAGGGAAATATTTGGAGAAGAATTCTTCTATGTACTACAGGCATCTGGACATATAACGCTGAATTCCAAACTATGCAGATTTCGTGTGGAGCATGACATCTCACCGGCATACGGCTCAGGCAGCAAACAGTGTGTTAAATAATGCAAATATATGCATGATTTGTAGGAATGTCTTGTTGTAGGCAATTACACATGTAAGCAGCTTTTGGGGTTGACCTGAATCAGTTTTATGGGAGAGTATATAACTAAGGCAAAAACCTAATTTTCATATTTTCTTTTTGCTTTCATTGCATCACTGTATTGTTGATGTGAAAGTCTATTTCCATACTTAACAGATGAATCAAAATAAAGGAACATAGCAGGAGCCACTTCCCTTGTAAGTTGACTTCAACCAATTCTAAAACATTAACAGAATACCAAGGAGAGTGTCTGACATGATTGACAAGATTAATGTGTTGAACTTTTTCATAATTTTCTACTATTTTCTGAGAAATGACATGAATCCTTAAAATTGTTTCAGGGCCAAATACTGAAATTCAAAGAAGACGGCTTTATACCAATCAGAATTTTAAAACCTTCACAGAGGGGCAAAGCCTGTAATATTGGGAATGTCAAATTGACAAGCAATGATAATGAATATCTTCTTACATTACAATGATGCTACACACATTTTTCACACCATAACCCAAAGTATATATTGTTCATAAAAATACCATTCTATTTAGTATGCTCATTACTTTTATGTGACTGTGAAAGGGTACCTTTCAAGTTGCAAATAAATAAATATATAAATAACTAAAAGTAGACGAATTTTGTGATTATTGTCCTTTCCCTTTCTTTCATTTTTAAGCTGTTTTTTAGGAGAAAACAATGAACCATTTTTTTAGTTTTGTAGGAATATCTTGATATGATACTAACAATCTTGAAGCAATGAATGGTGTGTGTCACTATTTTGTCATCTGTGCCATTGTACCACATGAAATTTTAAACAACTTGAAAGGTACTTTTTAAAGAGAGGATAGGGAAATTGATGTCACACAGAGGTATATGAACATGACAATGGTAGTCATTTAAGATGAAGTCATTAGAGGTAGACATATGAGGGGTCGGAGGACTGTGATGTCACAAAACTGTAATTGCAGCATAATGACAAGCTGTACGCCATAACTATATAAAAGGTCAATGTTCAATCAATCAATCAGTAACAGATGTGTGACAATTGCCATCACTAATATAAATTTACAAATGTGGAAACGACCGGTAAAATAATCATGAACAAGCATTTTGGTCTGTAGGTTTGGAAAAATATATTACAACTTTGTACAACATGATAATAATTAAAATAATTTCTGGAATGTATGGTCAAATTGGATTTCAATTATAAATGACACTGGATTTGATCATCATATTGTTTAGAAACGTGTATATAAATTTATCCAAAATTTTGTTTCATCATTTTTCCTCTTGAGCTTTAAACTGAACAGATTGGAATAAAGTTGTTGCTTTTAATACGAACTCTTACTCTTCACGTTTATCAAAAGAATCAGTCACAACTAACTGTTTCAAATCTTAACTTGAGAAATAATCATGTCCCTTGCATTATGCTATCACTATCCATTTCAGGATCAGTTCTATGTTGCATTTTGATTGAAGTCTAAGATGTAAATACAAAAATAATGGTTTGTAACATTTGGACTATGACATATATGATTGAGTTAACAAAGGCAGAAATATAATGCATACAATTTTGATTGTTAAAAGATGGATTATGGTTACATGAGAAATGTGAAGAATGTTCAAAGTACTGAGATGACTTGATAGTAACTTATCGAATACTAAAAAGCAAGCTCCTACGCAATGTTAGAATTAACTAGAATGCTTCACACTGAATGTAAATAAAGCTGTATGAGTAGTAGCCATGTTTAATTCTGATTCACAAACTATGTCAGATCAGACTGCAGTCATGTTTGATTCTGATTGGTGGATTATGTTAAAGATAAGACTGCAGCCATGTTCGATTCTGATTGGTGGATTTTGCAGAATTTCAAAGTTATCTGACAAAGTCAACAACAGTACTAGGAGTTGGTACCACACAAAGTTTTGTATGCCTTCCAGAATTATTGTAATTATGTACACATACAAATGGCCGACACTGATAGCGAGCAAACATGTATGTGATTTGACACACTCTATCTCACTCTGAACACAGTCATCACGGCACTCATTCAAGGTCAAAACTGACAAACATTGTGTCAAAATCCATGAGTGTGCTTATAATCAGTGTCTGCAGCTTGCTTAAGGAAAAAAATGATGTCAATTGCTCTGGAAGGCACAAAAACATTGCTTGGTATAATCACGGCAGATATGAAGCTCTCATGTGTTTTACTGATTAGAAAGTATCTTTTGTGAGTCTTTCAATAATGATCATTAACGAATCAGACAACAGGTGTCATTCTTTTCCACTGCGTTCCAACCAATCAGAGTGAATCTTAAAAAAGCCTTCATAAGAACATTAATCAGGTTGAACTTTCTCTAAGATGTCATGTCATACCCATGATCAACTCTGAGACTCAATGTTAAGGCAGTATTAAACACGGAAGTCTGATGAGATCAGTTGTTAAAAGATCCAATATGGCTGTTACCATGGCAGTGTAAGTCATACGTTAGTGAAGCATTCTGTTGTATAATAACACTGCATAGGTGCTTTTGACATACATATAGGTCTCACACATTTGGAGAGGCAGCGATTAGAGCTACGAAGGCTAACAGTAAGCAAGCAGCTGGTGAAGACAACCACCAAGTCCCATACTGTACAAGCAAGCAAGACACAAGACAATGCCCTCAATGTCAAACCATGCAATCTATTCAGATGTTACAATGATAAAAATACATGACTTTGAATATCACATTACAAAAAAGTTATTAATGATGTTACATCATTGGAATGAAAGTCTAATAACTTCAAGAATCTAATAATATCTATATCTCGAAGTATAAAATTGCAGTAGCTGCCGAATTGAGTGAGTCAAGTGTTAGCCAGTTAGTAGAATTGTTACAAAAATAGAGCCACACTTGAAGTAAAGTTTTAATACATAAATTACAAATTAGTTTTGATTTTGTTACTTTGGTTATAAATTCCCCATCACAAAAAAATCCAATAAATGGTTAAATATCAGAGTTGATTATATATCCGCTAAAAATTGCACTTTCTGAATGGAACAAGTTCCTTTCACTTAAAAACCAAATGCAGCTGCAGAAGTGTTGATATTTACAAAGTATAAAACCAGTACTAGCATTTTAAATTGCCCAAAGAAATATTAATAAATAATGCAATATTTACACTGACATGATTTTAATGAAACAAAATTGTTTTCAATAAATATGAAAGATGAGTCGGTGATTGATTAATGTTCACAAATTTGAATTACGTGAAATAAAAACCTTAACATGGTGCCCACACAAGTGTACAGTGATTTGGTGTACATAAGCAAATCAACTTGATGTGCAAGATTATAGTGATTATCAAGGTGCTGGTGTTCATATATCAAAGCTTGCAATAAGACTGAGCTGTAAGCTTGTTACATAAGACATTTTTGTGAAAGCACAGCAAAATTCAGTAACAAGCAGTGCATGCTATTTGCGTCTGACTGTCAATTTCTGGTCAAATCAGTAGTGTTATATTACACCTTGGTGTCTTCAATAAGGGTTGAAACTTCACAATGTCAAAGTCATCTAATAAACTTGCTTAATGTGAAACATTTTGATTAAATCTCATTCAAAAAATACAGTTTCAATTAAATATGATTGATAAACTTCAGACTGTATCTGTCATTTGAGCAATCTTTGCTGAAACTTCCTTATTTGTTTATCCGATTGCATACTATTTTGTATGTCTGATCAAATTTTGAGTCCATTATTCAAATATTGTATCCTGTCTTTTGTCCCTGATCAAAAGCAACAACTTAACAAAGTGTGCTAGTTTATGCTGTCTTTAAACCAATATGTTACTTCTGAAATGTGTCAATTGAAATTAGAATTCTGATCAACCGAATCCAGGTAAAATTGCTTTTGAAGGCAGTGAAACAGATTGATTTGTAATAGTTTTGTGGAACTCAATATCTGATATCAAGTTTACATTCTAGTTACATTTGTTTTTATCACTGACAAATGTTTGTCAATCGAAATTGATGATTTGAATTTTGATTATAGGTTCACTTGTTTTCATTAAATCAGGTGCTTGCATTTCCATGTTGCATAAATCAACAAAATTTGTTTCTTTGGAGTGCAGTACTTGCAGTAGCCTATACAACTTATTTTAAATTTCATCCCTGAGCTGAGCTGAGCCAACACACAATTTTCATTATTTTGTATTCTTTGGTTACTTTACGGTGTATCCAAAAGCATAAGATGCTTAACCACAAGCTTGATCTAAGCTTTGCACTATTTAGAATTATAAAACAAATTTTCTCATATAAATCAATTGGTCCTAAAGAAGATTTTCAATAAATAAAATTTTTCTTTTTCAAACATTTGTACATAACTCAAAAGTTGGTCCAGCATCAAGTTTTGAATCTATGAATTCTAATCATAGATTCAAAAAAAGGCATCTTACAATTTGCCTGTATTTGATGTACTCTGTTTTGGTCTGATTGACTACAAAAGAAAAACTAAAGCATAGCAAAATGCAATAAAAACAATCAAAATCACAGAAACATCCCATTCCAATGGAAAGGGTAGGATACCTTCAGGTACGGCCAACTTCTCTGCCGGTACTTCTGGTTCTGGTTCTGGAAAAGGGATAAAAATATCAAATATGAGATAAAATCACCATCTAGTAACATATTGTTTTCGACTCTCCAAAGCTGCTAATATTTATTAACCTATAACTAACAGTTGATACTCATGGTTGTATGCCTAAAAGTTAAAGCTTTCATATCATATGATTATTATATATGTTAAAATCATGCTTCAAAATCAGTAATTTGGTTATTAATTTGGTCATTTTAGGGGACCACAATGGAAATAAGTTGTTAAAACTTGTTTGTGTCATCCTCACCAAAGGTATTCAGTGATGTATCTGTTTTGTCTTTCATGTGAATGTGATACCTGCTGTATTGTATATCCATTTTAGTTTGTGGCTTTCCGAATATTTTTTGCCAAATCAAATTAAATCAAATCATATCATTTTAGTCTAGTTAACATTCGTTTTTCCTGTTTACCATTTCAGGTATTTTAAAATTATTCTGAGAATTATCTTATCTTAATGAAAGAGTGTAAGATTCTTGGAAATGTAACATGTTTGTTGAAACTTTACATTTTTAGAGTGCAAGCACCCGATTAAGAATTATTTAGAACTGACCATTCCTTGGTTAAAAATAATCGTTATCTCTAATTCATTTCTCTTAGTACTTAGTACTTCTCTCACTAGTTCTTTATAGTTGTCTTATGTGCACTGATACACACCTGGTTCTTTGAGAGTAGTGATGGTATCAGATTCTGGACTTGGTTCACTGACTCCAGCAGCATTTCCAGCACTGACTCTAAACACATATTGTGTGTTTGGTGTCAGATTGTCCACAAGGTATGTAGTGGTAGTGTGTGTGGTTGATATGGTTGTCCAAGTTTCAGTAACCACATGGCGCATCTCAATGATGTAGGCAGTTATGGAGCGTCCTCCATCAGATTCTGGTGGCTGCCATGTCAGAGTCAGGGTTGTTGTACTAATGTCTGAAACATCTGGTTTGCCAGGTGCTGATGGTTTATCTGGAGGAGAATATGAAAGGGCTGAAAATGTCTACTCATAAATACCACCTCAGTCTTTCATGCTCTAGAATCATACATACATACATACATACATACATACATACATACATACATACATACATACAATGTACATACACACACTCACACACATGCATGCATATACTTACATACATGCATACATACATACACACACAAATGCATACATACATACATACATACATACATACATACATGTATGTGATTGACTAATTTCAATTATTTGATATATTCTTGGATATTTGATAATTTTGACCGACCGACCCCTTTTGTATTATTTGAATATTCAATAAATAATTAGTATAGAAATATGAACTACCAGCCTACAAATCGCTAGTCCTGATATTTTGAAAGTTTCTTTTGTTAAAAACATTTTATGTTAATTCAAATAAAAAATGAAAGTAGCAAACTTGATTTTTAATGAATTTTAAAAATCAGGGATTATCACTGATGTGCTCATACCCTATATTTTATACTACTGTTTGGGTATTTGATTAACAATGCACCCTTACCATAGACATGAATAGTCAGTTTATGCTGATCCATAGCATGTTTATTTTCAACTTCAAAGGAATAATCTCCACTATCTTCAGGCTGAATGTCTTGGATTGTCAAAACTGAGTACTTCTCAGTGACTTCAACAGCATATCGGTCACTTGGTTCAATCTCTTTCTTTCCAAGATACCAAAAGGTATCAGGGGTTGGGATGCCAATGAACGTACATTTAAGAGGGACAGAATCTCCACGTTTCACTGACATGCTAGCAGGTCCTTCAGTGATCTTAGCTGCCACTGTTGGGTAAATAGAGAGGTGGACAGGTGTTACGCTGTTTACGTTGACTTTAACAGGTGTTTGTTGTCCAATAGTAAAATTAGTTTGTGATTATCAGAGAGACTTGATAACATGTCAGTGATGTTTAGCATGCATGGGGCATTTAGCAACTGCTGCAGTTTGACCAGAGGCCATAACTTTTAGTTTTTTCTTCCTCACTCCACATCAATGCTTTCCGCCATCATGGATCCCGTTCAGTTGGCTTAGTGATCTGCATTTGATGATATAAAGCTACACAACTGCAGCAAGTCAAACAATATTTTGTAATTTTTTTTTGCTTTGTGCTGGTGCAGATTGCTGGTGCATGCATGCAGGCAGACTATTTTAGGAGACTGTGCCTATTAAAAGTGGCAGGCAAGGGAGTCATACAGGATAAGAGTGCACATCAAAAGGCATCACACACATGCGACGGGTTGGATGAAACACATGAGGAATATGTTAATGTGACTGAACATGCCAAGTTACGTGATATGAGGTGTTTTCACCTTTTGCAATCTTGTAAAAATGGTGCAATTGCAAAAATAGGTGAAGTGCGAGGTACCATATTGCTATGAATTGGAAATGTATGATATGTATATATTGTACGAACAGCTTTAAACATGTGTAAACAAGGGCTGCAATTATCAGAGTAAAAACCAACATGACATAAAAAAAATGTTCTTATTCATTTCTGATTACATAATGGTGAAGGAATCATGTCATGGATGAATGGTTATGAAAGGTTGTGATGAAAATTATTTTATTTTTTTAAAATTGAAAATCAAGATCTTTATCATTAAGTTCTACTACTTTGTGCAAATGTGACTGACAAATTTCACATTATTCTGCAAAATAATTTTTCTTTGCATCTACCTAAAAAGTATTTTTGAATATGTCAGTTGTATGCTTTTACAGAATAGAATAGGAACTGGTGGCTTTTACTTGGATAACAACAGTGAACTAAAATAAATTGTGTAAGGAGATAGTCAGCATAACAGTACAAAATAAACAAATCTACACAAACACATTGGTACAAGCCATAATCTCAGCAAAGAAAGAGAAATAATAAGAAAAAGCAGCAGAGAGCGACCGCCATTGTTTCTGTTGAATCACTAACAACATACTGGGTTTGTACGCAACTATATGCAAAACTTAGTGGCTAAGCTAAACTGCCATGCTTAATTGGGGTATGAATTGCTTGCTACCATATGGTGAAATAAATGCTGCAGCTACGCTTAGCAATCTAGTGGAATTGAAATGATATGATTTGACTGAAGGGTTTCATGATCAGACTCTTAAGCATCCTCACAATTCATCTAATATGCGCAACCCATAAATTTTAGAATATTTCCATTTATTTCACAATTACAAAAGCTTTTAGAGACATATCAGTAATAATGAAACAAGGTTAAGTAACAGGGAGAACTAGCTGGGAAGGTAGGTAGCTTAATATTTGGGGTTTCTTTAAATGGCAATTTAGGTGGCTATGGAAAAAAAAACTATTTCTAATATCAGTTGGCAAGCTTACTACATTTACATATAACACTATACTCAGTCTGAAAAAAACATACACGGCAATTGGCTATGGCTACAAAATACACAACACAGTTAATAAATATAATTTGCCTTTAACAATATAATGTTTTGTATATTCTCATGAGTGGTTTGACAGTTTCCTTTTAGATGTAACTAATTCTAACCTGCCTGGACAGTTTTAATCATAATTGGAAAATTGTCCACATTCTAAAACTGCCATAAAATCAGGATTGTAATTTCTGACAATCCATATGTGAACAGTTTACACAGCGATTCCAAATTAAAGCTGGTAACGAGTTATTGTGAACCTGTCCTATTTAATTAATTACAAATAACACAAGAAACACATGGCTTGTTTAATTAACAGTAATTGTTATATATATATGGTGACACTATATTTTACAAAATAACCTTTCAGTAGTTTTAAAGTGTTTTTAGTTGCAAAATTATTACAGTCATAAATGAAGTCAAACCCTGCCCAGACTGTTACAAAGAACACTGAAACGAACTGTTTATTCCTGTTATTATTCCATGTAATGTTTGGTTCTTTAGTCAGAAAAACAAAATTTGGTAAACTTTTAGTTAAAGAGATTTGAGGGTATGAAACAATCCTGGTCCAAATGATCACAAACAACACTTAACTGCACAAAATAGTTTATAGTTTATGAAACTACTATAATTTTTGACGGAATAAACTTGAAAACTTTTTATAATGTTTCCAAAATGTACGCAGCTATGAAAAGAAATCTAAACCTAGCATAAAGACTATTCAAAAAAAATATGCTAAAACAAAGGCATTTGCAGTTACATAGATTCATTTGGTCAACTGCCTGCCACCTTTTCTCACATGCAGAGGAAAGATAAGATAGTTTGAAGCCGATACTAGAGAAAAATTTTATAGTAACTGCGTATAGGATCAACAGGATGTAGGTAGACCATACCTATGCAGGAAAAGAGGAGAAATCAAATACTAAATATAAGGAGCTAGCAAAGGAAAAAGTGGTTTTGAAACTACTGTTATTGACTGGATATGTTTGTTTCTACACATGGGACAAGCTTGCAGGGCAAAGTCATTTTTGGAAATGGAAACACTATTTTTGATTAATTACTTGATACTGAATAAAGATTCCTAAGTAAGGGAACCTTGCAGTGCAATAAGCAGTTGTTGGATCTAACATCTTCTATTTGCTGTATACTTACCTTTCTACATGTAAGAAAAGCTTGCAGCGCAAAACTGTTGTGTTTGAAACTATTTTTAATTGCTGGATACTGAATACGTAAGAAAAGCTTGCAGCGTAGCATTGCTTTTTGACACCACTGAAGACTTACAAGACTTCAGTAAGGAGAAGAAAAATGCAAGCTTTCACAGCTATGTATAAATTAGAAATGTTCATATTTTAGAGTGCCACTTACCTTGTAAAAGGAGCTCAGTTGTTGTTTCGGCTTGGCCCACTTTATTGGTAGCTTTACAGGTATAAGTCATAATGTCCTCAACAGTGACATTGCGAATAGTCAGTTTACACACACAATCCTCTGTATATTCCACAACGTAGCGTCTGGTTGGCATAATCTTTGTCTTCTTCTTGAACCATTGTACTTCTGGTCTTGGAATTCCTATCACCTTGCATTCCAAAGTTACATCTGTGCCTTCAAGTGCATCAACTACATCAAGTTCTTTAATAAACTTAGGTGGTTCAGTCAATATCGACACAGCAAAACCAGCTTTAGCTTCTCCAATTTCATTGGTGGCTTTACAGCTGTACTTGCCAGCATCTTTCTCCTTCAAGTTTTTGATAATAAAGACATGTTCATCCTTTTCTTCATCAAAGCTGACAGAGTAGTCAGGACCTTCTTGGCAATGTTTCCATCCCTTAAACCAACCACTTGTTGGCTCTGGATTACCTGAAATTTTGCATCTGATCTCAGCTGGTTCACCTGAAATGTTAAATCATTGAAATCAGATTAGTTATTCGTTGTTTTGCTTTGAAACAGCTAAATTTTATCAACTCTAACTGCTGGAATCGACAAGAATAAAATCCACCCATTGTCTTGGACTAAATAAAGGTAGAAGGTTTTTTACTTATAGATGTATACATAATTTGATGTATCACAAGTCTGCACACTCTATTACAGATTACTTTACTCTTATAGATCATCCCTATGATACAAGGCAAAGACATAGTGGTAACCTTTTTCTAGAGTATAATCATACAACATTTGGTCAATCTTCCATATCATACTCTGGCATTAAAACCTGGAACAATATGCCTGTTGAGATTCGGTCTATTGGCTCACGCACGAATTTTAAAAAGAAAGCGAAAGAGTTGTTATTCTCAGAATATGTATAACTATAATGCCATGTACAACTTTATATTTCTTTCGTGAACTGACTGTGGTGATTGTATGTGTTTAAATTTTACTGTTCCACTGTTGATTGTTGTGCTTTGTCATTTTGTTATGTTTCTTATTTGTTATAGTTTCTGTGGCAATCTTGAACATCGAGTATATACACCTACAAGTGCGAGTGTGCTTGTTAGTCACTAAGGGGATACAAGCTTGACTAGCTTTGCTATTTCTTGATCCCTTTTGCCATTTATTCTGTATGTGTATCTTTTTGGGATTAGTTTTTGTTATTATTATATTGGTGAATAAACTTATTATTAAAAGATGTTTGCCAAGTGGGTTGTCAGTGGTTGATTTATTAACCATTTGACCTTTGACTAGTGTGGTCAGGATATGAGTCCTGATCTGTGTTTGATTAACTTTGCCATTCTCTAAGTACGAAGAATGTTGCTCAGTTAACTCTACCAAACAACCCAGATCTTCCTTGGGCACTCCTTTTTCCTCCTGAATTAAAAAGCCTCCATCCATAGCTGCCACAGGCCTGAGGGATGATTATTGAAATCATGACTTATGACATAAAATTACTTACCTTCTGGTGCTTCACAGTCTTTTGGATTAACTATAAAGATAGGTGGTCTCTTTCCAGCTGTGGAGAGATACAATCTTAGCATAAATACCAAGCAACATTCATCAAATTATGTGGTATGGCAACACATCATTCATATTATGTATACCTTGTTAACAAACACTATAAACCTAAGGCAAAAAATAAACATAAGACCAAAACTCTGAAGCACCTCAATACTTCGATTCTTTTTTTCATATTCAGACCCTATCATGATTGCCTATACTACAATCAGTATTTCATACAAGGTGGAAAACCTCCTTAGGAAACAATGGTAACGAAAGTTTAGAGAGGATATTTGTCAAAATATATGGCTGCCTAATTTGATAAAGTTCCACAAGTACATGATATTTATATATTCACTGTGGGAGATCATTCTTTGGTCCAGATTCAGATGAAGTTTGTTGATCCATAATTATTCTATTTCATTCTTGCATAAAATGTCATAAAGTTGAATTAGGCAGCTTAAAGTCTTGTTTTGACAATTGTTTTTGACTGCTTCAGCTGTTTCTAAAGTTCAAGTATATTAAAATACATTGCAGTTTCTTAAATTTAATCTAAAGTAGTGATAGTGATGTATACCAACATACCTTCAACAATTAGTTCAGCTGTTGTTGTAGCTTCTCCAACTATGTTGACAGCTTTACAGAAGTATGTTGTTGTGAAGTATACTGGCACCCTTCTCATTTTCAAGATGCATGTGCCATCCTCTGTGTACTCAATAGAAGTTGTGTCATTTTCTTCAAGTTCCTCTTCCTCTCTGAACCATTTCACATCAGGTCGTGGGCGACCAGTCACTTTGCATTCAAATGTTACAGTGTCACCTTCTTTAACAGTAAGCTTCACAAGTTCTTTCACAAACTTGGGAGCTTCTCTGACTGGTTCGATCACTATC
Organism: Glandiceps talaboti; assembly: GCF_964340395.1. Taxonomy (NCBI): domain Eukaryota; kingdom Metazoa; phylum Hemichordata; class Enteropneusta; family Spengelidae; genus Glandiceps; species Glandiceps talaboti. The sequence continues at coordinate 11,872,110 of NC_135568.1, read as the reverse complement.
TCTGCTCTTGTAACTGCTTCTCCTGCAGGATTAACAGCTTTACATGTGTACTCAGCTTCATCAGCAATGTCTGTTTCTTCAATGACCAATGTGCTCTTTCTATCTTCTGGGAAGTCAACTGTGACATGATCATCAGGTATCACTTCAACATCATCTTGGTACCAAGTCAGAGATGGTTTAGGTTCACCCTTCACTTCCACATCAAGGTGAAGTCGACTACTTTCATCAATGGTCTGAGGAATCAATTCTTTCACAAAGACAGGTGGTTCCATGGGTATCTCAGCAACAACCTCTTCAGGAACCTCCTCAAATTTAGCTTCAAAAACAACAGGTTCTGCCTTCTCTTCTGGTTTGATTTCAAATTTGACTTCTGCCTCTGTTTTCTGGTAGTCAATTTCTGTGATTGGTTCTTCCTCAACTGGTTTCTTGATCTTGAATTCAACTTCTTCAAGGACCTTTTCTTCAACAGCAACTTCTACTTCAGCTTTGGGAAGTTCTAGTTTCATCTCCACTTCTGTGACTTCTTCTTTCACTGGTCTTTCAATGCTGACTTCAGCTTCAAAAGTCACTTCCTCTTTGACAACTTCCTCAATAGCATCAAAGAATTCTTCCTCCTTTTCTTCTTCAACTGCCTTTTCAACAACAGGTTCAGGTTCAGGCTCTGGTTCTGGTTCTGGAATACAATCATGAATAAAGATCATCAGTATTTATTTCTTTAAAGCTGAAAAATAAAGCTTTGTCAAGTACACAACAAACAGAATGTTAAGTGTATGTGGCACTGTGGCAAAGTGATCACCGTAAGATTAGCTAACTCTATGTGTCCATTATCACAAAAAACTTAAATATTCATACACTGTACAAACAAACAAACCGTAAGTTCAGTTAGGCTCAAAGGTGATGGCAAATGTCTGTATCCGAAATACAATTTTACACCATACGCACATCATAAAAGTAACTATCATTTGATCCTTGGTCATCACCATGATTTTCATTCCATGCAATTAAACATGTATTACAATTGGTAAATATGAGAATAACTCGATCTTATATTTTGACCTGCTAGTATTTGGTAATACATGTATGCCATTTAGGGTTGTTTGTGAATACCTACCTTTCACTTGTAAATCTGCTTTGGTTTCAGCTTGCCCAACTTTATTGGTAGCTTTACAGGTGTATGGTAGAACATCTTCATCTCCAACATTGTTGATTGTCAGTGTACATACACAATCCTTTGTATATTCCACAACATAACGTCTTGTTGGCATAATTCTTGTCTTCTTCTTGAACCACTGTACTTCTGGTCTTGGAATACCTGTCACTTGACATTCCAATGTGACACTGGTTCCTTTAACTGCTTCAGTCGTTTCAAGCTCCCTAATAAACTTAGGTGGTTCAGTCAATATTGACACAGCAAAACCAGCTTTAGCTTCTCCAACTTCATTGGTGGCTTTACAGCTGTACTTGCCAGCATCTTTCTCCTTTAAGTTCTTGATGATGAAGACATGTTCATCCTTTTCTTCATCATGGCTGACAGAGTAGTCAGGACCTTCTTGGCAATGTTTCCATCCCTTAAACCAACCACTTGTTGGTTCTGGATTACCTGAAATTCTGCATCTGATCTCAGCTGGTTCACCTGAAAAAATGAATGATCAAAAACTGGTTTTAGACTGCAAATCATTACTTTTAAACAATTAGCTATTCTTCACTAATACTGAAATCGCTCTAATTTCCTGACAACATACAGAAATATCTTCAGGTAATGTCTCTAGTGTTAGTCATAGAACACCTGTGGATCATGATGGAAAGAAAACAACATATAGATCCCACTCACATCTTGTATAGGGATTAATACCAACATTAACATACCTTCTATTGCTTCAGTGTCACGTGGGCTCACAATAAACACTGGTGGTCTCTTTCCAGCTGTAAACAAAATATATAGTAAATTATGAATATTCACTCAGAAAAAGGATTTCACATATCTGTTTATCACAAAATGGTACTACAACCAATAAAAGCAGTCATCAATATAATTGCGCAACACAAGTCAGAAAAAATAAACCCCACTCAAAACACATGCAAGTACTTACGTTCAACAATTAGTTCAGCTGTTGTTCTAGCTTCTCCAACTATGTTGACAGCTTTACAGAAGTATGTTGTTGTGAAGTATACTGGCACCCTCTTCATTGTAAGGATACAAGTACCCTCCTCTGTGTACTCAATAGAGGTTGTGTCATTTTCTTCAAGTTCCTCTTCCTCTCTGAACCATTTCACATCAGGTCTTGGACGACCAGTCACTTTGCATTCAAATGTTACAGTGTCACCTTCTTTGACAGTAAGCTTCACAAGTTCTTTCACAAACTTGGGAGCTTCTCTGACTGGTTCAATCAGTATCTCAGCTCTTGTAATTGCTTCTCCTGCAGGATTGACAGCTTTACATGTGTACTCAGCTTCATCAGCAATGTCTGTTTCTTCAATGACCAATGTACTCTTTCTATCTTCTGGGAAGTCAACTGTGACATGATCATCAGGTATCACTTCAACATCATCTTGGTACCAAGTCAGAGATGGTTTAGGTTCACCCTTTACTTCCACATCAAGGTGAAGTTGACTACCTTCATCAATGGTCTGAGGAATCAATTCTTTCACAAAGACAGGTGGTTCCATGGGTATCTCAGCAACGACCTCTTCTGGAACCTCCTCAAATTTAGCTTCAAAAACAACAGGTTCTGCCTTCTCTTCTGGTTTGATTTCCATTTCAAATTTGACTTCTGCCTCTGTTTTCTGGTAGTCAATTTCTGTGATGGGTTCTTCTTCAACTGGTTTCTTGATCTTGAATTCAACTTCTTCAAGGACCTTTTCTTCGACAGCAACTTCTACTTCAGCTTTGGGAAGTTCTAGTTTCATCTCCACTTCTGTGACTTCATCTTTCACTGGTCTTTCAATGCTGACTTCAGCTTCAAAAGTCACTTCTTCTTTGACAACTTCCTCAACAGGTTTCTTGATCTTGAATTCAACTTCTTCAAGGACCTTTTCTTCAACAGCAACTTCTACTTCAGCTTTGGGAAGTTCTAGTTTCATCTCCACTTCTGTGACTTCTTCTTTCACTGGTCTTTCAATGCTGACTTCAGCTTCAAAGGTCACTTCTTCTTTGACAACTTCCTCAACAACATCAAAGAATTCTTCCTCCTTTTCTTCTTCCACTGCCTTCTCAACAACAGGTTCAGGTTCTGGCTCTGGTTCTGGTTCTGGTTCAGGTTCTGGTTCTGGCTCTGGTTCTGAAATACAATCAGATATAAAGTTCATCTTGTAGAACCCTCTGTCCAGTACATGACATACAGTATATTAAGTGCCAAAGACATTGAGGCAAGGGATTACAGTAAGATTAACTAACTCAATACATCCATACAACAGAATGTCACTTTTACATACTTGAACCATAGGTTCAGTTGTACTCAAGGTGGTAGCAACTGATAATACCATATTAAAATACAATTCTACCCCATAGGGACATCATAAATGGAACAATCATTTAAATCTTTGTCAAAATTATGACTTTTCCTCCATGAAATTACACAATCAAGTCAAGTGTTACAATAAATGCACATGATGATAATAAGACAATTCTGGCCCTTAGTATTTGGTAATATGCCATTACAGGTTGTTTGTGAATACCCACCTTTCACTTGTAAATCTCCTTTGGTTTCAGCTTGTCCAACTTTATTGGTAGCTTTACAGGTGTACGGTAGAACATCTTCATCTCCAACATTGTTGATTGTAAGTGTACAGACACAATCCTTTGTATATTCCACAACATAACGTCTTGTTGGCATAATTCTTGTCTTCTTCTTGAACCACTGTACTTCTGGTCTTGGAATACCTGTCACTTGACATTCCAATGTGACACTGGTTCCTTTAACTGCTTCAGTCGTTTCAAGCTCCCTAATAAACTTAGGTGGTTCAGTCAATATCGACACAGCAAAACCAGCTTTAGCTTCTCCAACTTCATTGGTGGCTTTACAGCTGTACTTGCCAGCATCTTTCTCCTTTAAGTTCTTGATGATGAAGACATGTTCATCCTTTTCTTCATCATGGCTGACAGAGTAGTCAGGACCTTCTTGGCAATGTTTCCATCCCTTAAACCAACCACTTGTTGGTTCTGGATTACCTGAAATTCTGCATCTGATCTCAGCTGGTTCACCTGAAAAAATGAATTATCAAAAAACGGTCATAGCCTGCAAATTATTACTGTTAAAGAATGAGCTATTCTTCACTAATACTGAAAGCCCTAATATCCTGACAACATACAGAAAATATCTTCAGGTAATGTCCCTAATTTTAGTTGTAAATACCAGTACATCATGATGGAAAGAAAATAACAATGAAATCTCATTCATATCTTCAATATGGATTAATAACAATGTTAACATACCTTCTATTGCTTCAGTGTCACGTGGGCTCACAATAAACACTGGTGGTCTCTTTCCAGCTGTAAACAAAATATATCATGAAAATTCACTCAGAAAAAGGTTTTCACATATCCATTTATTACAAAATGCTACTTCAATCAATAAAAAACATAGTCATCAATATCAAGTAGGTGATCTGCATAAAACTTGATTTTCAAAGAAGGGATTCAGAGTAATGACTAAATAATTCCAGATGCCAAGGAATTTAATATTTTGAAGTATTTCTGTGCAGCCATAGAAAGAAGAAAATAATGTTCAAAGTCATGCCATCATCCATCCACTTATAACTGGAAACACTGTAACATAATGTAGCATAAATTTAAAAACTATTATGTGCGTAACACAAATCATAAAAATAAACCCCACTGAAAACAAGCAAGTACTTACGTTCAACAATTAGTTCAGCTGTTGTTCTAGCTTCTCCAACTACGTTGACAGCTTTACAGAAGTATGTTGTTGTGAAGTATACTGGCACCCTCTTCATTGTAAGGATACAAGTACCCTCCTCTGTGTACTCAATAGAAGTTGTGTCATTTTCTTCAAGTTCCTCTTCCTCTCTGAACCATTTCACGTCAGGTCTTGGACGACCAGTCACTTTGCATTCAAATGTTACAGTGTCACCTTCTTTGACAGTAAGCTTCAAAAGTTCTTTCACAAACTTGGGAGCTTCTCTGACTGGTTCAATCAGTATCTCTGCTCTTGTAACTGCTTCTCCTGCAGGATTGACAGCTTTACATGTGTACTCAGCTTCATCAGCAATGTCTGTTTCTTCAATGACCAATGTACTCTTTCTATCTTCTGGGAAGTCAACTGTGACATGATCATCAGGTATCACTTCAACATCATCTTGGTACCAAGTCAGAGATGGTTTAGGTTCACCCTTCACTTCCACATCAAGGTGAAGTTGACTACCTTCATCAATGGTCTGAGGAATCAATTCTTTCACAAAGACAGGTGGTTCCATGGGTATCTCAGCAACAACCTCTTCAGGAACCTCCTCAAATTTAGCTTCAAAAACAACAGGTTCTGCCTTCTCTTCTGGTTTGATTTCAAATTTGACTTCTGCCTCTGTTTTCTGGTAGTCAATTTCTGTGATGGGTTCTTCTTCAACTGGTTTCTTGATCTTGAATTCAACTTCTTCAAGAACCTTTTCTTCGACAGCAACTTCTACCTCAGCTTTGGGAATTTCTAGTTTCATCTCCACTTCTGTGACTTCTTCTTCCACTGGTCTTTCAATGCTGACTTCAGCTTCAAAAGTCACTTCTTCTTTGACAACTTCCTCAACAGGTTTCTTGATCTTGAATTCAACTTCTTCAAGGACCTTTTCTTCAACAGCAACTTCTACTTCAGCTTTGGGAAGTTCTAGTTTCATCTCCACTTCTGTGACTTCTTCTTTCACTGGTCTTTCAATGCTGACTTCAGCTTCAAAGGTCACTTCTTCTTTGACAACTTCCTCAACAACATCAAAGAATTCTTCCTCCTTTTCTTCTTCCACTGCCTTCTCAACAACAGGTTCAGGTTCTGGCTCTGGTTCTGGTTCTGGTTCAGGTTCTGGTTCTGGCTCTGGTTCTGAAATACAATCAGATATAAAGTTCATCTTGTAGAACCCTCTGTCCAGTACATGACATACAGTATATTAAGTGCCAAAGACATTGAGGCAAGGGATTACAGTAAGATTAACTAACTCAATACATCCATACAACAGAATGTCACTTTTACATACTTGAACCATAGGTTCAGTTGTACTCAAGGTGGTAGCAACTGATAATACCATATTAAAATACAATTCTACCCCATAGGGACATCATAAATGGAACAATCATTTAAATCTTTGTCAAAATTATGACTTTTCCTCCATGAAATTACACAATCAAGTCAAGTGTTACAATAAATGCACATGATGATAATAAGACAATTCTGGCCCTTAGTATTTGGTAATATGCCATTACAGGTTGTTTGTGAATACCCACCTTTCACTTGTAAATCTCCTTTGGTTTCAGCTTGTCCAACTTTATTGGTAGCTTTACAGGTGTACGGTAGAACATCTTCATCTCCAACATTGTTGATTGTAAGTGTACAGACACAATCCTTTGTATATTCCACAACATAACGTCTTGTTGGCATAATTCTTGTCTTCTTCTTGAACCACTGTACTTCTGGTCTTGGAATACCTGTCACTTGACATTCCAATGTGACACTGGTTCCTTTAACTGCTTCAGTCGTTTCAAGCTCCCTAATAAACTTAGGTGGTTCAGTCAATATCGACACAGCAAAACCAGCTTTAGCTTCTCCAACTTCATTGGTGGCTTTACAGCTGTACTTGCCAGCATCTTTCTCCTTTAAGTTCTTGATGATGAAGACATGTTCATCCTTTTCTTCATCATGGCTGACAGAGTAGTCAGGACCTTCTTGGCAATGTTTCCATCCCTTAAACCAACCACTTGTTGGTTCTGGATTACCTGAAATTCTGCATCTGATCTCAGCTGGTTCACCTGAAAAAATGAATGATCAAAAACTGGTTTTAGACTGCAAATCATTACTTTTAAACAATTAGCTAATCTTCACTAATACTGAAATCGCTCTAATTTCCTGACAACATACAGAAATATCTTCAGGTAATGTCTCTAATGTTAGTCATAGAACACCTGTGGATCATGATGGAAAGAAAACAACATATAAATCACACTCACATCTTGTATAGGGATTAATACCAACATTAACATACCTTCTATTGCTTCAGTGTCACGTGGGCTCACAATAAACACTGGTGGTCTCTTTCCAGCTGTAAACAAAATATATAGTAAATTATGAATATTCACTCAGAAAAAGGATTTCACATATCTGTTTATCACAAAATGGTACTACAACCAATAAAAGCAGTCATCAATATAATTGCGCAACACAAGTCAGAAAAATAAACCCCACTCAAAACACATGCAAGTACTTACGTTCAACAATTAGTTCAGCTGTTGTTGTAGCTTCTCCAACTATGTTGACAGCTTTACAGAAGTATGTTGTTGTGAAGTATACTGGCACCCTCTTCATTGTAAGGATACAAGTACCCTCCACTGTGTACTCAATAGAGGTTGTGTCATTTTCTTCAAGTTCCTCTTCCTCTCTGAACCATTTCACATCAGGTCTTGGACGACCAGTCACTTTGCATTCAAATGTTACAGTGTCACCTTCTTTGACAGTAAGCTTCACAAGTTCTTTCACAAACTTGGGAGCTTCTCTGACTGGTTCAATCAGTATCTCAGCTCTTGTAATTGCTTCTCCTGCAGGATTGACAGCTTTACATGTGTACTCAGCTTCATCAGCAATGTCTGTTTCTTCAATGACCAATGTACTCTTTCTATCTTCTGGGAAGTCAACTGTGACATGATCATCAGGTATCACTTCAACATCATCTTGGTACCAAGTCAGAGATGGTTTAGGTTCACCCTTCACTTCCACATCAAGGTGAAGTCGACTACTTTCATCAATGGTCTGAGGAATCAATTCTTTCACAAAGACAGGTGGTTCCATGGGTATCTCAGCAACAACCTCTTCTGGAACCTCCTCAAATTTAGCTTCAAAAACAACAGGTTCTGCTTTCTCTTCTGGTTTGATTTCCATTTCAAATCTGACTTCTGCCTCTGTTTTCTGGTAGTCAATTTCTGTGATGGGTTCTTCCTCAACTGGTTTCTTGATCTTGAATTCAACTTCTTCTAAGACCTTCTCTTCAACAGCAACTTCTACCTCAGCTTTGGGAAGTTCTAGTTTCATCTCCACTTCTGTGACTTCATCTTTCACTGGTCTTTCAATGCTGACTTCAGCTTCAAAAGTCACTTCTTCTTTGACAACTTCCTCAACGACATCAAAGAATTCTTCCTCCTTTTCTTCTTCCACTGCCTTTTCAACAACAGGTTCAGGTTCAGGTTCTGGCTCTGGTTCTGGTTCAGGTTCTGGTTCTGGCTCTGAAATACAATCCGATATAAAGATCATCTTGTAGAACCCTCTGTCTAGTACATGACATACAGTATATAAGTGCCAAAGACATTGAGGCAAGGGCATTACAGTAAGATTAACTAACTCAATATATTCAGACAATAGAACTTCACTTTTACACACATGAACGATAAAACTTAGTTTAGATGTACTCAAGGTGATAGCAACTGACAATACCCTAAATACAATTCTCATAAATGGAATAATCATTTTAATCTTGGTCAAAATCATGACTTTTCCTCCATGCAAATTAAACATGTGTTACAATAAATGATAAAAAAGTCATTTCCAACCCTTTAGTATTTGGTAATATGCCATTACAGGTTGTTTGTGAATACCTACCTTTCACTTGTAAATCTCCTTTGGTTTCAGCTTGCCCAACTTTATTGGTAGCTTTACAGGTGTATGGTAGAACATCTTCATCTCCAACATTGTTGATTGTAAGTGTACAGACACAATCCTTTGTATATTCCACAACATAACGTCTTGTTGGCATAATTCTTGTCTTCTTCTTGAACCACTGTACTTCTGGTCTTGGAATACCTGTCACTTGACATTCCAATGTGACACTTGTTCCTTTAACTGCTTCAGTTGTTTCAAGCTCCCTAATAAACTTAGGTGGTTCAGTCAATATTGACACAGCAAAACCAGCTTTAGCTTCTCCAACTTCATTGGTGGCTTTACAGCTGTACTTGCCAGCATCTTTCTCCTTTAAGTTCTTGATGATGAAGACATGTTCATCCTTTTCTTCATCATGGCTGACAGAGTAGTCAGGACCTTCTTGGCAATGTTTCCATCCCTTAAACCAACCACTTGTTGGCTCTGGATTACCTGAAATTCTGCATCTGATCTCAGCTGGTTCACCTGAAAAAATGAAGGATCAAAAACCGGTCTTAGCCTGCAAATTATTACTGTTAAAGAATTAGCTAATCTTCACTAATACTGAAAGCCCTAATATCCTGACAACATACAGAAAATATCTTCAGGTAATGTCCCTAATTTTAGTTGTAAATACCAGTACATCATGATGGAAAGAAAATAACCATGAAATCTCATTCACATCTTCAATATGGATTAATAACAACGTTAACATACCTTCTATCGCTTCAGTGTCACGTGGGCTCACAATAAACACTGGTGGTCTCTTTCCAGCTGTAAACAAAATATATCATGAAAATTCACTCAGAAAAAGGTTTTCACATATCCATTTATTACAAAATGGTACTTCAATCAATAAAAAACATAGTCATCAATATCAAGTAGGTGATCTGCATAAAACTTGATTTTCAAAGAAGGGATTCAGAGTGATGGCTAAATAATTCTAGATGCCAAGGAATTTAATATTTTGAAGTATTTCTGTGCAGCCATAGAAAGAAGAAAATAATGTTCAAAGTCATGCCATCATCCATCCACTTATAACTGGGAACACTGTAACATAATGTAGCATAAATTTAAAAACTATTATGTGCGTAACACAAATCATAAAAATAAACCCCACACAAAACATGCAAGTACTTACGTTCAACAATTAGTTCAGCTGTTGTTCTGGCTTCTCCAACTACGTTGACAGCTTTACAGAAGTATGTTGTTGTGAAGTATACTGGCACCCTCTTCATTGTAAGGATACAAGTACCCTCCTCTGTGTACTCAATAGAAGTTGTGTCATTTTCTTCAAGTTCCTCTTCCTCTCTGAACCATTTCACATCAGGTCTTGGACGACCAGTCACTTTGCATTCAAATGTTACAGTGTCACCTTCTTTGACAGTAAGCTTCACAAGTTCTTTCACAAACTTGGGAGCTTCTCTGACTGGTTCAATCAGTATCTCAGCTCTTGTAACTGCTTCTCCTGCAGGATTGACAGCTTTACATGTGTACTCAGCTTCATCAGCAATGTCTGTTTCTTCAATGACCAATGTACTCTTTCTATCTTCTGGGAAGTCAACTGTGACATGATCATCAGGTATCACTTCAACGTCATCTTGGTACCAAGTCAGAGATGGTTTAGGTTCACCCTTCACTTCCACATCAAGATGAAGTTGACTACCTTCATCAATGGTCTGAGGGATCAATTCTTTCACAAAGACAGGTGGTTCCATGGGTATCTCAGCAACAACCTCTTCTGGAACCTCCTCAAATTTAGCTTCAAAAACAACAGGTTCTGCTTTCTCTTCTGGTTTGATTTCAAATTTGACTTCTGCCTCTGTTCTCTGGTAGTCAATTTCTGTGATGGGTTCTTCTTCAACTGGTTTCTTGATCTTGAATTCAACTTCTTCCAAGACCTTCTCTTCAACAGCAACTTCTACTTCAGCTTTGGGAATTTCTAGTTTCACCTCAACTTCTGTGACTTCTTCTTCCACTGGTCTTTCAATGCTGACTTCAGCTTCAAAAGTCACTTCTTCTTTGACAACTTCCTCAACTGGTTTCTTGATCTTGAATTCAACTTCTTCCAAGACCCTTTCTTCAACAGCAACTTCTACCTCAGCTTTGGGAATTTCTAGTTTCATCTCCACTTCTGTGACTTCTTCCTTCACTGGTCTTTCAATGCTGACTTCAGCTGCAAAAGTCACTTCTTCTTTGACAACTTCTTCAACTGGTTTCTTGATCTTGAATTCAACTTCTTCCAAGACCCTTTCTTCAACAGCAACTTCTACCTCAGCTTTGGGAATTTCTAGTTTCACCTCAACTTCTGTGACTTCTTCTTTCACTGGTCTTTCAATGCTGACTTCAGCTTCAAAAGTCACTTCTTCTTTGACAACTTCCTCAACTACAGGAGCGGGTTCAACCAACTCTTCTTTTGGCTCTTCTTTAACTTCTTCAACAACTTCTTCTACAGGTTGTGGTTCAGGGACAGGTTCTGGAAAAAATGGCAGTGACATTATCAGATACATGAATGAAACTTTCCTTTGATATTTCTGAATTTGAAGATTGTTGTTGGCATATTTTTAGTTTGTTGGCCTTGCAACATAGTTGAATTTTATAGAGGGAGCTAATGCATGAAAAGAGATACTAACTGTCATAACATAATATATTTTTACATGTGATTTGAAAAGGTTATAAATACCTCTGCAATATGTATTTGCAACAACATAAATAGATTATTAACAACTTTAATATTAACATGACTTTGATCCATATTGGTTATTGTTTTGCACCAACTTACATAAGTTCCATCCAACAGTTACCACCTTCTGGGCAGGATGTTAAAGATATAAAGCTTGTAATGTGCTTACCTGGACTAGGAGCTTTCTCTATCAGTGTTACTGTAAAGTTGGCTTTCACCTCTCCAAGGTCATTGGTAGCTTTACACACATATTTTCCAGCATCTTTAGGTTTGCTTTCTTTGATGGTGAAGACATGTTCATCAGTTTCTTTGAGATATGTAACAGTATACTCCTTGCCTTCAGTACAGTGTTTCCATCCCTTGTACCAGGAAACCGTTGGAGTTGGAATACCCTTGACTTTGCAACGGATCTCAGCTGGACGTTCTAAAAATGAAGAGAGCAACATTGTCAATTTAATATAACATATTGGCTTTATTTGATTAGTTCTTCTCTCCACAAGGTAATGTGACATAGCATATTAAAAACTAGTCAAAACGAAACCACTGGATTCAACTTATATAATTTCTTAACGAACATAGTGTAATTAAAAGCACATACAGATGGAGAATATTTCAATCACATTTCACCTTAAAATTAGTTTATTACTATGCACCTGTTATCATCAGTACTTAGTACATAATATCTGGAAATGGAGCCAATGAATATCACTTTATCTTTGATGGGATGGTAAAGTAAGCAAAAATATCTCACCTTTTACGGCTTCTGTGTCTTCTGGTTTTACAACAAAGGTAGGTGGACATCTTGCAGCTACAGGGAAGAGTATCATAACAATATCAATAATTGTCATGCCTCAAATACTTCCAATTTAATTCAAGTGTTGTGACTATTGTGATATAATTAAACCAGAACATCAAATGAAAACTGGAGAGTCTCAACCTAACACAATGGGTTCCCAACAGTTCTAATTAACTTACACCCAGTGTGTCCTCTAAGCCAATTTGATGAGCCACTGACGCACACAATTTCTAGTGACACACCAAAATTTAGTGTTCCCGTATCTCTTACTATGTGGTGACTCACAAGAAATACCAGTTTTTATCATTTGACTCACAACAACAAAATTAGGCTATCATTAGAGGGCACACTACCTACACCCTTTTATTAACAGAGCATCATCAGGTCACTATATAATCAGTATTGTAAAAATCATAAAACAATCTAGTTTTATAAACATACCCTGAAAACAACACTATAATCACACATGTTACTCTATGGTTGTTTTGTGTCTTTTCTATGGACCTGACAACTAACAACACAAATATATACGGTGCCTATACATTTACAGTGTGTTTCTTTCAAAGTACTTTCAAATTCAGGTAAAATTGTTCTACATTCAGTCACTTTTCAAATATGTTTCACCATTTCTCATATACTACTATGATGAATAATTCTTAACATTTAGTCCTAATGTTCTTTTCACAACACTGAACTTTCAAAAGATCTTTCAAATAGTTTCATGAAGGCAATTCATACTTACGCATAACAAAGAGTTCAGTTCTGCATGTATCTGATCCAACTTTGTTGACTGCTTTCACTTCATATTCACCTTCATCATCCATAGTCACTTCAGCAATTATCAACCTACAAATACCAACTTCTGTGTATTCAACAACATAATGATCATCACTTTCAAGTTCAATGCCATCTAGATACCAGGTCACTTCTGGTCTGGGAGTACCTGTCACTTCACATTCAAACACAACACGTTGACGTTCTTCAACTTCTAGTTCTTTGGGTTTTCTCAAAAATACTGGAGGCTCAAGAGCTTCTTCAAGTGGTGTAATTTCCTTGCTCACTTCATGAGTACGGAAGGCTTCCTGAATCTTGACAGCTGCTTCTTCCAATTCCTTCTCAGCAACATCTATGTCCAAGACTTCACCTTCTTCCACTGGAGCTTCTTTAAGCTTGGCCTCTACCAAGACTAGTTTGGGTTTCTCTTCTTCTGGTTTGATTTCCATTTCAAAGGTGATTTCTTCTGAAACAGATTGTACAAATTCAACATCAGCAGTCGTCACTTGTATGGTTTCTTCTGGCAATTTCATCTTTATTTCATATTCTACTTCCTGTTTCTCACGTTCTTCAACTTCAACCTGTATTTGAGCTGTTGCACGTGGGATTTCCAACACAACTTCAACCTTTTCTTCTTCTTTTGGTTTCTCAACAGGTACCTTGGCCTCCACAACAACAACTTCTTTCTCTTTGACAGGTTCTTCGACAGGTACAGCAGCTTCAATAACAATAACCTCTTTTTCTTCAATAGGTTCTTCCACTGGTATAACGGCTTCAACAACAACCACTTCCTTCTCTTTCACTGGTTCTTCAACAGGTTTAGCTGCTTCCATGACAATGACAACTTCTTTCTTCACAGTGGTATCTTCGATAGGAACCACAGCTTCGACTACAACCAATTCTTTTTCTTTCTTTGGTTCTTCAATAGGTTTAGCTGCTTCCATGACAACGGTGACTTCATGTTTTTCAGTGGTATCTTCGATAGGAACCACAGCTTCGACTACAACCAATTCTTTTTCTTTCTTTGGTTCTTCAATAGGTTTAGCTGCTTCCATGACAACGGTGACTTCATGTTTTTCAGTGGTATCTTCGATAGGAACCACAGCTTCGACTACAACCAATTCTTTTTCTTTCTTTGGTTCTTCAATAGGTTTAGCTGCCTCCATGACAACGGTGACTTCTTGTTTTTCAGTGGTATCTTCGATAGGAACCACAGCTTCAACAACAACCATTTCTTTCTCTTTCTTTGGTTCTTCAACAGGTTTAGCTGCCTCCTTCACCTCTTGAACCTCAATTTGGACAACTTCTTCTGTCACAGGTTCAGGTTCAGGGATAGGTTCTGTTGTTTCAAAAATGAAATAAAGATCATAACGTAAAGTGCCTTTAAGAGGAGATGGAAATGGGTCATCAGAAGATCATTCCATATTCTTCTCCACTCATGAAATATCAATATATATCAAAACTGATACAATACAGAATAGTTCTTTCAAAAAAAAATGGAGGGAACATGTCAATCTTATAAATATGTTACCGAACTACCCCAGGGCCTATATCATTTCCAACTTATTCATAATACAATCTTGCAAGCACACTTGGTTGTCATACATTTGATAAGTTCAGTTTTGTACTGCCTATATGGTTTTGTCCATTAAAATGCTGTCACAGCCATATCAACATTGACAAGAAGTCCTTTGTTAAAGACATCTATATGACTTATCTTTTAAACATAGTAGCATGATCAAACATTTCATAAAAGACCTTACGTTTGATATGGAGAAATTGAATCACCCATGCATGTCTTTTCTAAATCCTTCAATGATAATACTAACCTGGAGTAGGTGCTTTCTCCACCAATGTCACAGTAAAGTTGGCTTTCACCTCTCCAAGGTCATTGGTAGCTTTACACACATATTTTCCAGCATCTTTAGGTTTGCTTTCTTTGATGGTGAAGACATGTTCATCAGTTTCTTTAAGATATGTAACAGTGTACTCCTTGCCTTCTGTACAGTGCTTCCATCCCTTGTACCAGGAAACAGTTGGAGTTGGAATACCCTTGACTTTGCATCGGATTTCAGCTGGTCGTTCTACAGGAAAAGATGTGGGAAAAATTTGTTTAAATATATATGTGTTCTTAGGTCAACAAGTTACCTCAAAGGATAGTAAATTTAAATTACGTTATTTACAAAGGTACGTTATAACACACATCAAGCAATTTAAGTCAGTAAAGAAAAGAGAGCTTTTCATCATGCCTGGTTGACGATCCAGAAAGAAAAAATCCGTAGAGGATCATCGACTAGAATATATTGAAAGTTCACTTGTTCTTTGTTGATCTATAAACTGATATATATTTTAGATCAAATAAATAATACAACTTACCTTTAACAGCTTCTGTGTCTTTAGGTTTCTCAACAAACTCAGGGGCACACTTAGCAGCTGAAATATACAAATGCCAACTTTTCAATGATTTGCTGTAATTTTTTCTCATCTGTAAACAACATTTATTGTTTGACAGATACATTTATCACTTCATTTCTAAACCCATTCTAAATACTCGACTTATACGTTTATTCATCAAGAATAAGACAACTCTAACAGGGAACTTGCAAACCCACCATGTTGAATGTTGCATCATGGGAAATGTTATAATAAATGCTAGTGAATTGGTAACAATACTGTTACATTGTTTGCAACCACGAATGATCAATTCATAGTCACCCTGACCATTGTGGAAGGTTTTTTTATCGGTAGCCTCAGATTAGGTATTACAATAACCACAGATAATCCAATAGTCCTTTGCATCTGAGCATGCTCAGTCTGGATTGCAAATCCCTATTATGCTGTACTCTACAAGGCCTGTGCATAAAGAGCATATCTTAAAAGCAGTATTTCTTTTGGTTGTATTTTCTTAGAAAAGTTATGATTTATATGAAACCTATTTTATATTTAGTGTATTTTTATCATGATTTAGTATTGCATTGTAAAGTTCTATATGTACATCTGTATGTATATTGTATATTTTTGTCTTCCTAATTGTTTGTGATGTTTAAACCAAGGCACACTTCTACTTGACTTTAAATTTGGTTTGGTTTAATAATAAAGTATTCTAATAAAACTATGAGACACCAGGAAAACGGTTAACCTTATCCCTAAATTAAAGTGTTAGCAACATAATTCTTATATCATAACACAAATGTTCATCTTGTCTTGCAGACTGTTTATGTTGCATGACATTGTTTACATGAGAACAATTTGAAATCGCAGTAAAACACCTTACCAAACCGCTACAACATATATTACCATTGATAATTAGCATACTGACAGTCATGTATTTTTATGATTTAAAAAATGTTTCATCTGTAATTATCCAAATACATAAAGGTCAGGCATGTTTCCATGAAGATCCATGTTATACAATAAGACAACTGAATCATAATATAAACAAAATAACTATGACTTACGCATAACAAAGAGTTCAGTTCTGCATGTATCTGATCCAACTTTGTTGACTGCTTTCACTTCATATTCACCTTCATCATCCATAGTCACTTCAGAAATTATCAACCTACAAATACCAACTTCTGTGTATTCAACAACATAATGATCGTCACTTTCAAGTTCAATGCCATCTAGATACCAGGTCACTTCTGGTCTGGGAGTACCTGTCACTTCACATTCAAACACAACACGTTGACGTTCTTCAACTTCTAGTTCTTTGGGTTTTCTCAAAAATACTGGAGGCTCAAGAGCTTCTTCAAGTGGTGTAATTTCCTTGCTCACTTCATGAGTACGGAAGGCTTCCTGAATCTTGACAGCTGCTTCTTCCAATTCCTTCTCAGCAACATCTATGTCCAAGACTTCACCTTCTTCCACTGGAGCTTCTTTAAGCTTGGCCTCTACCATGACTGGTTTGGGTTTCTCTTCTTCTGGTTTGATTTCCATTTCAAAGGTGATTTCTTCTGAAACAGGTTGTACAAATTCAAAATCAGCAGTCGTCACTTGTATGGTTTCTTCTGGCAATTTCATCTTTATTTCATACTCTACTTCCTGTTTCTCACGTTCTTCAACTTCAACCTGTATTTGAGCTGTTGCACGTGGGATTTCCAACACAACTTCAACCTTTTCTTCTTCTTTTGGTTTCTCAACAGGTACCTTGGCCTCCACAACAACAACTTCTTTCTCTTTGACAGGTTCTTCGACAGGTACAGCAGCTTCAATAACAATAACCTCTTTTGCTTCAATAGGTTCTTCCACTGGTATTACAGCTTCGACAACAACCACTTCCTTCTCTTTCACTGGTTCTTCAACAGGTTTTGCAACTTCCATAACAACGGTGACTTCATGTTTTTCAGTGGTATCTTCGATAGGAACCATAGCTTCAACTACAACCAATTCTTTTTCCTTCTTTGGTTCTTCAATAGGTTTAGCTGCCTCCATGACAACTGTGACTTCATGTTTTTCAGTGGTATCTTCGATAGGTATTACAGCTTCAACAACAACCATTTCTTTCTCTTTCTTTGGTTCTTCAATAGGTTTAACTGCTTCCATAACAACGGTGACTTCATGTTTTTCAGTGGTATCTTCGATAGGAACCATAGCTTCAACTACAACCAATTCTTTTTCCTTCTTTGGTTCTTCAATAGGTTTAGCTGCCTCCATGACAACTGTGACTTCGTGTTTTTCAATGGTATCTTCGATAGGTATTACAGCTTCAACAACAACCATTTCTTTCTCTTTCTTTGGTTCTTCAACAGGTTTAGCTGCTTCCATGACAATGACAACTTCTTTCTTCTCAGTGGTATCTTCAATAGGAACCACAGCCTCGACTACAACCATTTCTTTCTCTTTCTTTGGTTCTTCAATAGGTTTAGCTGCTTCCATGACAACGGTGACTTCGTGTTTTTCAGTGGTATCTTCAATAGGAACCACAGCCTCCACTACAACCATTTCTTTCTCCTTCTTTGGTTCTTCAACAGGTTTAGCTGCCTCCTTCACCTCTTGAACCTCAATTTGGACAACTTCTTCTGTCACAGGTTCAGGTTCAGGGATAGGTTCTGTTAAGAAAGGATATGACGTGTTTATAATCCAAGTGAAATAGCACCACAGGCAAGCAGACAGACAGACAGACAGACTGGCATGAATGCACAGCCAGGTCGAAAAACAGGCAGACAGGCACATACACACATACTGACATTGTATCACTACACCCTTATTTATCTTCAAGAGTGATTTCTAGTGTTCATGCTCATCCCTGATACTTTACATAATTAGTATGGAAAAATGAAAATGCATAAAACAAAGATGGAAATTTACAATTTGCTAATAAATGATGACAGTCAGACTGAATGAGAATTCATTTTTAACTCTGACTTTAAACTTTAAGATAACATATCAAATCTACTTGGTTTTCAAAACACTTTTCTTTCTCAAATTGTGTACATTGGAAATCAAGTAAGGCAGTTGATTCACAATATTGGAAACTGAAATGAAATCACTTTTCTGATCGAGAATAATAATAACAACCTTTACTTATCCAAATAAATTCAGAAATTTTGTTAAATGTCACCAAAAAGAGCAGTGCCCTAGTGTTGAAGAAACCGAAGTACCCAGGAAAACCTGCGTTGTTTGATAGGGTTAAAATGAGTATCATCCTTCTTACATATAGACCTGATTACTTTTAATCAAACCCAGCTGATGTTTGGTGAGTTCAAACTCAGACTGTAGAGGTTAGAGGTGTGCGAGCTAACCGCTCAGCTGCCAACAACCCAACAAAATACCATCTGTAACTCTTTGGACTTAACATTTACACCTCCGATAAATAAGATATGAAATACTAACCTGGAGTAGGTGCTTTCTCCACCAATGTCACAGTAAAGTTGGCTTTCACCTCTCCAAGGTCATTAGTAGCCTTACACACATATTTTCCAGCATCTTTAGGTTTGCTTTCTTTGATGGTGAAGACATGTTCATCAGTTTCTTTGAGATATGTAACAGTGTACTCCTTGCCTTCTGTACAGTGTTTCCATCCCTTGTACCAGGAAACAGTTGGAGTTGGAATACCCTTGACTTTGCATCGGATTTCAGCTGGACGTTCTGTGTGAGAAATGAGGAATGTCAAATAGAATATAATTTTTTTGTTGGTGAAGTATAATATGGAGTAGACTGTGAACTTTTTGAAAGTAAGATATGTTTTTGGTTGTGATAAAGTGTTCACCTTGAATTCTGTCACGAGGTCTGAGAAACCAGTAACACCTTCTGTAGCTGGTGATTAGAGAGCAGGAAGGGAGAATCTGGTGTTCAGAGGTTCTTTTATTACCAATTTCACTCCAAGTCAAATGGTTTGGAGTCAGATTTTTTTTTTCATCAAGAGGACAAATTTAAACTATATGAGAGCTTGGCACGCTTGTTACTTTGCTCATGGGGAATATTGCTCTGTACACTGGTCTGTAATCACACCGTGTCTTTCAAACCATTAACAATTCTATTCTTAGCTTTGTAATGCATACTTCAAATGTACACACAAAGTTTTACTTTCTTTGATTCGTAGTGACAAGTCCCAAAATGTCACTCATATTTTCCTCAGCTGAATAAAGAAAATTATGGGGGAATAATATATATTATAAGACATATCTGGCTCAACATACCTTTGACAGCATCTGTGTTTTCAGGTTCCTTCACAAACTCTGGGGCACACTTCGCAGCTAAAAGACAAAGAGAATTTGGCTTTTGAAATTTGCCTGCTTTTAACAATCAACCATGTTTTTAAAACCAAATTACTTGGCAAAAGCAATTACAAAAAAAGACATAAATAGTTATAAGGTACATGGTCAGATCAAAAGATCTTTTCAATCCAGAAAAAAATGTTATGGATTCTTGAATTGAATTTTCAAAGAAAGTAATTTCAAACGGCCGATAATTAATTGCAAAGATATCTATATTATCTGTATATTATAATATCAATTATGGGAAACTAAGAAATTATACTTACGCATAACAAAGAGTTCAGTTCTGCATGTATCTGATCCAACTTTGTTGACTGCTTTCACTTCATATTCACCTTCATCATCCATAGTCACTTCAGAAATTATCAACCTACAAATACCAACTTCTGTGTATTCGACAACATAATGATCATCACTTTCAAGTTCAATGCCATCTAGATACCAGGTCACTTCTGGTCTGGGAGTACCTGTCACTTCACATTCAAACACAACACGTTGGCGTTCTTCAACTTCTAGTTCTTTGGGTTTTCTCAAAAATACTGGAGGCTCAAGAGCTTCTTCAAGTGGTGCAATTTCCTTGCTCACTTCATGAGTACGGAAGGCTTCCTGAATCTTGGCAGCTGCTTCTTCCAATTCCTTCTCAGCAACATCTATGTCCAAGACTTCACCTTCTTCCACTGGAGCTTCTTTAAGCTTGGCCTCTACCAAGGCTAGTTTGGGTTTCTCTTCTGGTGTGACTTCCACTTCAAAGGTTATTTCTTCTGAAACTGGTTCTGCAAATTCAAGATCAGCAGTTGTAACTTGTATGGTTTCTTCTGGTACTCTCATTTTTATTTCAACTTCTTCTTTCATGGTTTCTTCAACTTCAACCTGTATTTGAACTGCTTCCAATACTTCGGGTTTCTCCTCAGGTTTGATTTCCAATTCAAAACTGACTTCCTCTGATGGTTTTTGCATCTCAACTTGAGTTGTAGTAACTAAAGTCACAACCTCCTCTTTTTTTGGTTCAGCTGTTTAAAAGAGAAAATGATTAAGATGAGTCAGACTTGGACATCATTAACAGCTTATGATGGCAACTCATGGAGAGATGACAAGTAACACATTAACAGCTTAAAATGATGGCAACTCAAGGAGAGGTGATAAGTGAAACATTAACAGCTTAAAATGATGGCAACTCATGGAGGTGACAAGTAAAACATTAACAGTTTCAAAGCAATGGCAACTCACGGAGAGGTGACAAGTAAACATTAGCAGCTTACAATGATGGGAACGCATGGAGAGGTGACAAGTAAACCATTAAAAGTTTCACAATGGCAACTCATAGAGAGGTGCAAAGCAAAACATTAACAGCTTCACAATGATTGCAACAAATGGAGAGGTGAAAAGCAGAGGGCAATTTCATAATTTTACCACTGATACTGCACAATATCTGAAACTTGGTCATGAATGGGTCAAGTACATCATTCAATTTCAATGTATGGTTGTAAGTTATTTCTTTCTTTTCTTTATGTAATAAGTTCTCATTGTCTCTCAGCAAAACACACCAATCTTTTCTGTGATTTATAGTACAGTATGTCAAAATGTTTTTTGATTTAGTCCAATGCTGAAGTGCCATGCTGTTAAAAAGTGGTGTGTATTAAAGTAGTACTTTAAATTACTCACGTTTCGGTTCCACAAAGAGATCAGCAGTGGATGTTGCTCTACCAAACTCATTCTCAGCTTTACAGAGGTATTCAGCATCATCATCTTTAGTAACCATGGGAATGATGAGCGTACAGTTTCCTTCATCATCAATAACAACAGTATAGTGAGGTCCTGGTGTTATTTCATCATCATCTTTGTACCAAGTCACTTTTGGCATTGGTTTTCCTGTCACTTTACACTCTAGTGTTGCTTGTTCTCCTTCAGGTACTTCCTGTTCAGTTAGCGGTTTCACAAACTTAGGTGGTTCACCAGTTGGTTTTTCAAGTTTCATTTCGAAACTCACTTCTTCCATGGATGGTTTGATTTCAAAGGTCTGTTCAGATAGTACTTCTGTCTTTTCAACTACTTGTACTGTCTCAACTGTTTCTCTTTCCACCTTGATTTCAACAGTTTCCTTTTGTACAGTGATTTCCTCAAGGGGTTCTAATTCAGCAAAGGAAGAAATTTTAGTTTACTACCTTGAATATATTTTCATTAACCAATCATAAGAACGTTGCCAGTGGGGGAAACATATTCAAAATGTATTCATAGTACTTGAAATGATAAAAAAAAATTGTTGGTTCATTGTCTTGTTTTCAAGGAAATTAAGACATTATTTGGAAGCCATTTTGATTTATTTTAGAACATTTTGACTCCTACTTGGAGGATCCATACCTTTTTCTTGATTTTAACTGAGGGTGGGTTAAAATTATGAGATCAGTAAAACTAATCCTTAAGGTACATGCTCTTCTTTAAAGTTATTTTAATAAACTGAAATGTTCAAGTAAGCATGACAGTGCTCAGTATTCTTGTTAGATTAAGGAAAACATAACTGGCTATTTTTCACATACCTTCTTCGACAACCAACTGTACGGAGCAAGTTGATTTGCCAACAGGATTAACAGCTTCAGCACTAATGCTTCCACTGTCTTCAGGGAATGCCTCTGGTAAAATGAGACTATACCCATCAACACCATCATGAGTAGTTTTGAAGATCTTATCATCCTTCACTGGTTGGTTGTTATGTAGCCATGTGACCACTGGTTTGGGTGTACCAATCACACGACATTTGAACTCTACTTTATCACCTTCAGTTACCACCTCACTCTTAGGTAGTTCGGTGAACTCTGGAGGTAGTGGTTCTAGGAAAACAGAAAATCTCCAGTTAATGTCAAACCTCTCACAAGTATCATAAATCCATTAATTGAAGCCATGTCTTTTACTGTTTTGAAAGGAATCAGCATGTACACTTTCCACAACAAGTACTTGGTTCTTTGTATTACTGACTAGGCAATACAAGCAGGCAAACCATGTCTTACATCTTTTGGTGTTTTCGATGATCAAATCAAAATGTACACCATCCAAAACAGGTACTAAGTTCTTCATTTACTGGCTAAGCAATCTGATCAACTTAAATGTGATTAAATTTGAAAATAAATTGTAGTAAAGTGACATCTGACCCTTTTTCTGTGACTGGCTTCAACTATGAGCATTGTTGTCAAAGAGGTGTAACCAAAAGTACAAGCTCTTGTTCATATACATCCTAAAAACTGACATTTTGACTGACTTATTATTTATGATTTGTTCTTTATACTAATGTTATCCTTCCAGAAAATTTCATGTTTTTCTTAACAGTTTTATATGTAATTTTTAAGTTTTATATTGATAATGGAATCAACTCGGATAATATCTTGTATTTTAAATAAGTCTACAGTGTTTTCCTTTTCCTGTAAATTTACTTTGTGTACATTTTATGTTTCATTTTAATTCATAATTTTCAAGTTTTGCATTGATAAATCAAATCAGATTAAATCAAATCAAACCATAATCTCATATTTTGTATTTGTCACCAGATTTATGTTTTAGTCAAATCCCTTTAGTAGTAGTAGTAGGTTGTCTTGGGGATTGTATTCTGTACAAGTTCTCAAATCTTAATGATCTTTTTTATTGTCTAATTCTTTATCAAACTTGATGAATGAAAATTAGAATTGATATCTTTTTATATATGATACACTGCCACCCAACTCCACCCCTAAACTCTTTCCATCCATAACAGAACACCTACATTTAAACATAACAGCATTTCTACAGATTCTCAATAAAAGGGCCCATCAACTTAATTTAGCCTAAAATCAAAAAACACTACCTGCATTTTGGCTTTCATTTTTCAACTCTTTCTTTAATCCTCATGTTACTTTATAACACTACAGTTTTTAATCTGTACTGAAATATCTCAGATAGGTCAAATTAACAATGAACAATAGCATATACTTTTGATTACACTAAATACAAGCTATAAACACCACATGCTTTTTCAACTTATTTGAAACATACATTGTATAACAAATTATAACTCATTTGAAATAAACAAAATAAAATAATAAAAATAAAGTGACTATTAATTTTTTTGTTCTTTTTTAAAACATACAAAAATAAAAATTTAAAAGTGTCCATTACAAGAACGTATGTGGTGTGATAATTCAAAAACACTTACAAGTGTGCATTGTTTGAACTTTGTTTTGTTAAAATTTACAGAAGAAAACCCCTAAAACTTGCATTTTTTTAATACCAAACGTAAACCTTACACCAAAGTGACACAATCAAAAATCTTAACACAAGAGAAAGAGAATGGTGCAGGGAGAGAAAGAGAGTAGTTGGAAATAGAAGTGTGTTGCCTGCAGTGTAGAAGTGTAGTGTAGTGTATTGTGAAATATAATGACTGTTGTTATGACGATGGCAAAGTTACCAGTTCTCTATCAAACATATGTGAATAAAAGAACTCAATTTTAAGAAAGTTAGGTAAATTTTTAAAACTTTACAAATCCATAGTCTTATATAACATTTCTTTTCTCTCATCAAAATGTAAAATCAGGTTTCAAAATTCCAACAAGCTAAAAAATAACATGTCAAATTTGGTTCATTGCAATTTGGCAAGAAAGTGATCTCGACAAAATAATACAAAGTTTGTCCACTATAACTTGGCAGAAAAATGATCATGACAAAATGATCCAAATTTTGTTCATTTAACTTGTTGCCATGATAACAGTCATTATATTGAAAGTAGACCCCACTCTGTTGAAAAACACAAAACAAAACTGTGACCTTGTAAACCATATTAGGGTAGAAGGTGACAATACAGTGACTTTAGGAATAGGAAATGAAGGGTGCATTATGATGTAGGGATCAACTGGAGAGAATTATGATGGCAGTAATCGGACATGAAGCTGCACAAAACAAGCATGATGGAAAGAATAGCTGATACTGTAATACACTTCACCTGTTGTTTGTGTAATGATGACATGACTGCAGGTCTGGTCCTGGGGTACTGGGGCAAGAAGATTACTACGAACACGATCTAATGCGGCATGCTCTGACACTTGATGATAAAGACATGAACTGCACATTATCTACATCTACGATGCATGATGCCATGGCAACAATCACACTGGTGTTAACATGTTTACATAGCATTGATTGCAAATTATGTCACGAGTATTCAAGCATGTCATCCTACTTGTTCGCATCTTGTCATTAATATGCAAATTACCATGTAATTTTAGTGTCGCTTGCAAATCATGTTATGAATATACAAATAATGACGTTTCAAGTCGTTTGCAAATGAAGTCATTAATATGCAAATTTAAACGTAGTTTAAATATGCATTCTGTGAATTTACAAATAAGTGATTTGAAATGATTTTTGTGATATTGGTATATCATATCATGAATATCCAAAATTACCACATTAAAGGTTTTTTTTATCTCAACATCTCTTTTACGGAATATGTAAATGGATATGATCATCATATGAAATTTAAAGTTCGATGAAAATGACATACAATGCTCTATACACTCATGACTCCTACAACATTGCTGCACACAGGTAAGGGTAAGCCAGCTCAAACTCATAAAATGAAACTGATGATCTTTAGTTAAACACGGTTATATCTGTAGGCTTTCATGTTTGGCATCAATACTGATAATTACAAGCAGACATGGCATTTCATACTTAGCATTAACCACAATCAATGCTATTATTTCGCAACACTAGCAACGTAATGTCACCTGATTCCAGCACGCTTGAAATATACACTCAACTCCACTGAACTCAGTCATGAAAGCATAAAACTGTAATTAGTGGATGAAACTAATGCAACAAAGTCATTCATTAGTTGTTAAGTTGTTGATGAAAACACACACTGAAATGATCTTTGATAAATCAGGATGATTGGTTAGATTGTTAGGTCAACAATCACTCATCAATAATGATATAATAATGTCAATATAGCAAGGTCAATAATGGTCAATATAGCACAGGTCAATAATGATTTAATGAGTCAATAAAGCACAGGTCAATATTCAATGTGAAAGGTCAATATCACACAAACTGGTCAATAATTGGCATTACACAACAGCTTAAATGTTTTAACTCACTCAAATATTATTGGTCCTTACTATTTGCAGTATATCAGCTCAGTTTGAAGTGATTGCCTCAGTGAATTGCAAAATATGAAAGTGGTTTATGAAAACAATAACATGACATGAAAATAAAACAACTTACACTGGTGAGTAATGATTACAATGTAATAAAGACAGTGATCATGTGAGATATTAATACGTACAGTCAGGTGTATATCATGAAGTGTTACCCTACGTATAATGCAATGACTGGTGATAGGTTCAGGGAAGCCAAATACATACAGTCATGTAGTATACCAAATCCAAGGTAATAACATTTGTTATTTCCCTGGAATAAAAGTTTGAATGACTGCACAATGATAAGCTTAGGGAAGGTAATAATCTATATAGGCTCATTGTCATATATTTTATTATTGCCCTGAAACAAATCGGGAATCATGAAGTAGAAGACAAGTACATACATAGTCACGAGGTAATAAATGTTGTTATCACCCTGAAATAAAACTATTATTAGTACATAACATATCATTTCAAACAACCACAAAAGAATCATTTGACAACTGTCTTATTGGGAACTGCAAATAAATGCACAAATTATATCAGCAGAATAAGTGAAAATCAGTAAAATATTCAGAAACGTTTTCTCCACTTACTTGTGACATTCAGGTCAACACGGGCTGTAGTTTCTCCTTCTTTGTTCTTGGCTTCAATTCTATAGATACCGGCATCCTCCTCTGTGATGTTATTGATTTCCAAGGTCAGGAAGTACATGTGAACATCAGCATACACACTGATGTGGACATGCTCGCTTTCCTCGATGAGTTTTTCATTGTGGTACCATACCACGTAAGGTCTTGGAGCTGCAATCAGTTTAAACTCAAATGCTACTTGTGGATGTCCAACATCAACCTCCTGTGGTTTTGCTACTTCCATGAAAGCTGGTTTGATTCCTTCTGGCTCTTCAACAGTTGATTCCCTGAAAAAAAGAAACACTTCCACAGTTAGATGCCATGGTTCTACTATATTTTCATGGATTTAAAAGGGGCTACCTTTGACAGGGAATAATTTGCAGTGGTAATAAATACTCACTTAGTACAGCTTTTACATTTAGATGCCATGGTTCTACTACTACATTTTCATGGATTCAAAAGAAGCTTCTTTGACAGGGAATAATTTGGAGGTGTGATAAATACTTGGCTAGTTCATTTTTAAGAAACATGTCTAAAAAAATTAATTGCCTAGAATCCCTATATAGCAAACTCTATTCCAAGGTAGAAGATAATCTCAAATATATATTAATAAATATGACATCTAAATTTCCTACCTGGACAGGCTTCTTCTTGAGACTGGTGTTTCAATGCTCTCAGCATCTGACAGGCATACTGTAATTTTAGACACAAACCAAAAATTAGTGCTCAATACTTGGCCACTGTAGTAAACCCCTGGTGATGCCAGTGAGCAGTATGTGAAGGCTTGCAATGGAGGTTTGTTTACATTTATTCAGCAGTAAGCCACTCCTCAATTAAATCCTGTTATGTTCAGTAAGACAGTGTCATAATATATCAAGCACAAAAACATCCTCAACTTGCCAATTTTTGATCATAAATGTGCAGATGTCATAAACAGATTTCTGGCTAATGTATCCTGACATAGCTACAATACGTGTAATTATGCGAGAATGAATATCAATGTTCAAGGACTCTGGGTTCACAGTTAGCCATAATGATGGTGATGAGAAATCAGAGAAAATATGGGATTTGCTTTACAAGAACTTTTTGGACTCTCTGAGTTGAAATTTTCATTAGTAATATGTAATCATATTTACCTTCTACAAGCAGCTCTGCACTACTGGAAGCCATACCAGCTTTGTTCTTGGCACAACAAGTATATTTGCCGGAGTCTTCAGGGAAGACTTCCTTGATGGTAAGTTTACAAAGACTGCCGTCATATTCCACAATGAAGTCATCAGATATTGGGATCATTGTGCTTTGTCTATACCATGCAATAGAAGGCTTAGGATTACCCTCAACACGGCATTTCAATGTCACTGGATGACCATCTTTACCTCGGGTAGTATTCAACTTTTCTACAAAGTGTGGTGGGATCAGTTCACCTTCAAATGGTTCATCTGCAGAAGAGGGAATAAACACATTTGAAGTTCTGTGGTTGTCCAATATATATTATACATTTATTGCCTGGATATGAGGGCACTAGTAGACGTTTATTGCCACACGGGCTGTTATGTAGTAGCAACTATCTACAGAAATATTATACATTTATCGCCTGGCTATGAGGGCACTAGTAGACATTTATTACCATGAGGGATGTTATGTAGCAACCATTTCCCAAGGGTGAAAGCCGAGGGAAATAGTCACTATATTACAACATGAGGGGTAACATGACATATATTAGTGCCCAAATAAAGCCAGGCAATAAACATTTTATAAAACATTTCATTCTCAGACATATATTCTTTGTATAGTCTTGACAAACATAAAGTATCACATCTCAATCGATATGTAAAATCATCATGTTCAATTTCACTTAGTTGCATGATGATTAAGCTACTTCATGCAAAAGTGTCTTGTTCATAAATCATCTAAATTTTTGCTTGGAAATAAAGTTGTCTTTGAGCATCCTTAGTTAATGGCTAAGTTGTCATAGTTTGAAACACCATACACATGTGTGAAATGGAAGTTACGATTTAAGTGAAGTCTGTCATTAAATTCACTTTATAGATTAGAAAACATCTGTGAAATAAATGACAATTTGATAAAAATGAAACTTTTATTATATCAAGATGCTTACCAGGTCCTTCAGGTAATGAAGCTAAATTTTCAGCAAGTTGATCTTTAAGATGTTGTTCATACATCTCCAGTGTCTCCAGGTAAGATCCAGGTACCCATCCTTCCTCACCATTAGGTCTTCGTACCAACCACCAGTCTCCGTGGTCACGGTCTATCACAGTCAACTCTTCTCCTTCTCTAAGAGACATGACTTCATCTGTCTCTGCCAAGTAGTTGCCAATGGCAACATATGCAGATGTCACAGTGATTTCCTTTTTCTCTTCTTGCTCTTTTTCTGTGAATAAATGGATCATTAAAAATATTACATATCTCTTCCTCCAAGTGGGTCATCTCGTACACATTTCAGGCTATATACATGTATTCAAAATCGATGTGAAACAGATTTTACGCCTTAGCTATCCATACACTAAACTAACAATATTTTTTGTTGTTGACAATTCTATTATCAGTGTTTTTAATCATGTCTGTACAACTTAATTTTACACCACAAGATATTTTCAGTAGTAGACATAGCATTCTTTCATCTTGTGAGCTGTATATCCTCATCACATTCTGTTATAAATTTTTTACATTTATATGTGGCAATAAAGTCATCATTACAAAATGTAATTCACCAACTTATCATTATTATTATCATCAAATACATATTATTCTTGTATTCAAAGTCAATGATAACCACAGCTGAAATAGAGCATCATGTCACAAAATGATCACATTCAAGACATCTTACCTTCTGTCACCTCTAGTTCTTTCACAGATACTTCCACCTCCTAGAGTAAGAAAACAGCACCACAACACAAAAGATTACATGATAGTTTATATATACAATGTAAATACACATACCATGCTAATATCATGATGATGCAATTCACTGATCCTGACATACTGTCCTCTCACACAACACAGCTGATACATCTACCATTACAAGATTGATAGAGCAAACACATGCAAAGAAGTAGTTTCTTTTTACCAAAAGGGTTAACATTACCTTAGTAGGATGCTCTATGACAGTGGTTTTTATTGTTCTCACTATCATTTCTTTACCCTCGGGAGTTCTGGTGATTTCCAGCACTTCCTCTTGTATAGTTTCAGGTCCTTGAACTTTTGTTACTCTCTAAACAGTAATTATCGACATTGGTAACCTATGCTACTAGATGGTTAGGGTGCCAGTGCAAAGTGCTACAAAATGTTCACACTTTGTCTTAGTCTCGAATGCCAGGCCTCCATCTGCCACTATGTATGTTAACTTAGGAATGTGCTTTAAGCAAACATCAGATTTCACTTCTGACAGGACTTGGGAAAACTACTTCTAATTCTAGTTAGCGCCTGTGCAAAACTAGATTAAATTCTGAACAGAGTTTGTGCAAATCCAGTTTTAATTCAGGGCATAGACTGTACAAATCCAGACTCTAATTTGACAAAACCAGATTAAATCCTGCAGACGCAGCACAATTTATGCCAAATTTCTGTCTGGTCTGAGCCAACCAGAATTAAGAAAACTCTGCTTTAGCAAAGTGCTGCCATCAAATGTGCACGGGTTCTTTACTTTTGCCTATATCTTCAAATCATATGTGCTGGGGTTTTCCCTTTTGCCTATATCTTCAAATATGCAGGGGGGTTTTCACTTAGAACTTCTCCTAGTGTATGATCCATGGTTATGTAGTATACAGTTTTTGTAAATTATATTAATGCGAATTATTCTGAAATTCAAATGTAATGATCATCAGATGTTATCAATAGATATATGTTTGTGGACCATGGACCATACACTATACAAAGTGTGCAGATCTACTTTATGAGACTGGCAGTGAGACTACCCTTGACAATGTTAGTATTAGAGTTGAATTAACTGATAGACAGTTAATCCCATTCCATTTATTCCCTATTTATAAAGAATTAGTCGTCCATACAGCAAAGGCAACACACCATACCATTACAAAACCCATTATTGCAGTAAGTGTTGTGAATAGAACTTTTAATTTACGTGCATACAGAGTGAGGTCATATTTTTATCATGCTAAATAACATGTATCAAAGTAAAATGTGATTTGTTTGGGTCTGTATGTTTGTTCAAAATAAAGTATAAAAGAAACATGTTTTGGTCTGTTTGTCTTATCAAACCAAAAATTAAATTTAAAAAAAAAGTATTCCATTTAGTCTGTTTGTATGAACTGAACATAAAATAAAATCATATAAAAAATATTCCACATTGTGGTGCATTTTGGTCTGTTTGTCTGAAATGAACATAAAATCAAATTTAAAAAAAAAAATATTCCACAATGCGGTGCATTTTAATCTGTTGTCTGATCAAAGCATAAAAAAAAAGTATTTGATATATTTTTAACCATCATTCCAGCCTGTGATATTTACATGGTATATCAGCTTAGCTGCATAGCAGTTTAATCTACTTTTCACTTTTTTCTTTGTTTGTTCTCCAAGACCTAACAAGTCACAACAGTTACTGCATTTTCACACGGTTAATACATTTAGTATACCTTTATGGGTACAGCTTTTTCCTCAACTACAATCGTTTTCATGACTGTAACTTCTTCTTTGACGGTTTCTTCTGTTTCTACCTTGACTTCTTCCTTGATCTCTTCTTTCTCCGAAGGTTGTTCTGTAAATTAAAGTCATCAAAATCATGTTTTCGTGTCATGATGAGTTCCCACATATTTCAAGTTCAAGGATAAGCCACTGCTAATTACTCGGGATACAGAATATCAAATTTGAGAGATTTACATTCACCCTGAATGTAAACAGAAGTGCAATAAAGAGGAAATAATTTGTACTGAAAAACTGAGGCAGCAAAGGTATAGAAAAGTTAAAAAAAACTATACATCAGTTTTCTCTTAGACAATGTTATTGTCCTTCCTTGCAAGAACCATGGTACCAGTAATTTTTAATTTCAGAAAATACAAGTATATAAAAAAGCATAATACAGTGTCCTCTCTAAGGTTCATTTACACTCTAGTTGGGAACAAGACACACTGCATATGAAAGGTGTCAATTTAGTGCTGCACCCACAACACTTTGACATCTTGGTCTACCCCTCATATGACAACCAGTGTGATTGCCATACTATTTAATGACCAAATTACATGTTACCTATACTCTCAAAGTGTCAAAAGAACCTTAGATAGTACACTGGTAAAATAAATCTAGGGAGAAATAGAGAAAAAATATTAAGGAAATTTTCATGATTGGAGCAAGCAGAGAGAGAATCTATTATAGTCACTACATAGATAGATGATTTGCAGTTGCATGGCAAGAACACTTGATCTACACAGCTAGCATAAAGCATGCTATAGAATACATAACATATGATCTGATAATCATGCCAGGCATTTGGGATTTCCGTTGACTCTCAGTGACAAAACAAAAGGTCTCATGCTCATTCTTTGTGTGTGCAATATTGGCTAGCTAGACACAGCTTCAAAGCATACTGATCTATTTTTTGATGGGTTTGATGAAGATGTACATGTACAACGATCCTGCTAATAAAGGTTCTCCCTCAATGACAATGGTATTACCATTGAAAATTTAAATAACAAACTACATTGTCATAGTGACAAATCACCTGTTGGAATAAACCACTATGCAGTGACCTATAGGGAGAACCATTGTACATGTATGTGCATGAGCATAGCTATATCTGTCATCATGCTTCTTGGTGTTGAATCTCTTAACCATGCTATGTATCTAATTCATTTATAGGACCATGAATGATGAGGGACCAGCATGATGACAAAGGTGAGTACACCCCTGTGTGTACGTGTCATTCACTTTGGCATACCTCTACTTATGTGTGTATGATGAAGCAAGCAACGTTCTGTACTTTTTGATGAATGAGATCTACTACTTAACATATCGCAAGATGATGCTTGATGGATGGATGCTTGCTTTCTGATTCAAATGATTATTCAAACCTTTGACATTCAATGTAGCTGAGGTAGAAGCACTCCCTGCTGGGTTAGTGGCTTTGCATTCAAACTGTCCAGCATCTTCAGGAACAACTTCGTCAAGTGTGATTGAGCACACACCATCATCATATGTAGCCACAAATTCAGGATATGTTTCAAGGTCTTCACCATCACGGAACCATTTGATTTCTGGTTCTGGATTACAGTCAACTTCACATGTCATCTTGAGAGGTTCACCATCCATAACTGTTATTGACTTCAAAGGCTTAATAAAGGTTGGAGGTATAAGGTATCGTACTTCCTTCACAATTGCAACTTTTTCTGGGACAACCTCCTCAATCTTTATTGTCTGAGGAGCAGTACCAGAATCTTCATCAATGGACACTTCAAAAGAGATTTGCTCTGGCAATTTAGGTGCTTCTTCAAAATCTACTTCTGTTGTAGATACTTCATGTGTTGGTTTCTCTTCAACTGATTTTGGAATTTCAAAAGTGACTTCTGAATGTGTTATTTCCTCAATCACAATTTTCTCTGGAGCTGTATCAGTATCTTCATCAATTGACACTTCAAAAGAGATTTGCTCTGGCAATTTAGGTGCTTCTTTAAAATCTACTTCTGCTGTAGATACTTCATGAGTCGGTTTCTCTTCATCTGGTTTTGGAATTTCAAAAGTGACTTCTGAATGTGTTATTTCCTCAATTACAATTTTCTCTGGAGCTGTATCGGAATCTTCATCAATGGACACTTCAAAAGAGATTTGCTCTGGCAATTTTGGTGGTTCTTCAAAGTCTACTTCTGCTGTAGATACTTCATAAGAGGGTGTTTTCTCTTCATCTGGTTTTGGAATTTCAAAAGTGACTTCTGAATGTGTTGTTATTTCCTCAATTTTAACTGTTTGTGGAGCTGTGTCAGAATCTTCATCAATGGACACTTCAAAAGAGATTTGCTCTGGCAATTTAGGTGCTTCTTCAAAATCTACTTCTGCTGTAGATACTTCATAAGAGGGCGTTTTCTCTTCATCTGGTTTTGGAATTTCAAAAGTGACTTCAGAATGTGTTGTTATTTCCTCAATTTTAACTGTTTGATGGGCTGTGTCGGAATCTTCATCAATTGACACTTCAAAAGAGATTTGTTCTGGCAATTTAGGTGCTTCTTCAAAATCTACTTCTGCTGTAGATACTTCATGTGTTGGTTTCTCTTCATCTGGTATTGGAATTTCAAACGTGACTTCTGGCTGTGTTGTTATTTCCTCAATCACAATTTTCTCTGGAGCTGTATCAGAATCTTCATCAATTGACACTTCAAAAGAGATTTGCTCTGGCAATTTAGGTGCTTTTTCAAAATCTACTTCTGCTGTAGATACTTCATGAGTTGGTTTCTCTTCATCTGGTTTTGGAATTTCAAAAGTGACTTCTGAATGTGTTGTTATTTCCTCAATCACAATTTTCTCTGGAGCTGTATCGGTATCTTCATCAATTGACACTTCAAAAGAGATTTGCTCTGGCAATTTAGGTGCTTCTTCAAAATCTACTTCTGCTGTAGATACTTCGTGTGTTGGTTTCTCTTCATCTGGTATTGGAATTTCAAAAGTGACTTCTGAATGTGTTATTTCCTCAATTACAATTTTCTCTGGAGCTGTATCGGAATCTTCATCAATTGACACTTCAAAAGAGATTTGCTCTGGCAATTTAGGTGCTTCTTTAAAATCTACTTCTGCTGTAGATACTTCATGTGTTGGTTTCTCTTCAACTGGTTTTGGAATTTCAAAAGTGACTTCTGAATGTGTTATTTCCTCAATCACAATTTTCTCTGGAGCTGTATCAGAATCTTCTTCAATTGACACTTCAAAAGAGATTTGCTCTGGCAATTTAGGTGCTTCTTCAAAATCTACTTCTGCTGTAGATACTTCATGAGTCGGTTTCTCTTCATCTGGTTTTGGAATTTCAAAAGTGACTTGTGAATGTGTTGTTATTTCCTCAATCACAATTTTCTCTGGAGCTGTATCAGAATCTTCATCAATTGACACTTCAAAAGAGATTTGCTCTGGCAATTTAGGTGCTTTTTCAAAATCTACTTCTGCTGTAGATACTTCATGAGTCGGTTTC
Organism: Glandiceps talaboti; assembly: GCF_964340395.1. Taxonomy (NCBI): domain Eukaryota; kingdom Metazoa; phylum Hemichordata; class Enteropneusta; family Spengelidae; genus Glandiceps; species Glandiceps talaboti. The sequence goes on along the minus strand of NC_135568.1, from coordinate 11,837,371 downwards.
TCTTCATCTGGTTTTGGAATTTCAAAAGTGACTTCTGAATGTGTTGTTATTTCCTCAATCACAATTTTCTCTGGAGCTGTATCAGTATCTTCATCAATTGACACTTCAAAGGAGATTTGCTCTGGCAATTTAGGTGCTTCTTCAAAATCTACTTCTGTTGTAGATACTTCATGTGTTGGTTTCTCTTCATCTGGTTTTGGAATTTTGACTTCTGAAGGTTTCGTTATTTCCTTAATTGTAACTGTCTGAGGAGCCTTGTCTGATTCTTCATCAATGGACACTTGAAATGAGATTTGCTCAAGCGGTTTTGGTGATTCTTTGAAATCTACTTCCACTGTTGACACTTCATGAGACGGTTTCTCCTCATCTGATTCAGGAACTGCATAAGTAACCTCTGAGTGTGTTGTTACTTCTGAAATATGCATAGTTTCTTCAGGAGTTTTAACATCCTTTTCAGGTAATGTGATCACATAAGAAACCTTTGTGGTTTCCTCATGTACAATCGAATCTTCTTCCTCCTGTAAAGGCTCATAGTCTTTCTCAATGTCAGGCACAGTGACTTCTGGAAGAACGTACACAACTTCAGTTACCTCTTCTGTGGTCTCTTCATGTACAATCGAATCGTCTTCTGCTTGCAATGGCTCATACTCTTTCTTAATGTCAGTCACAGTGGCTTCAGGTAGGACATACACAACTTCAGTTACTTCCTCCTCTTCAGACATTACTTCAATAACTCGGAATTCCTCAGGTTGTTCAAGAGGCACTTGAACTGTTATTTCCTTGGGCAGTTTAAGAGGTTTCTCAGCAGTGTAGTCTGCCTTCACTGACTCTGGTAACTTATCCACAGGTGTAAGTGGTTCCATACTGACGACAGGTTGTTCTTCATCTGTGGGTGTGCTGATATCAAACTTGAGTACAACCTCTTCAGGGAGACGCGCTTTCTGCTCAACATCAATGTCAACCCTTTGCACTTCACTTGGTAGTTCTCTCTGTGACCTCAGCAACACCTCTTGTTCTGCCATAATTGGTTCTGACTCCTCTGATGAAATCTCCTCCTCAGAAAACTCCTCACTAGGTACATCTTTTCGTTCTTCCTCTGGCTTCTTAAGGTCAAGGTGGAGTTCAATCACTTCTGGTAACCTTGGAGCCGTGTCCGTGGCAAACTCTAACTGGGATACTTCTGTTTTATCATCTTCACTGGGGATCTCTGCATCCTTTTGTAGTGTCATCTTTGCTAAAGTGGTTTCTGTTGGTTTATCAATTTGCACTTGAAACTCAATTTCATCTGGAAGTCTGGTAACTTCATCAAGGTCCATCTCAAGCAATGATGTTTCTCTGAGTGTTTCATCTTCTGGTTCAGGCTCAGAACTTACACATGGCATTAGTTCAGGATGACTCTCAGAAATATCTTCTGGTGTTATTTCAAATTGTACCTCTTCAGGTAATAATGATGGCCTCTCCACCCTCATCTCTGAGGTTGAGATGTCGCTGTCATCAGGTCTTGGAATTTCAATACTTTCAATAGAGTATCTAACATCACCCATTTCTAGATGAAGTTCAACTTCACTTGGTAATTGAAATGGTTGGTCTATATCAAACTCAGACATTGACACCTCAGTGAGTGTGTCATCTGCCACTGATTCAGAAGTGGTTGAGGTAGTTGTCGCTGTTTCATCTATAGGTTCACCAGGTAATGGCTCCTCCTCAGATATATCAATTTCTAAATTTAATCAAAGTTACTATCACGCAATGCACAGACTACTGCCTTCAAAACATGAAACACTCAAAACTCATTGCTAACACAGACTTGAAATAGGTTAGTTGAACAAGCATTCTTGGACTCTAAAAATATCAATTCAATGCACAAAATGTTCCACACCAAAATTCTTTTGAATATCCAACCACTTGACAAGCAAAATGTTTTATCAATATACAGTTGAGATATTCGAATTGGGAAATAATGTTTTCTCGACGTGGCTAAGCCTCAAGAGTATATTGTCCATGGCTCAAGCATCAATAGGATAGTAAAATATAGTTACATATTATATATAGTTATATAGTTACAGTAAATTGGACTATATCTTACTGTCCAGTTTAACCTCTAATTTATTTTGCATACATCATGAAGAAAAGGAAGAAAGTAAAGTCATTAACCAATTTTTCACAAGTTGTTGGATATCAAAAGTCCATTCTCAGTGCATTCTTGTCTTTCTTCATGACCTGGAATACTATTATAAATGGACCTATTATTCCATTTGCTAATTGCGTTTCGGACAAACTGTCATCATTAATCTGCTCATTTACTCACAAAAAATATGTAGGCATTCTATTCAGCAATAGTTACTCTTATTTCCATTGCAATCTATCAATGGTGAAACACCTTCTTTAGATTATTGAAACACCTTTTTGAAGATAGTTTAATGAGTTATTTAATTTGTTGAAATGCCAGTTAAGGCATAAGTTAAAGTCTGACTAAAACAGAAGTGTATTAAGTGATTTTTAAATTATACTTGTATACCGTATGTTTTCATTAATTTTAGCTGATTAGGTGTATCAAATACATGTAAATGTGAAACTGAGTGAGGTTGTGAAGATAAAATGGTATCTGATGGGGAAAATGGACAAGTTTAAGGGCAATAATGAGAATGAGCAGTCTTGTGGTAAATGTAGTTAATACTTGGACGTAAATACTTTGACAATATGGATTTTCAGAAGCCTATGAATGTAAACCAAAGAAATGGTAATATCGATGATGCAAGAAAGAAACTTAATGATGATTTGTAATGTTTATTACATTTTCTCTCATTTGCTTGTGTATTTATTCATAAATTATGGTTCTGAATTGTCATTTTTGTTAGAAAACATTTAAATCTTGTATTTTGGGCCGATGGCCTTTGAGTACGAAATAAATGTGACATAAACAACAAACAACAAAACAACATGATGCATATGTACGAATACTGACCTTTGACCTGAAGGTGAGCTGTCCATCGTGCTTCACCAGCAGGGTTGGTAGCCTTACAAGTCAATGGACCTTCATCCTCGGGGAAGACCTCTGGAAATTCTAATTTACATGTACCATCATTGGTTTGTGTGATTTTATAGTCAGGGCCATCTTTAAGTGGTTCATTTGCCAGGAGCCATGTCACTTCTGGAGTAGGTTTACCAGTGACCACACACTCAAACACAACTCTGTCTCCATCTGTAACCAATTGACTTTCAAATGTTTTCGTGAATTTCGGTGGTTCTAGTTCTTCTATATCCATTTTGAAGTGTACTTCCTGTGGTTGCCTAGCAATGACAAATTCTTCAGATACAATCTCTTTTACTTCTGGTATTGTCTCTGTCTCTACTATTGTTGTACTGATTGTCCTGGTGGTCTCCGTGGTAACCATTTCTTGTTTTTCAATTTTGGTAATTTCCTCTTCAGCACTTTCATACTCTGTAGAAATCATGAAAACAATAGCAAATTAGAAAGAAATCATGGATAATTTCGGTTTCTTGCAACCTCTTCACACTGAACCTTTCCAACACAAATATAAATATAAATATAAATATAAATATAAATATAAATATAAATATAAATACGAAGGTAACAGAGAAAAACAAAGATATAGATGAACTAGTGACAATGAGACCCACCACCAAATAGTATGAAATAAGATGAAACACTAAACACCAGTGACTGTTAATGAATAGACTGAGAGTTAATCACCACAAACTTGGTGTAATGATGTTATTTATCATATGTGCACCATTGTATGTTACACCTTACCATACACCATTCAATATGCTCTAATAGCAAACCTTTGTAAGAGACGTCAACGTCAACTTCACATGTACTCTTTCCAATAAAATTTGTGGCTTCCACTCTATAGTGACCACCATCTTCTGGAGTGGCATGGTGCACGATTAACACACCAGATACATCAGTATCCTCCTTAATGAATACAATCTTTTGGTTATCATTTGACTGTATTTTTTGTCCATCTTTGTACCAAGTCAGTGTTGGGGTGGGTATTCTGGCAGCCTTGCATCCTAACCTTAGCATGGATCCAACAGTCCCTTGGAGATTACTAGGGGTTTCTATAAATATTGGTAACTGGGTATCGACATGTTTCTGAATGTCTATCATTGACTGTGATGTTATGGTTGGTGTAACCTTGGCTTTTGGTGACCCTATAATATCAAGTTCAACTGGAAGGCCACGTGGATACTCAGCACCCACAAAACTGAGATCAGATTGTTCATCATGTTCGTCTACTTGGAATGCTATTTTCAATTCAACAGGTGGAAATCTCTGTCGATGTTGGAATCTTTCTCCCTCTTCCTGCAATCTCGGTTTATCTGGGGAGAAGATTATTGTAGTGTAGCTGGAATCCTGCTTTATGTCACTCTCTGTTCTAACTTCAGGAGGATGTACTCCTTGACTGTCCATAGTTAGAAGGATATCTCTTGTTTCTCTGCCTTCACTGGCATAATCTCTTCTTCTTTGAATAAAAGTAACATCTTCCTTATCCTCAAAGATGATATTTTCAGTGATTTGGGTCAATTCTCTTCTTGTGTAAGTTCTTTTTTCACTGACTGTTTTCTCTGTGACTTCAAACTCTTTACCTGATGGGTGTGTTTGTCTCCGTTCCTCTATGATGTATTCAGCACCTTCTTCAGTAGATGTTGAACTTACATCACTATCTGATATGGGTTCTAATGAGAAATGATTTTTTTTAAATACTACATGACATGAATGAAATGACAGTGTTTTAGCTTTGATGGATTCACTAATAATGTGATATTCCTATATTGATGGAAATGAATGAAAACTTCGATGAAAATGTTCTTGATCAAAAGATTTGATGAGATATTGTGTAAGAAGCAAATGTTTAAAATATCAATAACTTCAGTCATTTTCAAAACACAGAAACCATGTACCACTCAAGATGGGAAAACATAGTATTTAACCTGAACACTTGAACATATGCTGGATTAATGATCGCATATTCAAAGCACATAAATAAAAAATTGAATTATACAACTCACCGATATCCAATATGTGTAGCATGGTTGTTATCACTCATATGCAAATTGCTATATACAAAATCTTATTTTATTTTCAAAAGAAAAACCCACCACCAAGCTTTGAGCCACCAATCATTATGATATGTATGTAACATTATGCAAACCTTTTACAATGAGTTCAGCAGCACACGATGCAACTCCAGCTTCATTAACAGCTTTACAAGTATACTTCCCAGCATCATCAATAAAAACTTCCTGAATATAAAGTGTACATTTGTCTCCATCTTGTCTAACTTCAAAATCATAACTACTATGAATTTCTTTATCGTCATGGAACCATTGAACAGTGGGGAGAGGGTTTCCTATGACAGTGCACTCAAATTTGGCAGATTCACCCTCTTCAACATTTATTACTGAAATCGGAGGATTAAATATTGGTGGTTCCAAATGATCACCAGGATCAGAACTGTCTATTGAGATGGGAATCTCTCTGCTATCTCTGATGTGAGGTAGTTTACTTTCCCCTGGTATCGCAAAGAGCAGCTCAACTTCCTTCGGTTGCACATCTTTCTCTTTTGTTTGTATAGTCACTGTTGTACTTTGTTGGACATCATCTCCCTTTTGATCATGTAAATCACCCATTCTATCAAACTCCACATGTTCAGTTCTAATCTGGGTGTCTTTGACCTCATAAGAGAATGGCTGAGTTCTTTCAATGGAAAATGTGTGTGTTGTTTCATCAGGAATGTCCACAGCTAACCCTTCCCTACTTGGCTCGTCTTGGATTGGGACTTCAAATACAATCTGGCCACTATATGGTGTTAGGTCATCTTCCCTTTCCCTATGGGGTTCATATGGTTGAGTCGTTTCATCTGGAAGGTCCACAGATGATCCATCAGAACTTGTTTCATCTTCAATGGGAATTTCAAATTCAAGCTGACCTTCTGTATGTGGTTTCTCGCTTGGTCTTTCAACTGATCCCACACCCTCATGCTCTAGGTCTTTTATAAAATCATCTGTGATTGGAGATTCTGCCAGATATTCTATGTGGTCTTTTGTAACAGTATCAGTGATTGGTGATTTATCTTGGTGTGTTCCTACAAGGGCAAAGACTCTTTCATCTGAATCATCAGGTCCAGTAATATTCAAAGTGAAGTCAATTCCTTCAGACTGATCATCAGTATCTGCAGAAATCTCAGGTTCTTCATAGTTTATGTACTGTTGTGTTACTGTTTCAACATCACTAGGAAGCATTGAAACTGGTATTTTACCACCTCTGGGAATTCGAAGTATCTCCTCCTCAATTTCAGGCTGTTCTTCTTTATCTACAGGTTCACTGACAACTTGTGGTGTATCACCTAAGTCCCTAAAATCCATAGCAGATTCAGGATAGTCTACATGTTGTCGTTTGATAGTATCCACTGTACTTAGGTATTCTTCCTCTTGAGGACTTGGTTTCCGTAGCTGTGTGGCCTCATAATCTACAGGGACTTCAAACGAGAGTTCAAACTCTGGTGTTTGCTGATCATCTTTCTGAATGTCATCACTGGGCTCTTCATATTGTATCTGGTACTTCTGCATCAGTTCCGACTCATCAACTAAATGAGGTGCTGCAAATGTGTTCTCATAGTCAATATGCATTTTAGCAATGTCTTCCCTTACTTGGTAATGAGGTTTCTCTGGACCTGGCTGTCTTTGTTGTGGGACTGACTCATCACCTGGCAATTCAAATGTCAGTTCACCTTCCCATGAATGTTTCTCATCATCCTTCAGATCACGAGGTTCATCATCATACTTTATGTGCTCCTTTTGGAATATATGATCTAATGTGTCTCCTGTTGGTATGGTTACTTCTTCAATGAACTCTAGAGCTTTATCAATAGACTCATTGGGTTCAGACAAGTCTCCATCCTCCTGTTCACTACCATCTTTTGTAAGTGCTGTTTTGGTAATAAGTCTTTCATCTTGATATGTTTCTTCTCCTGATGTTGGTTCCTCTTCCGTTACCTCTTGAATATCTTCAAGACAAGGCTTCATAGTTTCCAAGTCAACATCAGATTCATCATAGGGAATGTAATCATCATACTGGTCTTCATCAGTGAGGAATTCAGGAACTTCTTCATATGGTATCTTCTGCTGCCCAGATTCCTGACTCTCATCCTCACTATCTTCAGAAGATGAAGATTCTGAACTTTCTGAGGTAGAACTCAAGTAAGTTCTTGGTTCCTTTCCCATACTTTGTGCATTTCTCATCTGTTCTGAATACATATCTCCCCTTTGTTCGTCAGCCCCAGAAGGCGTTTCCTTATTAGGATCACCCATTTTAACTGACTCATATGCTACACTTTCTGTTGTTGTATCTGACATCAATGTTCTTAAATCATCAAGTGTCTTTCCTTTAGTCAGCCTTCCCATTTCTTCTGCAGGTAAAAGCTCTTCTACATGCACAAAAGATCATGCAATACAGTTAGTATACACAAAACATGCAAAATATAAACCAAGTACATGCTATTCTACTCAAATATGAAGATTATCAAACACTTTACTTCTACTGCTTTGCATTTCATGATAAATCTTGAAACTGTTGTTAATTCATTTATTCTTGTCAGTATAACTTAACACATCTTTCTGCGGTTTATCTGCATTCAGTTTTCAGCAACATGCTTGTACGTTTTTATTCTTGTACATCAGTAGATAATAAAATCTCAGATTAATGATCATTTTTTGAAAACATGCTCCAGTCTTCAGATGTACTAGATGGCATTTAAATATGAAAAGTTAGTTTTCATTCATGAATTTTACTGTTATTAAATATGTACATTCATAGAATACTGTTACTGTTATATAACTTTTGAAAGAATAGAAGTGGTGTTTTTGTTATAGGGCGATAAGTATGAAAAGTCTATCTAAGTTCGCCTGCCATGTCACTGGGGTCCCCATCAAAATTATAGCACAATGTATTGGAAACTACACCATATTAACCATATATCATCATTACTTTAATGATGTTTTTAACACAAACTTAAAGACAGACACATTTCAATTCTAGACTAACAGAGACACAACACACACAGCAGAATCCTTTACCAAATCACTTTGCAAAGTGATAAAGTATTGCAGCTATTCTTTTACAGTGCCGTAGAAAGAGACTTCTCCTGAAAAAATTACACATGGACTTGATGGTATTAGTGGCTTCAACTGCTCACTTTCAAACCGATAATCAATATTGTAACTTGTGCACTTCTACATGCATACTACCTCTATAATTGTTTCTTTTGCATTTGAAGTTTCTGAGTGTCAATAACATTGTGTTTCATAAATGTACCACCTAGACAATTTCATTTCTCCAGTATTTGCAAATACTATCTTGTCACATGAAAAGAGGATTTGGGCATCCTTTGTATATTGCAACACTTTGTGAGCATCACTTACCTAACACCACTAAAGTGGCTGTACATGTGGCGGTGCCAACAGGATTGACAGCTTTACAGGTATATTGACCAGCATCATCAATGAATACATCTCGTAGTGTGAGGATTGCAGTCTGATTGACAAATGTAATCTGGAAATCAGATGACTCTGTAATTTTATCATCATTGTGATACCAAGTGATGGTGATTTCTGGACTTCCAGTGACAACAGCTTCAAAGGTAATCGGCTCTCCTTCAGCAACCTCCTGACTTTTGATAGGTTTAGTAAATTGAGGTGCTTCCAGTGCTTCCAAAGTCACTGTAATCTCTTCCTTCTTTGGTTCCTCAGCTGGTACTTCAGGTTCTGTATTACAAGTTACAGACATTCATGAATATTGCATTAAAGGGCAATGTTGGATTAGAATTAACGTGTGGGTCTTGAAAAGCTAAAGAAAAAGTTTATCCTGAAGGAATGAAAGATCCTATCTAATCCTTATCAGGTACCACTAAATATTTAACATGTCAACATTTAAAATAGATTTTTAATCAGAAATAACCAAATGCAAATATATTGTGTCTAACATCTGACTGTAAAGAGGTGACCAGAGGGATTAATAACAGCTGTTTATATATTCATAATGGTCACTCTCACTGATATTTTTCACTTACCTGTATTCAAACAATAAGTTTTTAATTTGTATTTTTGACAGATTTAGAAATCACCAATGATTTAAACACAATAGTGACAAACTTTTAAAAACTTTTGTTGTTTTTGAATATTTAGAGGAGGAGGTGGCGAAACCCATATAATGTATATGACCTATCTAATGTTCCCTAAACTAAAATGCAATTTCATCTACAGATTGTACATATTTGCATTTGTATAAACTTCTATGATATTACCACTTTGCAGTGGTTAACAAGTTAACAAACAAAATGACAAAATACAGTATACAAGCGAATTATAAACAATTTCAACACAGACATCAACACTTTGTTAGAACATACACATCAACATGCCAAAATAAAGAATGGATTACAAAGACATTGTTGCACTTCATCAAATACATCAAATACAAGTGACACACCATTATGTCAAGACACACACAAACATATAATAATGAAATCTTGTTAGGCAATCAAATACTGGCATACATATCATATTCTAATTTCTATACAGTGTTTTCAATGATGCTCACCACCAGGCAAAGTCATACATGTAACACAAAATTCATACAGAATGCATTAGACACTTAAACTCCATCATCAACCAGGCAAAAAACATACACAAAATCCATACATAATGCATTAAATAGTCCATCATCTTGCTTAAAATTATATACTATACATGTTCAGATGATGGTTTGTTATTCTCAAATTCATGCATTACGACATCTACATGAATTATGTTCTTAAACGTTCATGCAAATCACCAAGACTTTTATGTCTAATTTGATGTTTTCCATGGAATGTTTGGTTTCTACAGTGCAGTTATGCACAACATACAAATACATATTCATGCTCTTATATCCGTAGTTATGCCATGCCAACCCAGAAATTGTTACCAGGTTGGTTAATCACTGGGCTAATTGTCAGTGAAGTTTTCATGCCAATCCACTAAGTGTTAAAATAGGTTGGTAATCACTGGACAAAGTTGTTATCTCATGCCAACCCACAAAGTGTTAACCACTGGGCATGAAACAAAGAAAGCATGTTGATCCAACCTTTCAGGATAATCTCAGCAAAAGTGGTCGCTTTGCCAGCAGGATTGACTGCTAGACACTCAAACTCTGTTTCATCATCACTCTGGACATCGGTTATCACCAAAGTGCACCTGCCATCAGTTTCATAACTGGATACATATTTGGGTTCATCAACTGGCTCACCATCTTTGAGCCATGTGACTTCAGGTTGTGGAACACCTGAAACTTGGCATTCTAGTGTTACAACCTCACCTCTGTACACTTCAATATCATCTAATTCTGATACAAATTTAGGTCCTGCAGTGTGAACAGCTTCCAGTATGATTTCTCTGGTCATCTGTTCAGCAGCTGTTTCGACTGCAAACTCAACTGTTTCAGTGACTGTTCTCGTTACTGTTACCTCCTCTGTGACATCAGGCTCTTTTATTACAGCAACTATAGAGAGACCATAACATAATCAGTACCCTTTCTTACACTTTTGTCAAACCAAGGTCTGACAGAACACATTTTGTAGCATTATGCTGTAATCTTGAGGCTTAAAATTCACCTAAATTTCACTTCACAATCAGTGATCCCATAGGCCTGACACAATTTCAATTGAAAAAAACAGCTCCTGATAAAGATACATAAACTTATGAGCTTATGAGTCACTAGTAACCATTGATCTGATGGAGAAAGTCAACTATCCAGTTGTATATACTGAAAGATGAGCTCAATATTCAGACATAATGAGAGTCAAACTTCAAATTAAAAAGGGCGTTTCAAAAAGCATTATCACAGAAACTTGCATCACATTGACTTTCTTTTATTTTGTGTATCAATCTTGTAGTACGTTGGTATTACTAACGACTGTATGATTTGAAGCCTCAATGATACATCAAATGCCCTACAATGGAAGACTAGCAGGCACATAAAAAGTTGACACGGATGCATAAAGATAAACAGAGAGGATGCAAATAGACAGGCAAGTTATGAGATGAGGTAGATGCAAACAAGGCATAAATGAATGAATAATGAATGAACAAATGAATGAATGAAAACAATGAATGAATGCATGATGATACCAAGTAAGAAGGGATGCAAAATGATATGCAAGACATATATGTCAATGCTTTAATAATAACTGACAGTCTTGCAAAGACATCTACAAAAACATATCATTTACATTTCATATTTTGAGAATCATAATTATCTTAACAAAAACCCACACACTTCTACCACCATGCACAGAGTAATTCTGTACATGCATGTCATGCTGACACAAGTTTGTTCATTCCTTTCCATGATACCGTTTTCTGTGATGCATCACGCTAATACACTGTTTTGTTTGTTCTGTGTTATCACTCCGGACATACACAATAACTCATGTCAACTAGCTGTCCAGACCAGCTTCACATGCTGTATTGTATATGTCATGCATTCAGCCTCCATGTGTATTGCTCGACAATATGCTTTATGCAGCCATAATATAGTTCATGTACAGAAGGTGTCCAACCTTCATCCGTCTCAGTTACATGTGGTTTCTCCACAGGTAGAATAAATTCCATACTTGTTGATTCTTCCGTCACTTCCATTTGATATTCTGCACGGCCTTTTGGTTCTTCCTTGAATATCATGATCTCAGAAACTTCAGGTGATGGCTCTTTAGGTATTGTAACTGTTATTTGCCCTAAATTCTGTTCAACAGGCTTTTTCCCTGGAAGTATGAGTTCTGTAACCTCCCTAATTTCCTTCTGTTCCTCCTCTTTAGGAGTTTCAGAAACAAAAGAGACCTCTGTTATGTCAGCTACATTACTAATTTCTGGTATTTCCCTTGGAACCTCTGTAAGTTTCTCCCATGAGATAGGTTCCTCTTTTTCAGTTACCTTTTGTTTAGCTACCTCAACATCTTTAATGACTTGTATTTTTTCTGTTTCTAATGTATCTGGAGAAACGTCAACAGATTCCTCCCAAGGAACAACTTCTTCAGCTGCTGCTGGCACCTGTAGGCTTGCAGGTACTTCCTTAATTTTTTCTTCTTTCCTATCCTCCTCTGTAGTATCTCCCAATCTTTCCCATGGGACTTGTTCCTCAGTTGCGGTTGCTTTCAGAGGAGCTACATCAACTTCTTCAGTCTCCTTTTCTTCAAGAATTGGTCTCACTTCTACGGCATCCTTTACTTTCTCCCACTGCACAGCTTCTTGCTTTTCTATAATCTTCTGAGGTTTGACTTCAATTTCCTCAACTTTAGCCATCATTGTCACCTCTGGTCTCTCAACAGGCACCTCTTCTGGTTCCTCCCACTCAAGTGACAATTCTTGTTCAGACACTGGCAGAGGAGCAGTGCGAAGTGGTTCAACTTGTTTCGGTTTCTCTAACAGTTCAACTGTTATTCCCAATTTTTCTAATGGCATAAGTTCTTCTTGAGCAATTGCCTTCTTAACAACAATTTGCATTTCTTCGGACACTGGTTTCTCAGGCTTAGGTACTTCAACCTTGGCTTCTTCTGGTTCTTCCCATGCCAAGGACTCTTGCAATTCAGATATTGAGAGAGGTGTTGCATGAAGAGTTTCAGCCAGCTCTGATTTTTCAAGTTGATCTTCTGTAACCCCAAGTTTTTCCCATGGTAGAGATTCTTCTTGAGCAACTGCCTTCTTAACAACTATTGGAATTTCTTCAGAAACTGGTTTTTCAGCTTTTGGTGCTTCAACCTTGGCTTCTTCTGGTTTTTCCCATGCAAGGGACTCTTCTAATTCTGACACTGAAAGAGGGGCAGTTTGAAGTGTTTCAGCTACTTTTGGTTTTTCCATCTCATCAGGAGTAACACCAAGTTTTTCCCATGGCATTTCCTCTTCCTGAGTTGGTAACTTTAGTGAAGACACAGATTCTACAATGACTTCAACTCCTTCAAAATCAGGAGTGGCTTCAGTTGCAGGTATAACCATTGTCACTGTTTTCAATGTCTCTTCTTCCTTTGGCATTTCAACTGTTTTCTCAACAAATACTTCAAAGAAAGTTGAAACGGTGCCTATTTCATTTGTTGCTTTACATTCAAACTCTGCATCATCATCTTCTGTTACTGGTGAAATTATCAGCATACACGTTCCATCTAATTCATGTATGCTGGTATACCTCTTTTCAGTTATTGTTTCTCCTTCTTTCAACCACTCAATGTCAGGTTCAGGATAGCCTGAGACCTGACATTCTAGAGTGGCTATTTTACCTACTATAACTTCAAGCTCATTAGCCTTGTTAATTATCTGTGGCTTTTCTTTTTGGAGCTCAATTTCAACCTTACCTATTTGAGGTTTCTTTTCAGGAATAACAATTTCAGTAATAGCCCTGGTTTCTCTCACGTCTTCCTTTGCTTCTTCCATCTTCCTTTCCTCTACCTTTGGCACTGCTTCACTCACTTCCTTAGGAGCTTCTTCCACTTCTGTCAGTTTTTCCCATGACACAGCTTCTTCCTTTTCTGTAATCTTCTGAGGTTTAACTTCAATTTCCTCAACTTTAGCCATCATTGTCACCTCTGGTTTCTCAGTAGGCACCTCTTCTGGTTCCTCCCACTCAAGGGACAATTCTTGTTCAGACACTGGCAGAGGAGCAGTGCGAAGTGGTTCAACTTGTTCTGGTTTCTCTAACAGTTCAACTGTTATTCCCAATTTTTCAAATGGCATTTGTTCTTCTTGAGCAACTGCCTTTTTAACAAAAATTGGCATTTCTTCAGACACTGGTTTTTCAGGTTTAGGTGCTTCAATCTTGGTTTCTTCTGGTTCCTCCCATGCAAGAGACTCTTGCAATTCAGATATTGACAAAGGGGCAGTCTGAAGAGTTTCGGCCAGCTCTGGCTTTTCGAGTTGATCCTCTGTAACCCCAAGTTTTTCCCATGGTAGTGATTCTTCTTGAGCAATTGCCTTCTTAACAACGATTGGCATTTCTTCAGACACAGGTTTCTCAGGTTTAGGTACTTCAACCTTGGCTTCTTCTGGTTCTTCCCATGCCAAGGACTCTTGCAATTCAGATATTGACAATGGGGCAGTCTGAAGAGTTTCAGCCACCTCTGGCTTTTCGAGTAGATCCTCTGTCACTCCAAGTTTTTCCCAGGGAAGGGATTCTTCTTGAGCAACTGCCTTCTTAACAACGATTGGCATTTCTTCAGACACAGGCTTTTCTGGTTTAAGTGCTTCAACTTTGGTTGCTTCTGGTTCTTCCCATGCAAGGGACTCTTGCAATTCTGATATTGATAGAGGGGCAGTTTGAAGTGTTTCAGCTATTTTTGGTTTTTCCATCTCATCAGGAGTAACACCAAGTTTTTCCCATGGCATTTCCTCTTCCTGAGTTGGTAACTTTAGTGAAGACACAGATTCTACAATGACTTCAACTCCTTCAAAATCAGGAGTGGCTTCACTTGCAGGTATAACCATTGTCACTGTTTTCAATGTCTCTTCTTCTTTTAGCATTTCAACAGTTTTCTCAACAAATACTTCAAAGAAAGTTGAAACTGTGCCCATTTCATTTGTTGCTCTACATTCAAACTCTGCGTCATCATCTTCTGTTACTGGTGAAATTATCAGCATACACGTTCCATCTAATTCATGTACACTGGTATACCTCTTTTTAGTTATAGTTTCTCCTTCTTTCAACCACTCAATGTCAGGTTCAGGATAGCCTGAGACCTGACATTCTAGAGTGGCTATTTTACCTACCATAACTTCAAGCTCATTAGCCTTGTTAGTTATCTGTGGTTTTTCTTTTTGGAGCTCAATTTCAACCTTACCTATTTGAGGTTTCTTTTCAGGAATAACAATTTCAGTTATAGCCCTTGTTTCTCTCACTTCTTCCTTTGCCTCTTCCATCTTCCTTTCCTCTACCTTTGGCACTGCTTCACTCACTTTCTTAGGAGCTTCTTCCACTTCTGTCAATTTTTCCCATGACACAGCTTCTTCCTTTTCTGTAATCCTCTGAGGTTTGACTTCAGTTTCCTCAACTTTAGCCATCATTGTCACCTCTTGTTTCTCAGTAGGCACCTCTTCTGGTTCCTCCCACTCAAGGGACAATTCTTGTTCAGATATTGGCAGAGGAGCAATGCGAAGTGGTTCAACTTGCTCTGGCTTCTCTAACAGTTCAACTGTTATTCCCAATTTTTCAAATGGCATGAGTTCTTCTTGGGCAACTGCCTTCTTAACAACAATTGGCATTTCTTCGGACACGGGTTTCTCAGGTTTACGTGCTTCAACCTTGGCTTCTTCTGGTTCTTCCCATGCAAGGGACTCTTCCAGTTCAGATATTGAGAGAGGGCTAGTTTGAAGTGTTTTTGCCTTCTCTGGCTTTTCAAGCTGATCCTCTGTCACTCCAAGTTTTTCCCATGGTAGCGATTCTTCTTGAGCAACTGCCTTCTTAACAACGATTGGCATTTCTTCAGACACAGGCTTTTCTGGTTTAGGTGCTTCAACCTTGGTTTCTTCTGGTTCTTCCCATGCAAGGGACTCTTCTAATTCTGATATTGATAGAGGGGCAGTTTGAAGTGTTTCAGCTACTTTTGGTTTTTCCATCTCATCAGGAGTAACACCAAGTTTTTCCCATGGCATCTCCTCTTCCTGAGTTGGTAACTTTAGTGAAGACACAGATTCTACAATGACTTCAACTCCTTCAAAATCAGGAGTGGCTTCACTTGCAGGTATAACCATTGTCACTGTTTTCAATGTCTCTTCTTCTTTTGGCATTTCAACAGTTTTCTCAACAAATACTTCAAAGAAAGTTGAAACTGTGCCTATTTCACTTGTTGCTTTACATTCAAACTCTGCATCATCATCTTCTGTTACTGGTGAAATTATCAACATACACATTCCATCTAATTCATGTACACTGGTATACCTCTTTTCAGTTATTGTTTCTCCTTCTTTCAACCACTCAATGTCAGGTTTAGGATAGCCTGAGACCTGACACTCCAAAGTAGCTGTTTGGCCCAATGTAACTTCAACCTCTGATATCTGAGTTTTAATCTGAGGTTTTTCTTTTTCCAGTTCTGGTTTCTTTTCAGGAATAACAATTTCAGTAATAGCCCTAGTTTCTCTCACTTCTTCCTTTGCTTCTTCCATCTTCCTTTCCTCTACCTTTGGCACTGCTTCACTCACTTCCTTAGGAGCTTCTTCCACTTCTGTCAATTTTTCCCATGACACAGCTTCTTCCTTTTCTGTAATCTTCTGAGGTTTAACTTCAATTTCCTCAACTTTAGCCATCATTGTCACCTCTGGTTTCTCAGTAGGCACCTCTTCTGGTTCCTCCCACTCAAGGGACAATTCTTGTTCAGACACTGGCAGAGGAGCAGTGCGAAGTGGTTCAACTTGTTCTGGTTTCTCTAACAGTTCAACTGTTATTCCCAATTTTTCAAATGGCATTTGTTCTTCTTGAGCAACTGCCTTTTTAACAACAATTGGCATTTCTTCAGACACTGGTTTTTCAGGTTTAGGTGCTTCAATCTTGGTTTCTTCTGGTTCCTCCCATGCAAGAGACTCTTGCAATTCAGAAATCGACAGAGGAGCAGTGCGAAGTGGTTCAACTTGCTCTGGTTTCTCTAACAGTTCAACTGTAATTCCCAATTTTTCAAATGGTATTTGTTCTTCTTGAGCAATTGCCTTTTTAACAACAATTGGCATTTCTTCAGACACTGATTTTTCTGGTTTAGATGCTTCAATCTTGGCTTCTTCTGGTTCCTCCCATGCAAGAGACTCTTGCAACTCTGATATTGAAAGAGGAGTAGTCTGAAGAGTTTCAGCAAGCTCTGGTTTTTCAAGCTGATCTTCTGTAACCCCAAGTTTTTCCCATGGTAGCGATTCTTCTTGAGCAACTGCCTTCTTAACAACGATTGGCATTTCTTCTGTCACTGGTTTTTCAGGTTTAGGTGCTTCAACCTTGGTTTCTTCTGGTTCCTCCCATGCTAATGACTCTTGTAATTCTGATACTGAAAGAGGGGCAGTTTGAAGTGTTTCAGCTACTTTTGGTTTTTCCATCTCATCAGGAGTAACACCAAGTTTTTCCCACGGCATTTCCTCTTCCTGAGTTGGTAACTTTAGTGAAGACACAGATTCTACAATGACTTCAACTCCTTCAAAATCAGGAGTGGCTTCACTTGCAGGTATAACCATTGTCACTGTTTTCAATGTCTCTTCTTCTTTTGGCATTTCAACAGTTTTCTCGACAAATACTTCAAAGAAAGTTGAAACTGTGCCTATTTCATTTGTTGCTTTACATTCAAACTCTGCATCATCATCTTCTGTTACTGGTGAAATTATCAGCATACACGTTCCATCTAATTCATGTATGCTGGTATACCTCTTTTTAGTTATAGTTTCTCCTTCTTTCAACCACTGAATGTCAGGTTCAGGATAGCCTGAGACCTGACATTCTAGAGTGGCTATTCCACCTACTATAACTTCAAGCTCATTAGCCTTGTTAATTATCTGTGGTTTTTCTTTTTGGAGCTCAATTTCAACCTTACCTATTTGAGGTTTCTTTTCAGGAATTACAATTTCAGTTATAGCCCTTGTTTCTCTCACTTCTTCCTTTGCTTCCTCCATCTTCCTTTCCTCTACCTTTGGCACTGCTTCACTCACTTCCTTAGGAGCTTCTTCCACTTCTGTCAATTTTTCCCATGACACAGCTTCTTCCTTTTCTGTAATCTTCTGAGGTTTGACTTCAATTTCCTCAACTTTAGCCATCATTGTCACCTCTGGTTTCTCAACAGGCACCTCTTCTGGTTCCTCCCACTCAAGGGACAACTCTTGTTCAGATACTGGCAGAGGAGCAGTGCGAAGTGGTTCAACTTGCTCTGGTTTCTCTAACAGTTCAACTGTTATTCCCAATTTTTCAAACGGCATTTGTTCTTCTTGAGCAATTGCCTTCTTAACAACAATTGGCATTTCTTCAGACACAGGTTTCTCAGGTTTAGGTGCTTCAACATTGGCTTCTTCTGGTTCTTCCCATGCCAAGGACTCTTGCAATTCAGATATTGAAAGAGGGGTTGTCTGAAGTGTTTCAGCCAGCTCTGGTTTTTTAGGCTGATCTTCTGTAACCCCTAGTTTTTCCCATGGTAGCGATTCTTCTTGAGCAACTGCCTTCTTAACAACAATTGGCATTTCTTCAGACACAGGTTTCTCTGGCTTTGGTGCTTCAACCTTAGCTTCTTCTGGTTCTTCCCATGCAAGGGACTCTTCCAGTTCAGATATTGAGAGAGGGCTAGTTTGAAGTGTTTTTGCCTGCTCTGGCTTTTCAAGCTGATCCTCTGTCACTCCAAGTTTTTCCCATGGTAGCGATTCTTCTTGAGCAACTGCCTTCTTAACAACGATTGGCATTTCTTCAGACACTGGTTTTTCAGGTTTAGGTCCTTCAACCTTGGCTTCTTCTGGTTCTTCCCATGCCAAGGACTCTTGCAATTCAGATATTGACAATGGGGCTGTTTGAAGAGTTTCAGCCAGCTCTGGCTTATCGATTTGATCCACTGTAACCCCAAGTTTTTCCCATGGTAGGGATTCTTCTTGAGCAACTGCCTTCTTAACAACGATTGGCATTTCTTCAGACACAGGCTTTTCGGGTTTAGGTGCTTCAACTTTGGTTTCTTCTGGCTCTTCCCATGCAAGGGACTCTTGCAATTCTGATATTGATAGAGGGGCAGTTTGAAGTGTTTCAGCTATTTTTGGTTTTTCCATCTCATCAGGAGTAACACCAAGTTTTTCCCATGGCATTTCCTCTTCCTGAGTTGGTAACTTTAGTGAAGACACAGATTCTACAATGACTTCTACTCCTTCAAAATCAGGAGTGGCTTCAGTTGCAGGTATAACCATTGTCACTGTTTTCAATGGCTCTTCTTCCTTTGGCATTTCAACAGTTTTCTCAACAAATACTTCAAAGAAAGTTGAAACTGTGCCTATTTCACTTGTTGCTTTACATTCAAACTCTGCATCATCATCTTCTGTTACTGGTGAAATTATCAACATACACGTTCCATCTAATTCATGTACACTGGTATACCTCTTTTCAGTTATTGTTTCTCCTTCTTTCAACCACTCAATGTCAGGTTTAGGATAGCCTGAGACCTGACACTCCAAAGTAGCTGTTTTGCCCAACGTAACTTCAACTTCTGATATCTGAGTTTTAATCTGAGGTTTTTCTTCTTTCAGTTCTGGTTTCTTTTCAGGAATAACAATTTCAGTAATAGCCCTGGTTTCTCTCACTTCTTCCTTTGCTTCTTCCATCTTCCTTTCCTCTACCTTTGGCACTGCTTCACTCACTTCCTTAGGAGCTTCTTCCACTTCTGTCAATTTTTCCCATGACACAGCTTCTTCCTTTTCTGTAATCTTCTGAGGTTTAACTTCAATTTCCTCAACTTTAGCCATCATTGTCACCTCTGGTTTCTCAGTAGGCACCTCTTCTGGTTCCTCCCACTCAAGGGACAATTCTTGTTCAGACACTGGCAGAGGAGCAGTGCGAAGTGGTTCAACTTGTTCTGGTTTCTCTAACAGTTCAACTGTTATTCCCAATTTTTCAAAGGGCATTTGTTCTTCTTGAGCAACTGCCTTTTTAACAACAATTGGCATTTCTTCAGACACTGGTTTTTCAGGTTTAGGTGCTTCAATCTTGGTTTCTTCTGGTTCCTCCCATGCAAGAGACTCTTGCAATTCAGAAATCGACAGAGGAGCAGTGCGAAGTGGTTCAACTTGCTCTGGTTTCTCTAACAGTTCAACTGTAATTCCCAATTTTTCAAATGGTATTTGTTCTTCTTGAGCAATTGCCTTTTTAACAACAATTGGCATTTCTTCAGACACTGGTTTTTCTGGTTTAGATGCTTCAATCTTGGCTTCTTCTGGTTCCTCCCATGCAAGAGACTCTTGCAACTCTGATATTGAAAGAGGAGTAGTCTGAAGAGTTTCAGCCAGCTCTGGTTTTTCAAGCTGATCTTCTGTAACCCCAAGTTTTTCCCATGGTAGCGATTCTTCTTGAGCAACTGCCTTCTTAACAACGATTGGCATTTCTTCTGTCACTGGTTTTTCAGGTTTAGGTGCTTCAACCTTGGTTTCTTCTGGTTCTTCCCATGCTAATGACTCTTGTAATTCTGATACTGAAAGAGGGGCAGTTTGAAGTGTTTCAGCTACTTTTGGTTTTCCCATCTCATCAGGAGTAACACCAAGTTTTTCCCATGGCATCTCCTCTTCCTGAGTTGGTAACTTTAGTGAAGACACAGATTCTACAATGACTTCAACTCCTTCAAAATCAGGAGTGGCTTCCCTTGCAGGTATAACCATTGTCACTGTTTTCAATGTCTCTTCTTCTTTTGGCATTTCAACAGTTTTCTCAACAAATACTTCAAAGATAGCTGACACAGTCCCTAATTCATTGGTTGCTTTACATTCAAACTCTGCATCATCATCTTCTGTTACTGGTGATATTATCAGCATACATGTTCCGTCCAATTCGCAGACACTGGTATACTTCTTTTCAGTGATTACTTCCCCTTCTTTCAACCACTCAATATCAGGTTTAGGATAGCCTGAAACCTTACACTCCAAAGTGGTAACCTCCCCTTCATCGACTTCAAGTGAATGAGACACTGCTGTTATACAAGGTTTTTGTTTTTGTGGTTCAGATTTCTCTTCCTGTATTTCTATCATTACCTCTACCTCCCTTTCTCTTGTCTCGTCTATAATTATCTGTGTTCTCTCAAGTTGTTTTGGAGCCAGATGAATTTCAACTGACTCTTTAACTTCACTTATCTGTTCTACTTTTATCTCAACTTCCTCTCTAACGGTGTCTTTTTCTTTGGGTTCTTCCTTTTCTGGAATTTCAACAATTTTCTGTACAAATATTTCACAAAATGTGGACACAGAACCTAGTTCATTTTCAGCTCTAAGTTCAAATTCTGCATCATCGTCTTCAGTAACATTTGAAATCACAAGAAGACACCTGCCATCTAATTCATAAGTACTTATATATTTTTCATCAGTCAATGGTTCACCTTCTTTTAACCAAGTAACTGTAGGTCTTGGAATACCAGTAACATAGCATTCCAAAATGGTTTTTTCACCAACATTAACATCAATATCAGTTAATTCAGTTTTTATGACAGGTTTACAGGGCTTAGCCTCTACAGATTTCGGCATTTCAATTGACAGTTCAGAAATTGTGGTTTCTTGTGTAACTTCATCAATGGTAGTTTCCACGGTTTCTGTGATAGTCGTGGTAGTGACCGTTTCAACATGTTCTTCCCTAACCGTCTCAACTATAGTTAAAGTGAGAGAGTAAGGGAAAGTGAAAATGCATGAAAATATAAATTATCCAAGGGAATGAAGAAATGTATATGACAAGCTAAACATAAATATGGAAATACCAGGAAAGAAAAAGGGTCAAGTTGAAAGATATCAAAATTAAACTCATATGTAAATAAAAATAATATGAGATGAAATAATTTCATTATGAGACTTACCTCTAACGATCAGTTCTGCAAAGGAAGACACATCATCAACAACATTCCTGGCTCTGCATTCAAATTCTGTTTCATCATCTCTGTCAACAATAGGTATAACTAGGACACATGTGCCGTCCATCTCATACACTGATATATATTTTTTTGTATCAGTTATTTCTTCTCCATCTTTCAACCATGTAATTTCTGGTCTTGGTTCACCAACAACCTTGCACTCAAACCTGGCCTCTTCACCTTCTGTGACTTCAATATCATCTAGCTCCTTTACAAATGTTGGTTTTGAAAATGCCACACTAATTTCTCCGAGATGAAGTTCTTTAGGTTTCTTTGCAGGAATAACAATTTCAGTAATAGCCCTGGTTTCTCTCTCTTCTTCCTTTGCCTCTTCCAGCTTTCTTTCCTCTACCTTTGGCACTGCTTCACTCACTTTCTTAGGAGTTTCTTCCACTTCTGTCAATTTTTCCCATGACACAGCTTCTTCCTTTTCTGTAATCTTCTGAGGTTTGACTTCAATTTCCTCAACTGTAGCCATCGTTGTCACCTCTGGTTTCTTGACAGGCACCTCTTCTGGTTCCTCCCACTCAAGGGACAATTCTTGTTCAGATACTGGCAGAGGAGCAATACGAAGTGGTTCAACTTGTTCTGGTTTCTCTAACAGTTCAACTGTTATTCCCAATTTTTCAAATGGCATTTGTTGTTCTTGAGCAATTGCCTTTTTAACAACAATTGGCATTTCTTCAGACACTGGTTTTTCAGGTTTAGGTGCTTCAATCTTGGCTTCTTCTGGTTCCTCCCATGCAAGAGACTCTTGCAATTCAGAAATTGACAGAGGAGCAGTGCGAAGTGGTTCAACTTGCTCTGGTTTCTCTAACAGTTCAACTGTTATTCCCAATTTTTCAAATGGCATTTGTTCTTCTTGAGCAATTGCCTTCTTAACAACAATTGGCATTTCTTCAGACACTGGTTTTTCTGGTTTAGGTGCTTCAATCTTGGTTTCTTCTGGTTCTTCCCATGCAAGAGACTCTTGCAATTCAGAAATCGACAAAGGGGCAGTCTGAAGAGTTTCGGCCAGCTCTGGTTTTTCAAGTTGATCTTCTGTCACTCCAAGTTTTTCCCAGGGAAGGGATTCTTCTTGAGCAACTGCCTTCTTAACAACGATTGGCATTTCTTCTGTCACTGGTTTTTCAGGTTTAGGTGCTTCAACTTTGGTTTCTTCTGGTTCTTCCCATGCTAAAGACTCTTGCAATTCTGATATTGAAAGAGGGGCAGTTTGAAGTGTGTCTGCTACCTTTGGTTTTTCCAGCTCATCAGGTGTAACACCAAGTTTTTCCCATGGTAGGGATTCTTCTTGTGCAACTGCCTTCTTAACAACTATAGCCACTTCTTCACCTAATACCTCAAATGAAACAGACTCTTCAATTATGTCAACTTTTTCTTCATGACTGACTTCTGTTGTTGGCAGAACCACCGATACTTTTTCCAGGATTTCCTTTTCCTTTGGCATTTCAACAGTTTTCTCAGCAAATACTTCAAAGAAAGTTGAAACTGTGCCTATTTCACTTGTTGCTCTACATTCAAACTCTGCATCATCATCTTCTGTTACTGGTGAAATTATCAGCATACAGGTTCCATCTAATTCATGTACACTGGTATACCTCTTTTCAGTTATTGTTTCTCCTTCTTTCAACCACTCAATATCAGGTTTAGGATAGCCTGAGACCTGACACTCCAAAGTAGCTGTTTTGCCCAATGTAACTTCAACCTCTGATATCTGAGTTTTAATCTGAGGTTTTTCTTCTTTCAGTTCTGGTTTCTTTGCAGGAATAATAATTTCAGTAATGGCCCTGGTTTCTCTCTTTTCTTCCTTTGCCTCTTCCAGCTTCCTTTCCTCTACCTTTGGCACTGCTTCACTCACTTCCTTAGGAGCTTCTTCCACATCTGTCAGTTTTTCCCATGACACAGGTTCTTCTTGTGCTGTTATTCTTTGCGGTGCAAGCTCAATTTCCTCAACTTGGACCATTGTTGTCACCTCTGGTTTCTTGACAGGCACCTCTTCTGGTTCCTCCCACTCAAGGGACAATTCTTGTTCAGATACTGGCAGAGGAGCAATACGAAGTGGTTCAACTTGCTCTGGTTTCTCTAACAGTTCAACTGTTATTCCCAATTTTTCAAACGGCATTTGTTCTTCTTGAGCAATTGCCTTCTTAACAACAATTGGCATTTCTTCAGACACTGGTTTTTCTGGTTTAGGTGCTTCAATCTTGGTTTCTTCTGGTTCTTCCCATGCAAGAGACTCTTGCAATTCAGAAATCGACAAAGGGGCAGTCTGAAGAGTTTCGGCCAGCTCTGGTTTTTCAAGTTGATCTTCTGTCACTCCAAGTTTTTCCCAGGGAAGGGATTCTTCTTGAGCAACTGCCTTCTTAACAACGATTGGCATTTCTTCTGTCACTGGTTTTTCAGGTTTAGGTGCTTCAACTTTGGTTTCTTCTGGTTCTTCCCATGCTAAAGACTCTTGCAATTCTGATATTGAAAGAGGGGCAGTTTGAAGTGTGTCTGCTACCTTTGGTTTTTCCAGCTCATCAGGTGTAACACCAAGTTTTTCCCATGGTAGGGATTCTTCTTGTGCAACTGTCTTCTTAACAACTATAGCCACTTCTTCACCTGTTACTTCAAATGAAACAGACTCTTCAATTATGTCAACTCTTTCTTCATGACTGACTTCTGTTGTTGGCAGAACCACCGATACTTTTTCCAGGGTTTCCTTTTCCTTTGGCATTTCAACAGTTTTCTCAACAAATACTTCAAACAAAGTTGAAACTGTGCCTATTTCACTTGTTGCTCTACATTCAAACTCTGCATCATCATCTTCTGTTACTGGTGAAATTATTAGCATACACGTTCCATCTAATTCATGTACACTGGTATACCTCTTTTCAGTTATTGTTTCTCCTTCTTTCAACCACTCAATGTCAGGTTTAGGATAACCTGAGACCTGACACTCCAAAGTAGTTGTTTGGCCCAACGTAACTTCAACCTCTGATATCTGAGTTTTAATCTGAGGTTTCTGTTTTTTCAGTTCTGGTTTCTTTTCAGGAATAACAATTTCAGTAATAGCCCTGGTTTCTCTCACTTCTTCCTTTGCTTCTTCCATCTTCCTTTCCTCTACCTTTGGCACTGCTTCACTCACTTCCTTAGGAGCTTCTTCCACATCTGTCAGTTTTTCCCATGACACAGGTTCTTCCTGTGCTGTTATCCTTTGAGGTGCAAGCTCAATTTCCTCAACTTGGACCATTGTTGTTACCTCTGGTTTCTTGACAGGCACCTCTTCTGGCTGTTCAAATGCCAGTGCCTCGGTCATCCCTGCAAGTTCTAAGGGTGTCAGTGGTTTTGGTTTTACCTTTGATGTCTCTACAACTTTTTGCTCAGTAAAACCCAGTTTCTCCCAAGACAGTGCTTCCTCTTGGGTTAGTACCTTAATTGGTGATACTGGCAACTCCTTTGGTCTCTCTTCTTTTAGGGTTTCAGCTTCAACAGAAATGGCTCGTTCAACAGTAATGACAGCTTCTGTTTCTGGAGTATATGTGAGTTTTACTTCTGCTGGAAGAGGTTTGACTTGGGCAGGTTTTACTTCTTCCTCGACTTTTCCAGGAGCTTCAAGTGTAACTGGTACCTCCTTTTGAGTTATTTCAGTTGTTATCTTCTTAGTTGCAGTTGTAGTAATTGTTGTCTTTTCTAATGGCTTTGCCTTAAGTCTCATTGCTTCTTCGAGCGGAACAACAGTTTCTGTTCTTATGACGGTATAACCTTTCGGTAACCTAGTCTCTTCAACTTGCCATACGTCCCTTTCTTCAGGTTTAACTTCATCAGCATGTTCAACTTCAAGTAGTTCCCGTTTTTCAGGAGTGTAGTCCAATTTAATTTCTTCAGAAGTTGGTTCTAGGTGCTGGGGTGATTTCCTATCAGGTGAAACTTCCCCAGGTGCCTCTAATGGCAGAGGTTCCTCTTTTTGAATAGTTTCAGCCGGTATTTTTTCTATTGGTAAAGTGGAAACTTTTTCCAGTTCATCTGTTTTTATTGATACTTCAACAGCTTCTTCCACAGGGAGGACCTGTTCTTTCTTGGTTACTTTTATCGTTCTTGGTATCAATGTTTCTTCTACATTTCCTTCCTTGTCCTTTATAATGACTAAGATTTCAGATGGTCCTTCCCATGGAACAGCCTCTTCCTGTTTGAGTGGAATAGTCACATCTCTCTCAGGTTTAATCTGAACTGGCTCTCTGTCATCAGGTGTAACTTGTCCTGGTGCTTCATAAGGCAAAGCTTCTTCCTTTTGCGTTGTTTCAGCTGGTACTTTCTCAGTTGGTACAGTAGGAGCTGTCTCCGTTTCATCTAATGTTATTGTAACATCAACAGCTTCTTCTACAGGCAGAACTTCTTCTGTTCTTGTGACTTTGATAGTTCTTGGAACTCTGGATTCTTCCACATTTCCTTCTTTGTCTTTGATTATAACAATAATCTCTTGGGGTTCCTCCCATGGTACAGATTCTTCTCCTTTGATTGGAACTGTAACATCTCTTTCAGGTTTTATCTGTACTTCTTCCCTGTCTTCAGGAGCAACATCGACACTTTCTTCAACAGGTATAACTTCTTTCTTCTCAGGAGTGTAGTCAATCTTTAATTCTGCTGGTAGTTGAACCAAATGTTCAGGTTCTTTCTCATCAGGTGTGAGTTGTCCTGGAGTTTCATAAGGTAAGGCTTCTTCCTTTTGGATAATTTCAGCTGGTACTTTCTCAGTTGGAACAGCAGGTGCTGTCTCTGTGTCTAATGTTATTGTAACATCAACAACTTCTTCTACAGGCAGAACTTCTTCTGTTCTTGTGACTTTGATAGTTCTTGGAACTCTGGATTCTTCCACATTTCCTTCTTTGTCTTTGATTATAACAATAATCTCTTGGGGTTCCTCCCATGGTACAGATTCTTCTCCTTTGACTGGAACTGTAACATCTCTTTCAGGTTTTATCTGTACTTCTTCCCTGTCTTCAGGAGCAACATCGACACTTTCTTCAACAGGTATAACTTCTTTCTTCTCAGGAGTGTAGTCAATCTTTAATTCTGCTGGTAGTTGAACCAACTGTTCAGGTTGTTGCTCATCAGGTATGACTTGTCCTGGAGTTTCATAAGGTACGGCTTCTTCCTTTTGGATAATTTCAGCTGGTACTTTCTCAGTTGGAACAGCAGGTGCTGTCTCTGTGTCTAATGTTATTGTAACATCAACAGCCTCTTCTACCGGTAAAACTTGTTCTGTTCCTGTGACTGTAATTGTTCTTGGAACTCTGGTTTCTTCGACATTTCCTTCTTTATCTTTGATAATGACTAAAATCTCTGAAGATTTCTCCCATGGGACAGTTTCCTCCTGCTTCAGAGGGATAGTTGTTTCTCTTTCGGGTTTTATGCTTACTGTGTCCCTTTCTTCTGGGGCTACTTCTTCAGTGTGTTCAACAGAAACGATTTCTTGTTTTTCTGGAATATAGTCTAATTTTATCTCTGCAGGAATGGCTGTAAGCTGTTCAGGTGTTTTTTCTTCTGGTTTAACTTCGCCAGGTGCTTCATAGGACACAGCTACTTCCTTTTGAATAGTTTCAGCTGGAACCTTTTCAGTTGGAAGTGTTGGTGCTGTTTCCATTTCATCCAATTTAATAGTAACCTCTACAGCTTCCTCCACTGGCAAGACTTGTTCTGTCTTGGTGACTGTGATTGTTCTTGGTACTTTTGTTTCTTCTATTTTCCCTTCTTTGTCTTTAATAATGACTAAAATCTCTGAAGGTTCTTCCCAAGGAACTGTCTCTTCTTGTTTTACAGGAACACTTGGTTCTTGTTTTGGCTTTACTCTTACTTCTTCTCTCTCTGTAACGACCTCTTCAGTTTTTTCTTCGGCAAGAACAATTTCTAGTTCAGGTGAATACTCCAGTCTCAGCTCAGCTGGTAAAGGTGATACTTTTTCAGGCTTTTCTTTCATATGTTTAAGATCACCCATTTCTGAAGGTTCTTCCCAAGGAACTGTCTCTTCTTGTTTTACAGGAACACTTGGTTCTTGTTTTGGCTTTACTCTTACTTCTTCTTCTCTCTCTTTAACGACCTCTTCAGTTTTTTCTTCGGCAAGAACAATTTCTAGTTCAGGTGAATACTCCAGTCTCAGCTCAGCTGGTAAAGGTGAGACTTTTTCAGGCTTTTCTTTCATAGGTTTAAGATCATCCATTTCTGAAGGTTCTTCCCAAGGAACTGTCTCTTCTTGTTTTACAGGAACACTTGGTTCTTGTTTTGGCTTTACTCTTACTTCTTCTTCTCTATCTTTAACGACCTCTTCAGTTTTTTCTTCAGCAAGAACAATTTCTAGTTCAGGTGAATACTCCAGTCTCAGCTCAGCTGGTAAAGGTGAGACTTTTTCAGGCTTTTCTTTCATAGGTTTTAGATCACCCATTTCTTCAAGTTGTACAGGTTCCTGTTTTCCTATAACTTCTGATATAACTTTCTTCTCCTCCAGAACACCAGCCATTTCCTTCTGTTCAACACTTATCTGTACCTCAACTGCTTCTTCTACTGGAATGATCTCCTCCTTTTTAATTATTTTGACAGTTTCTTTCTGGGATTTGACTACGACTGTTTCCTTGACATCTGGTTTGATTTCAATCTCTATAGCCTCTTCAACCCCTCTGATTTCTTCCTTTCTAGTGACTTCTATTGTTGTCACAGTTCTGGCTTCTTCAGCAGTTTCCTTGGTATCTTGAGCAGTGATAACCATTTCAGTTGGTTTTTCCCATGGAATGGCCTCCTCCATTTTGACTGGTTGAGAGGTTTCTTTAAATGGTTCAACTTTTGCTGCCTCTTTTTCCTCTGCTGGGACTTGCTCAGCTCTTTCAACTGGTAAGACAATCTCTAACTCTGGTGTATATTCTAATTTCAGCTCTGCTGGAAGAGGAGTAACTTTTGCTGGTTTTTCCTTCAAAGGAGTTATCTCACCTGGTGCTTCCAGAGCAACTGGTTGTTCCTTTTCATGGACTTCAGGAAGACGTACTTCTGTGGGCAATATAGGAACCTTTTCTACTTCAGTTGAAACATCAAATACTATAGTTTGCTCAATAGGTTGTACATGCTCCTTTTTCGTAATCTCTTTCACAGTGACATCAGCCTTCTTTTTGGCTTCTTCTTTCTTGACCTCTACTGGAGCAATTTCTTCAGCTGCTTCCCAAGCTGGAGCTTCAACTTGTGGAGCCTCTGCAACAGGTAAAGACTCCATGAATGTCTGCAACATGTCTTGCTTTGGAAGACCAAGATCAACCTCAGTAGTTCCAACATCTTGCTCATGGACTTCTGTTTCTGTAGTCACTTGTTTTTCAATTGTTGTAGTTGTAACAGTTGTGACCTTTTTCGTTATCTCCATCACCTCATCTCCTTCTTTGATAGTGATTGTTTTGGTGGTGGTCTCAACAGGTTTCTCTTCTGCAATTAATGAAGATAATAAAAATAAGTCAGTTCTCTTTAACAGCATTTTCAAATACAATATCTAACATTTCAGCAATGTGTTGACAAGTATTACACATACAGAATAATCTAGATATCGATTTCAATGAACAACAAGTGTAGAGTGTATGGGTAACTCCTAGCACTGCCAATGACAAACATCTAAGGCATGTAAAACTGTATGCATTTGTGATGCTTGTAAATCTTTTTTTAAAAATCTGTTGATATGAGCAATAGGGAACTTGCAAACCCGCCATGTTGAATGTTGCATCATGGAAAATGGGATAATAAATGCTAATCAATCAGTATTGTAAACAATATTGTTACATTATTTATAACCACAGACAATCAATTCATAGTCACCCTGACATTTGTGGGAGGTTTATTTTATCGGTAGCTCCAGAATAGGTATTATGATAACCACAGATAATCCCACAGTCCTTGGCATCTGAACATGCTCGGTCTGGATTGCAAGTTCCCTATTGAAACCTTTATAAATAACTACTGAATATGTATGATGATAAATATAAAGCCTCGTATTGGCTTCAAGCTTTGCATACTAACGTTATAACCTGTCAAGTGATTTCACTATGTACCACATTCGTGTAAATATAATATGGCAACTAATTCTATTAATTTATTCATAAGCCTAGTATATTTCCCTTCTTCTGGAGTCCAATATTGCCAGTTGACAAACAGAAAATGTTTCAAATCAAAGTATAAACAATGCAACTTGTTGATACATTACCAAAGTTGATTTTGTACAGAATTTATTAGGGTTAGATCAAAGGACTGCTGTATTTGTATGTATCATTACTGATAACATGGATCATAACAAACTTCAAATTTGGTGGCTCTTACTGAGATTTGTTGCTGTTAGACATCACTCTATCTCTAGCCATGATGATGTCATCCAATAGAAGGGATTTATTTGCAATAGTGGATAATTGCATGGCCATGAGTTGAAGTTATCAAAATAAACTGTTATTCAACTTTGCCATCGTGTTGGCAATGTTGTGACTACTATAGATACACCCATGTCAATGCACCAGGACAAAGTTAGCAATGTATCAATATGTTGCAGTATTTCATCATTCATACTTCGATTGGAAGCACTGTACCTCATTAGTGTAATGATAGTACTAGTGCCACAATTGATCATAATGAGCTCTCCATGATGTTTTAAGACACTTGCTTTGCACTAGAAACATTGTTTACATGCTGATTATATCTATAGCGACCACATACTAGGCTAATAATTAAAGCAAACTGCACTTTTAAACCTGATATGAAAGGTATACGACGTTGGCCAACAGTGGAATCAGTTTACTTGGGAGTTATGGGTTATAAGTGGATCTTTTGATTATTGAAATCATACCTTTCAGTTGAATAACTTTTTCAGCTACAGCAACCTCTGGCATTGGGACCGTTTTCTTCAAAACCACATTACAGAAGGCAGAGACTGTACCAGTTTCATTTTCAGCACGACACTCAAACTCTGCATCATCTTCTTCAGTGATTGGGGCTATAATCAACATACAGTGTCCATCCAATTCACACACACTGGTGTATCGCTTTCCTGTCACTCTTTCACCTTCCTTGTACCATGTCATTTTTGGTTCTGCCATACCTTCTATCCAGCATTCCAGTCTAGCTACCTGTCCAACAGTCAACTCAACATCTTTCATCATAGACTTGATGACTGGTTTTACAGGCTCTTCTTCCTTTGGCTTTATTTCAAATTCGATAGTTTCAATGACATCTGGTTCTTTTCTTTCAAGGAGGGTTGTAACTGTCTCTGTTACCTTGGTAACTTCTTGAACAATTTCCTCTTCCACTGGTGCTTCAAATCTTATTTCACGTGTTACAGTGACAGATTCGGGTTCTTTTTCTTTAGGTAGTTCCACTACCTTTTCAACCATTACTTCACAGAATGCAGAGACTGTTCCGAGTGGATTTTCAGCACGGCATTCAAATTCTGCATCATCATCCTCAGTAACAGGGGCAATAATCAGCATACATCTTCCATCCATTTCTAAGATGCTTGTATAGCGATTGCCAGTAACCTTCTCACCATCTTTAAACCATGTAATATTTGGTATTGGATATCCAGTCACTTGGCACTGCAGCATTGCCTTTAAACCTGCTTTGAGGTGTATATCTTTAAGATCAACTGTGAACTCTGGTTTTTCTTCTGGTTCTGTTTCTTCTTCAGGTCTTATTTCAAATTCGATTGTCTCAGTAACTGGTTCTTTTCTTTCAATAAGAGTTGTAACTGTTTCTGTTACTGTGGTAACTTCCTCCACTATTTCTTCTTCAACTGGCTCCTCAAACCTTACTTCACGTGTAATAGTAACGGTCTCTCGTTCCTTTTCCTTTGGAAGTTCTACAGTCTTTTTAACGGATACTTCACATGAGGTAATCACAGTTCCAAGTGGACTTTCAGCAATACATTCAAATTCAGCATTATCATCTTCAGTGATAGGGGCTATGATAAGCATACACCTGCCATCCATTTCTAAGACAGTGGTATAGCGATTACCTGTAACTTTCTCACCATCCTTCCACCAGGTAATTGTTGGCTCTGGAATTCCGATGACTTCACATTGCAGGATTGCTGTTACACCAACTTCAAGATGTACATCTTTCAGTTCCACTTTGAATTCTGGTTTAACTTGTTCAGGCTCCTCATGTTTAAATACAACTTCAACTTCTTTTCTCTCAGTAATCAAAACCGTTTCCTCAACAACTTCAGGACGTTTTTCAGGTATCAGCTCTACTACCTTTTCCACAATCAATTCAGCGTACGATGATACAGAACCAGTTTCATTTGTGGCCCTCAGTTCATATACAGCCTCATCTTCAGGTAATACAGGTGCAATGATTAACATGCAGCGACCATCTAGTTCAACAACGGATGTGTACCTTCGACTAGTTATTTCTTCTCCATCCTTCAACCAGGAGATGTCGGGCATCGGTACACCTGAAACGTGACCTTCAAAAACAACCATTTCACCTCTTGTAACTTTAACATCCTTAAGTTTTGATGTAAGTGTAGGTTTCATAGGTTTTGGTTTTGGTTTTGGTGGTTCCTCTATCTTTGGTGGAGGTGGTGCTTCAACCACTGGAACAGGTTTAGCTAAAGCTATTTCTTCTTCTGCCTCTTCCTCGGGTTCTTCTATGATAGTTGAAGAAATAGGAGGAAGTTCAGGAAAGTATTCTGCCTGTCCTCTCTGGAACTCTGCTACCACTTCAACAATGAGATCTGCATAACATATTGCCTTGCCTGCAACATTAGTAGCTTTGCACATGTATTCTGCATCATCTTCATCTGTGACACTCTCAATTGTTAAAGTACACTTTCCATTTGGTGCATAAGTCATTCTCACCGAGGGACTTGGTCTGATTTCACGGCCATCTTTAAACCACCTGATTTCAGGCTTTGGATGACCTTTAACCTGGCATTCAAAAGTGGCTGTATAACCTTCCTGAATGTCAACATCTTGCATCTCTTTGATAAATTTAGGTGGTATAGACCCAGGTGGAATAGCTGGTTTCTCAGCTTTCTTCTTTGGTGGTGGTTTGGGTTTCCTTTTTACAGTAATTCTTGCAGTGCTGGTGATTTTCACACCTGTTAGACTCTCAGCCCTGCATTCAAATTCAGTTTCATCATCAGAATTGATGCCTTTAATTTCAAGCATGCAATTTCCTTTCACATCTGTCTTCATTGTTATGCGTTCGTCTTCTTGGACAAGATATCCTTTCCTGTACCATGCTACTTTTGGTAAGGGTTTGCCAGTCACTTGACAGTAGAGTCTCACTGTACTTCCTTTAAGTGCCTCTATGTCCAAAAGTTCATTGACAAACTTTGGTGGTTCTCTTCTCGGGGGTTCTTTATGTACTCTTCTTGGCTCAGCTCTTTCTATTGGCTCAATCTTTTTAATTTCTGGTTTCATGACCAGCTCAACTCTCTTCTTTACATCTGTCTTTTTATCTTGAGATAATTTTAGTACTGGTTTTGGTTCAGGCTTTTTAACTTCATCAAATGCTGATGAACAGAAACAAAACAAGAGAAAACAAGCAATCAGTATCGTGTATCTGCATACATGTATATGTGTAGAAGATACTTACAAAATTATCATAGTGAATCAAGATAAATGGTGATTCATGAATGAAAGCAGTGTGACTAAAAACTACTGTGTAAAAACTAATCAGGAATTACCATTATTAAAGCTTTTGTCACAAAACCAATCAGAATGAACCTCATCAGCGTGTCAGAATGAACCTTATCAGTGATTCATAATACACATCCAATGAAGACGAACCTTGTTACAGAACCAATCAGAATAAACCTCATCATTAACATTTGCCTACATTTGAAAGTGAATCATAACTGTTGCATGCTCACCTTGAACTGTAAGTTTTGCTGTGCATGTTGAACTTCCCAAAGGATTGGTAGCTTTACATGCGTACTCTCCAGTGTCGTCTGGGAATGCTTCACTGATAAGCAGGGACACATTTTCACCATCAATAATATATTGAAAGTCTGGAGAGTTTTGAATTTCAGAGTTATTCCTATACCATTTAATAGTAGGTGTAGGTTTCCCTGTAATTTTACAATCAAAGCGTGCAGAGCTTCCTTCTTGGACACGCGTCTCTGTAAATATTTCATTAAAGTAGGGTGCTTCTGCATCAGCAGGCAGCTTCAATTCAACAGTGATTGGCTGCCTCTCTTGCGTAACTTCCGCAAACGATCGCTGAACCCTGTGTGAAGGAGTCTCCACTTCCTCAACAACAGTTTCAGTGATAGTGCGAGTTGTTGTTGTCTTGGTGACCTTGCGAACTTCTTCGACTTCTTCAACGTCGGATGGCACAAGATCGATATAGACCTGTCTTTCAGATTCATCTTCACTACTGCTAATAAGTCTAGTTACATATGGTCTGACAGGTCTTGTTGTTCTTATTGGTGTAACTGGTCTACCCTGGTCTAAACCTATACGTATTCTCATTCTTCTCGACTCGCTGGTGTCACTCTCAGCAGCTGAGTCCACTGTAAAAATAATCAAATGTACAAGTTTTAATGGAAAAGACCAATCAAACGTATTTCTACCCATAGTACACTTGTATTGATTACTGCTATCAACTTAAAGGAAAAGTCCACTCAGACTTATTTCTACTTTTAGTACACTTGTATCAATTACTGTTATCAACTTAAAGGAAAAGTCCAGTCAGACTTATTTCTGTCTTTAGTACACTTTTATTGATTACTGCTATCAACTTAAAGGAAAAGTCCAGTCAGACTTATTTCTGTCTTTAGTACACTTGTATTGATTACTGCTATCAACTTGAAGGAAAAGTCCAGTCAGACTTATTTCTACCCTTATAGTACACTTGTATTGATTACTGCTATCAACTTAAAGGAAAAGTCCAGTCAGACTTATTTCTACCTTTAGTACACTTGTATTGATTACTGCTATCAACTTAAAGGAAAAGTCCAGTCAGACTTATTTCTACCTTTAGTACACTAGTATTGATTACTGCTAGCAACTTAAAGGAAAAGTCCAGTCAGACTTATTTCTGCCTTTAGTACACTTGTACTGATTACTACTATCAACTTAAAGGAAAAGTCCAGTCAGACTTATTTCTACCTTTAGTACACTAGTATTGATTACTGCTATCAACTTAAAGGAAAAGTCCAGTCAGACTTATTTCTACCTTTAGTACACTTGTATCGATTACTGCTATCAACTTATGATGTCAGTCAGACTTATTTCTGCCTTTAATACACTTGTATCAATTACTGCTATAAACTTGAGGGAAAGGCTATCAACTTAAAGGAAAAGTCCAGTCAGACTTATTTCTACCTTTAGTACACTAGTATTGATTACTGCTATCAATTTAAAGGAAAAGTCAAGTCATACTTATTTCTGCCTTTAGTACTCTAGTATTGATTACTGGTTTCAACTTAACACAAAAGTCCAGTCAGACTTATTTCTGCCATTAGTACTCCAGTATTGATTACTGCTATCAACTTAAAGGAAAAGTCCAGTCAGACTTATTTCTACATTTAGTATACTAGTATTGATTACTGCTATCAACTTAAAGGAAAAGTCCAGTCAGACTTATTTCTGTCTCTGTTACACTTGTATTGATTACTGCTATCAACTTATATATGATTTCAGGTGATAAAATAGCACCTCAGTAGCTTATTCAACTTAAAATCTTGCAAAGGAAACCCTAATGCAAGAATATGTACATGTGTTCTGCTATTTGGGGGATTACCTTTGACAGAGATAATAATAAATATGATGTCATTTCCTGTCAGGTTGCCCACAAACCCTTGCAGGAAATCCTGCCCCATCATTATTTAAGGTGTTACAATGAGAAACACAAAAATAATTATACACAATATTTTCATATGGCCTTCAGTGATTGGCTTAGATTGCATAATGTGATATAGGCTAGTGACCTCAATTTGCATACAGAGTGCACTATTCATTTTATATTTTCCCTAGGGCACTATCAAAGTAACATGTGAATTCTACCAGTGATTTGCTTTGACTCTGGAAAGAATATTTGTGAGAGAATGTGATGTGCTTTAAAAGACTTATAGACATCTTTGGCATTAGATGTCATATTAACCACCATGCTGTTGTGCACTGACTATTTCTCTCATTTTTCAGCCTTGGGAAATAGTTGCTACATAACATCCCTCTGGTTACTACATGTCTACTTAAGTACCCGCATAGCTAAGCAATAAGTGTATAATAGAGACACCCTAATCTGGAATATGATGTCATGTATATAGGGGAAATACACAACTAGATTTCTGCAGTGTAATCTCGCTAGTGTAACTCACCTCTGACTGTAAGACGAGCGATACATGATGACTCCCCAGCAGCATTTGATGCTTTCACCATATACTCAGCGTCATCTTCAAGTCGTACATTACGTATGATGAAACGACTTCTACCATCGTTTCTATACTCTATCGTTATACGTCCTCCAGCAACAACTTCTTGTCCACGTTTGAACCACCGAACTGTTGGTCTAGGAATACCGACAATACGGACCTCAAAGACAGCCGTACCGCCCTCACTTGACTCAACGTTTGTAAGGTAAGTTGTAAACATAGGTGGTTCAGGTGGAATCTTAGTTCTAATTGTATGAATAGAGGGATCTATTTGGATTTCCAAATCTGATGTGTACTCTTCAGATGCAATCATCAATGAGCTATGCATCCTTTGTTCTGTATCACTTGGTAGAACTGTAACCAAGAAACATGATGTTTAGATGACATTCAGTGAAACAAAAATACATCAGTGAGGGTTGGCAGTACAGTTTGGGAAGATAATAAAGTTCAGAACATATAAAATAATCATCGTTTCACAATTATGCCTAAAAACATCAATTACAGAGAAAATAACTTCATAATTACACTTTTCTGATACATATTCATGTGATATAAATATTCCATTTTTCATAGATGAAGAGATTTAATTATGGTAAAATACTTGAAAAGTTGTTTCCTAAATTTATGATAAAATACTTGAAAAAGTTGTTTCCTGAATGTAATTGATCACCACTTATCAATCTCAATTAAGATTAAGTAGCAAGTTAATTTGCTATAACATACTATGCCAGCAACAATTTAGAAGCAAAGAGAAATGAAAGACATACCTTCTACAATAAGTTTAGCTGTACATGAAGCTAGCCCAGCTGCATTCTCAGCCTTACAGGTGATCTTTCCTGCATCATCAAGGTATGTTTCTGGAATGACTAGTAAACTGGTGCCATCAGGTTTCGTTGTGATATGGAAATCAGCTGATGGTTTGATTTCAAAACTGTTTCTATACCATTTTATATCAGGTTTAGGAGTTCCTGTAACCTGGACTTCAAAACGAGCAGTTTCACCTTCAAACACTCTGCAGTGATTGATGTATTTTGAGAATGCCGGTGGATTCCTCTCTTCAGCTACCTGGATGACTTTGTCGCCATACATGGTCTTTGTGATCATGGAACTTGTCTGTTTTGTGGCACGTGATACAATGATGTCTCCACCCTCAACGTGTTCCCTTACAACTTCCATTGTCTTTGGTGGTTTGAATTCTTCGAAGTAAGGTTTGACAAGTATACCATCGTATGGTAGCATCTCATCGAGATCAATATCCACATCGGATGCCATTTCTTTATCTGCACTGTAGGCTTCACTTATTTCACCAAATGATTCACTGATGCTGGTTGTGACAGCCAAACTCACATCAACTGGGAATAGGCAAAAATCAGATCAGCCATTACTCTCATGAATAAGCTTGGATTGAACAGTGTAGTGTAGCTCAGTCTAGGCACTCCATTCATCCTTTGCCATGCCATTAATCTCATTGCATCAGGCAGTTCAGTCTTGATGGTTATATGCACACATCTTGGTTACCATTTTCTAACAAGCACATGCTGTTCAAGACATTGGTGATTTCTTTCCATACAGACCATTAGTGAAACTACAGGGTTGTTACCATCCAAATTAACATCAAATCAAGTAAACCATGCTTGTAGCATGCAGAACACGCCATCGCTTCCAGGAATGGCTCGTTAATAAAACAAACTTCACTTACCGGTTGTAAGTTTCATTACTCTTGGCAACCATCTACAGAGTTATATTGTTCTACCTTGATGCAATTAACGGTGCATGCTGGGTAAAAATCTAGTTGGTTAGCTACAAGTCTTTCAGGATCTCACTACTGTAAAAGTTTATTACTGAGAATTGCCATGGGGATATCATGACATTCCGGGAAGTATACCATGCACTTCCTGGAAATGTTACATGTCTTTACAAATGCACCACCTAGAATGGTTATGTCACATGACTTTCCAAACAGTAAAATGCATTTCCTGGAACGGTTATGTCACATGACCATTCGGGCAGCACAAATGCACCACCTGGAACAGTTATGTCACATGACTTTTCTGGTAGTACAAATGCACCACCTGGAACAGTTATGTAACATGACCTTTCTGGTAGTACAATTGCACCATCTGGAACAGTTATGTCACATGACCTTTCTGGTAGTACAATTGCACCACCTGGAACAGTTATGTCACATGACCTTTCTGGTAGTACAAATGCACCACCTGTAACAGTACTAGTTATGTCACATTCCATTCGACACTATGGCAAGGCAATTAAGGATATGTTAGATATCAAACTTGTGCTACATACTAGTAAGAGGAAATATCAGTATAAAACACAAATTATCTATACAATGAAAACATCAATAAATGTTGACCAATATTTCACTAGTAACAATTTGGAATCAAAACATACAACTTTAAAGTCATGACAAGGGCATCATATTTATCACAAACAGATGAAAGCTAGAATATATATTAACAACAACCACTATACACAAGGGTACGATATGAATACAAAACACATTTGATATGCACAATCTAAACACACTGACAGACAATACAGCAAAACTCTACTCTACAGGTGTGTCAGTTGAGGTCACATGATTGAAACACTTGATTCAGTGTTACCAATATCTTTTAATTGGTCTCTAAAATATTGTTAAACCATTCATTGGTAATCTACTTAAGTTTATAACATCCTGTGGTATTGCAATGTCTACTCGACATAGTTTATATTATAAGTTTATTAAATAAACAGAATGCTCTTCTGTGATCATATGGATTTAGACACTTGAGGTCTTCGAGTTACAATCAATTATGTTAAATTTTATGACAAATATAGGCACTGTTCAGGGGACGAACACATAGTTCCCTCCAAGAGGCATGACAAACAAAATCATAACATCACAATTCCACTGCGAAAGATAAGACTAAGAAGTGGACCTGCCAACTACAAATTTAACAGATTTGATTATAAATATTACAAACACGAAAAAGAACACATTATTTACACAGTTCATAAAATATCTCATTTTATCAGGCAGCTTATTACAATATCTCATATGCTACTGGATTTCATAAGCCTATCAAACTATCATTTGTGATATGTATACATAAATGAGGTGTATCATTTAGCTATTTTCTATTTTTGATCCACTTTTTTAGCATATTTACAGCACTGTCAAGATACATTGTTAGCCCTCATAATCTCGCTTGTCTTGACTATGTTAAAACGGTTAATGTGGCCACACCCCCAAAAACCAGTATGTTAAATTTACATAATCATATGTAAATTATCACATGTCCACTACATATCATGATGTTGGTTTGCCTTCACTTAGCAATGCATGCACATTTGCTTAATTTGCTCATAAATAATAATAATAGTCTAATGAGTTATTATGGTTGAAGGGACTGCAAGATGTCAGCAATCAGCAATGGGTGAAAATTTTCAAATCGTTATTATCAGTTTTTCAATTCAATTCAATCAATCAAAATTCTGTAGTGCCGATTTCCAGAGCGATGTTCTGTTCAGTAGCGCTGAATGGCTAAAGCACATCATAGGCTTTAGTGAACAAATAAGTTTTGGCAGTGTAATCAAGACAAACGAAGAAGACAAGAACTAGGAGGTATAACCAGCTACTGATGTAACTCGACAGTGCCGCAAACAGGCTACTTTCTCAACATAGTGCAATACATTCAATCAATGAATATAGGAATTCAGATAGAAGCTGAGAACATCATGGCTCACACATACAATCACACAATTTGTTGACATGGAATGGGAAATAATGACAACAGGAATCCAATGGTTCTGTGCCAAAGGCTTTATTAGTAATATTCATGTAATCATGTTTGTCTTATATCTAATCTTTAAAGGGCCAAGTCAGATTATTTTGAGCTGTGATAACTAAATTGGTAAAATTTACAATTACTATCAAACTAGAGTGACTATATAGTTTCAATTAGGTCACATTACACAAACAAATGAATTGCACGAATTACACAAACAAAATACAGGCACTGATAGCACATACCCATGAAATGTTATATTTTATCTCATTGTGAACACAAATAAAAGTTCTGTGTTTGAATCGTCCTTGCTTCATCAACAGTGTTGTTTTGTGTTCACAGTAAGATAAAATCTATCATTGCATATGCTTGCATGCTATCAATGTGCATTTTCTTAAATGTAATTTGGATTTTAAAAAATTTGTGCGAAACGTGAAAACCATTGTGTCACCTAATTGGAACTGGTTTGGTAGTATAATGCTTGAACCATATATAGAACAATCATCTACAACCTTCAGGTCTCCGAAATACACTTTATCCTAAAACATCTGACTTGCCCCCCTTTAAACTTAAGATATGTCCAGGAAACAATCACCTATACTAGATTACCTACACGTCCTCTTTAACTAAGATTCACTGTCTGTCCTTCAAAATGGAAACCTTCGACAGTAGCTGTTATTGTATACAGTAGCTTCTATTGTATACTTCTCTAGGCACTCTTTACCACACTTGCCACTCAATACACACATTCCTTCATACTGACAAAAAGCTATTTTGCCATGGGAATACATCCACTACAGACAAACTCATTCAAGTGTATCAAACACAATATAACAATCTTGGTAACAAGGTGACAAGATCCCAACATTTCCAATCTATCAGACCGAACAATGACATTTTACAACACACAAAGACATTCATGATGACAGTTAAGACAAAGATAAGATTCAGAGAGAAAAGACATTGAATACAATACCTTCAACATTGAGTTTAGCACTGCATGTTACTTCACCAGCTGCATTTGAAGCCTTGACTGTGAAGCTGCCTGCATCCTCTGGGAATGCTTCCTGTATTACTAATGAGCAGACTCCATGTGCTCCATGGATAATTCTGAAGTCAGGAGATGTATGAATTTCATGGCCTTCTCTATACCAAGTGATTTCAGGTGGGGGCCTCCCTAAGACTTTACAGTCAAAACGAGCTGTGCTCCCCTCCACCACATCACAATTTGTGATCTTCTTGTAGAACCTAGGGGGAACTGCTCTGTCAACTGCTTCAGACCCACTCTCTTCAACTGAAATAGGACATACAAAACAGAAATGACTGTAAGACTGGGTGTACTGGCATGTATGTTGTTTGGTGAATTGTTTGCACTATGACAAGCCATGCAAAAATAAAATAAAATCAGCATTCCATGATTTTTATTTTTTTTTGGTGGATTTCATCCTAGTTCAATTGAAGGTCAATTTGGTGCATGGAATTTGGGGAGTGCTTGAATACAACGAGCAAGTGACAGTAACGTCCCCTGTGGACTGTACGTGGTGGTAGTGATGTGTTTCATTTGGTTTTGGGTGATCAGATCATACCAGGATAGTAACACTACGTATTATTCTTCATTTTTTCCCCTTTACCTTACCTGCAAGGCTCCATTCAGTCATCCATTTATCCTTTTGTCTATTCAGATTCTTTGCTCAATTTCATTTCTTCATTGCATGTACATTAAATTTGAAATGTCATGTATAATTTTGAGTTTGATGAAACAAAATATTTCGTAAACTAAATCACTGGTATGGTCTGTGCATGAGTGGATGAGTGAGTAATATAAAGAAAACTATGGCTCAGCTTCAGTCTTTTGGTAATTTCATGAAAATCTCAATATTCTTTTTTCATATTTTCAATTTGGAAATGATTTATTTTTTCCCATTTCTTTTTTTCATTTTGCTTCTGCATTCTTTAAGCAACCTAAATGAATTTGACATCTTTTGAAGTTTGAACTTACAGATATAAGTCATTCCAGTATGTGTGAGTGAAAATGAAAGAGAACAAGTACAATGAAATTGGTAATTTTAGAAAGATGAATTTACAGCTCAGAAGATGATTCATCATATAAGAGAACAAATTAACAGAACCAATGAACTGAATTAAGTAATTTTCAAAAGTTTGAACGTAAAAATTTCAAAATATTTGATCATGTAGAAGAATACAAAAGAACCAGGTAAATATGATGTTGATAATTTATAACATTCATTCTCTAATCAACATCAGGTTTTTTGATCTTATAAAAGAATGAAACAAGAGAAGCAGTATACATAGAGCTTAAAGTGAGCCATAGCTGTTTGTGTTTGCAAAGATTATGAGGAAACAACAACAACATCATCAAATACGGTTTGCATGGCCAAAGACCATTATTTAATTATTCCATTTACTCATTCATTACAAAGGTAAGAGCTTGGTGTGTAGTCCATTTAAGTGTTTGTAGCTTCCACTGTTTCCGTGTGTTCTTCCGGCTTCGATTTCATTCAGCAACAAACTGAAAATCTTCCACTAGTATGAACAAGCCTTCATTGTTTTGGAAACAACATTTTACCATGTACACCAAACAATCATGGTAACATCAAGACATGCATCTTTACAAAGTCTGAAGTTACACTACTCCCCGAATTTTATCAAATTTTATCCCGAATTTTATCGTAATGCCTTGACTGTGGTAATTTCTCAGATGCATATCTGTTTACAGTATTGAAGATACCCATTCCCTGAAACAGTCTACAATTGTTACTTGCGAAGAAACAGTGAGAAGTACAAACACTTGAAATATACAACTTTTCCCTACAAAAATGAGGAAGGCAAACAAAAAAATAAAAGTGGGCATATTTCACTGTCACTGTCACTTTCATTGAGCTTCATGTTTTCAAGTTGTTAACTCGTAAGTTTTTTCCTATTGTTGGCAGTCTTTGCTGTTCAATTCTCAGTGAATAACCAGCAGAAAATACTAAAAATCTAGAATAAAAAATCTATTATACATTATCAACAAAAGCAATTTATTTGCAAAAGCTATTTCATAGATCTAAAACGTTCTTTTTTTTCATTTTTACAGCAATATTAACACTACAATAAGCAATAATGCTATTTTGATGTTTCACAGCTGATAGCACGTTCACTTTAGGGAGGTATGCGGCTACTTCCATTTTGCGGTTTGGTCAGTCGCAAACGCCATCACATGAGCAGCATGCCATCTAATGAAAGTATTTTCTGATGATCGAATTATTCACCTGACAGTCATCACAATATTGCTCCTGAATATTTTGTTTTAAAAGACTGAGTGCAATTAATATATCTCTACATGCTATGTATGAGGTAAGGAGATCTCATCACGACAGGAACTTTGTTATGGAAGACAGTCACATGTTGTAGTGACATGACTGACCGCAACTGGGAAATGGAAGAGGCTGCGACCACCCTAGAGGGAATGCACCATCAGCAGCAAAATATTTTGAAATAGCATTAATGATAACTGGACATAAATGGAAAGCAAAAGGCCCTTATCCCCTATACACCATAAGCCTACATAGCAATTCTTCAAGTATGGACATTTAAAAAGATAAATACTTAGTTTTCGAGAAAGTAAGACAAAGATTACAAATTTATCAGTTCTAAAATATAAAGGTACAATGAGAGTATAAAAGGGTGAAAAAAAATTACAAAGGTTTCATCTCTTCAAAGAAAGCATGCTGCCATTGAGTGTTGGTTTAGATGGGTTAAATGAAAAACCATTTGGTTAGGCAGAGCATTTGGCAAACACCAGAATAAGATCAAGAAATTGAGCAATTTTGTTATTACTTGGCAGTGCCTTTAAGCAAATGGCAGCACAATTTCTTTAGTATGGTTAAAATAATTGGACATAAAATGTCATTTCAGATCAGTTGGTAACTGTCCAGCAGTAACAAAATCAATTGCATTATGATTGGGTGATAGATATTTGGAGCAAAGCATTCCAAGGTGAGCACAAACGAACTGAATTGTGATTGGTTGATATTGGAAAGAACTGCTTTGTGATTGGCTGGTATTTGAAGGAAGGCATTTCCCAGGTGTTCACACACACACACACACACACGATGTCAGTAGGTTTGCAATTTGGCACCATTTGTATTAAAGCAACAACACTAACTACTACTGCCAAACACAGTGCAATGTGGTTGCAGTATCTACACCTCTCAACACACTCGTCCTGTCTTTGATCAACTGACCATTTATGGTGAAAAAATCAGAAAACAGGACTAGTGGGTTGAAATGGTTTATCTAAAGAAAAACATGAGGGTCTGTGGGGTTAGTCACAAACCTAAAGTTCTGAAGGGATATTTCTTTTTTTCACGTCACCCAGGCTGGAGAGGCGGTCGTGGCCACTACCTTATCTTCTCCGTTGTCTGGTTTCACACAGTTCTCATCTTTTATTGCTGTTTTTTAATTTTATCTTGTCTTTATAGCTTATTTTCTTTATTATCATTTTTTTTAATTTCCACACTTTGTTCACAGTAAAATCCACACTTAGACAAAGGTAAAAAAAAAAATGTTTCCTGACTCAAGGCTTACACTCCATTTACAGTGGTGTCAGGTGTCTTGGTAAAAATTCTAGTCCATGCCATGCAGTTTGTGATGAAATAATAAATTAAAATATCTGTGCATGTCAGTGATGATCTGATAGCACTAGTGGCCTTATTACAAACTGAACCCCTACAAGTAAAAACTGTAGAAGGTTCTTCTTTTTTTTTTTGCTTTATTAGCCATAGTATTCATCATCATCGAACATACCTTCCACTTTAAGCATGGCAGTTGAAGTTACTGAGCCTTTGTCATTTTTAGCTTCACATGTATAAGTGCCTTCATCTTCTGGGAAGGCTTCTGTGATATGCAACCGGGCGATGCCTTCTTTGTAAGACATCTGGAAATACTTGGAAGGCTTGATTACTGCCTTGTTCAAGTACCATGTGATCACTGGCTCTGTAACGGAAACATTTACATACAAGCATGTCAGATCATGTGATCATCACATGAC
This sequence comes from Glandiceps talaboti, assembly GCF_964340395.1. Classification (NCBI taxonomy): domain Eukaryota; kingdom Metazoa; phylum Hemichordata; class Enteropneusta; family Spengelidae; genus Glandiceps; species Glandiceps talaboti. Next base: position 11,792,515 of record NC_135568.1, on the reverse strand, counting down.
ACCTCCTAGAAAGGTCTACACACTAAAAAAGAAAAGTTTGAAAGTATCGAAAAAGCAAAAAACTAAACACAAAGATGAACCCATTAAGAACCCACAGGCTGATTATAAACGTTTGATCACACATAGTCCAGCATCCATTTGCTTATTCATGACCTTCGGGACGTACAGATGATTGATTCTATGTTTGGGTAAGCTTGTGTTTGTTCTTCAACCTCTTAATCAAAACATCCTGGTAATTATTCATATAAAGGAATGTCAAGATGAAATTGTTTCAAGTGCCAGGAATATTTGGTTGCAAAACTGTTCAAGAAATACACTATAGATAATAGAATAGAGCCAATAATCCTGAAATCTTCACACATTAGTAGCTTTACCTTCACAGTGAAATTGTTACTATGTAACTTTCTCTGATACAAAATTGCTACAAATGATATTAAAAACACCACTGTTACCTGGCCTAGCTATAATGTGGCATTCAAATTCTGCAGGGGCACCTTCCCTTGTGCTGTAATCCTTCAAGCTTACTCTGATGCCAGGTGCTTTCTCCTCATGGCGTTGAGACTCAGTCTCAGATTCAACCTCAGACAATCCAGGTGTACGAGCTGTCAAAATTCAAAATAAACTCATCTGTACATTTCATTCAAAATGTATCATCATTAAAAAGTTAGAGAAATATCCAGTAAGAATCCAAAACAATATTGTAGGAATACATCACAGTGACACTGTTTGGCATTACAACAGAATCGGGGAATTAGGACCAATCACCAATCTGATAAAGACTGATTAACCTGGTTAAGCCAATCAGCTATCTGATAACAACAGATTAACCAGATGGCAGATGGAGTTTTGATTGACCAGACTGTTAAGCCAATCAGCTATCTGATAAACAAGATTAAACAGGTGGAGGTTGGCAACCAGCCTCCACTTGGTAGAGATCTCGGAGGACTTCATATTCGCCTGCTTTCTTTCTCTTTTACTGAGGATAGTAAAACTTTTGGAGGGGCCTTTATACTTACGTTCAACCTTGAGATCAGCTTTAGCAGTCATTTTGCCTGCAGCATTGACAGCTTCACATACATATGTACCAGCATCGTCTGGTTCTGTTTGGATAATGAGTAGGGTGTACTCATCTCCATCATGTAACAACTTGAATCTCATTGTAGGGAAGATCTTAACACCACTCTGTAAATCACAAAAATTATACTCACGCATTAAAACTTGCATGTATCAATTATTCTAATGAAATAATACAAAATATTTTGAAGCAACACAATCTGTAACTGAGACCCTAGTCTAAAGTTCCAGCCACTGGTCCACCAATGTAACCACTCTCTACCCACTCATTTATGAGCTTATTACATATGCAGAAACAACGACTGGCTCTTTCAGGTTACTGAGACCCTAATTTTGTCTGAAGTCTCACTGCAAAATCCACATACACATTAGAACTTGGTTGGGTGCAATTCAGTGCCAATCTATCATAATAGAGCTTTTTGAATATGCACAGAGAGGTTTCTAACTGACTCCAGAGTTTTATAATCTTTAGGTTCCTCAGAAAATTATGAGAAGTCTATGTCAATTTTGTATCATATCTGAATACCTAGTATTAACTTTTCCAGTTATTAGACATGATGTATCATTTTTTAATAGCATATCCTAACTTGTGAAACTACACATACAAAGACAATTTCTCAGCACATCTCACCTGGACATTACAGTAGATCTAGATAAAAAGGTTGTTTTTCTTACCTTGTACCACGATACCTGTGGACTGGGAGATCCTGTGATGGTAACAGTAAATTTAGCAGGCTCACCAGCTTTGAGTGAGATACCCTTCAAGTTGGTTGTGAATGATGGTGCAATCTTCTCAAACGGCTCATCTGGTGATTTCGATCGTTCTATGTTCAAAATAAAATACAACTTTCAGTATATCATATAAATCATTTCATTTATAGTTAGGACGATGTTAGGACTCGCATAACAGGCTGGAAGGACATTTTAAATTTGCTCTAGAGAGCTTGTCACTTTAAGTTGTGCCAAGTTTCAACACTGATCTTACATGTATACAGTTGATGAAATAACAAAATCTGGTTATATTTACTGTATTTTTGTTGCCATGGTAATAATGGTAATCATCTATCTGTGTGACTTGTCTCTTTCCTTCCAACTGTCAAATACTGAATCCGATGATTAGACTTCATTCATAGTGTTAAAGATTAGAATCAAAATCAACTCAAATCTTCATACAGACACATCAGATGTTTAGTACACATCTATTAAACACACTACTAATGCCACTAATCTTCTGTATTAACTTTCTATAATGCAGTCACATGGCATGCTTTAGCCTCATATCTGCTTCAACTCATTACTGGTAGAACTTATTCATCATTTTCTTCTAACATATATCCATACAATGAATGCATAACAACAATATTAGTCCCATATGATTTGTTGTTGACAAAGTAATTTACAGATGCAAAGTATATGCATGCACTGTCAGCATGATTTGCACATGGCTCTCATGATTTCAGCACATGATGTTCACATGACCCTTGAGTGATATAGAAGTGGTTAGAAAGTGATACATAGCTATACATGAATACATGAATACAAAGCCATGTCTGCTGAAGAAAATGAACATTAAGCTTTAAGAATAATAGTAAGATATGCACTAAGACCATGCAAACTTTCACTTCAAATTCTGTTTCTTTTTGGGGTTATTTCACTTTCAAACTCTTTCTTTTTGGGTTATTGATGTGTGTTTTTCTCAATGTAACTCATGAAACTGTAAAATCACTACACACTTATAGCTTCCATCCAACACAGTACCCCTACTTAAAAGAGAAGTGGAGCACAGTTTGCTGAATTATTTACGTATGTATGACGACATAATGTGAGGAATTGTATAGAGATGTAAAGAGTATGTGAAACTGAGAAATTTACCAAAATGATAAAAGAAAGAAAGATGGCCAATTTGTTTGATGTGTTCAGATAACACTTGCCAAGTATAAAATGTATAAAATGAAATGTTGTGAGGAAAGCACCTGTAATTGTTTTGTACATTGTGAATATAGAAATGGTAAAAGAAAGAAAGATGGCAAGATTGCTTATGTGTTGAGACACTTGTATGAAATGCATAAAATTGAATGCTGTCAGGAAGGATCCTGTTTTGCTTTGGATGTTTTGTATTGGATGGAAGCTGTCTTTTAAGTTTGCATGCTAAGAGATACCTTGCACAGTGAGTCTTGCTGAGCATGTAGCAGTGCCACTATCGCTGACAATTTGGACAGTAAAGACACCAGCATCATCTGGTACTGCCTCAAGGATAACAAGTGAACAGTAGTTCTCCTCTGTAATGATTTGGAATTCCTTTGATGATTTGATTTCAGTACCCTCTCGATACCACGTCACCTCAGGCGATGGAACACCTTCAAATTTGATATCAAAGCGGGCTGTATGACCCTCTACAACAGCGTTATCACTCAGTTTCATGACAAAATAGGGTGGCTGTTGCTGGACGACATCTTTGCTTGGTTTAGGAGTTTCTTCCTTCGGAGGTTCTTGGATTGCAACTTTCTTGCGCTCACCTTTTTCTTTTAGTTTGATTTGAGTTTTTCTCTCATATTGGCCTCTTTCCATTCTATAAGTGCTTTCTGCTGATGTTATTTTGGCCTTTTCAAATTTAGTTCCTAACTCGTCGGAGACGTCAACCTTCTCACCTATAAGAGCAAAAACAAATATTAAAGTTTAACAAATTTTATTGTGTGCATTGAAACAACACTTTTACATCATTTTCATACCATACAAGTTTAGATTCTTTCTCACCTTGTTTACCTTTTACCTGTATCCTTTCCTATCGGCGTTAGATTCTCACTTCCAATTTCAAGTCACCCCTGACATCTGAGGAAGGAGCCTAATGAATCATTTATTGAACAGTTAATCTCAAAATTGCAACCAGGCCATTTTACTCATAATTCTAGATCAAAAGATATAACATTACTTACCCTTGTGTACTGGTCTAAGGTGAGCTGTTATTCCATGAGTTGGGAAGGAACGTCTCTCTCGGAACGCTTTCTTCAGTTCTACACTAACTGGTTCATGTTTGGAGGCGGTTTTTGCTCCTAGATGAAAGAAAGAGAAGGTTTTACAAATGGCACAAATTGATTGTCACTTGATCTCTCCGTAAATTAGGAAATCTGATAGAGTTCAAGACTTGGTGTCTTTGTAACTAAAACAATTCCATAAAGGGTTAAGCACTATAACACAATATTCAATAATCCATGGAGTAATCAGATCACAGACAGTTCTATTAAAAAGTTCTAGTTACAAAAACAAAATAGAAATTTACACCATAAATTCATCAGTCGAATGACCTCAAACCAAATTTTCAAAATCATGACGGACTCTGCGGTATCCCTTTTTTTCATATGTGTCTAATGAAATTAGCGAGACACTTTGTACAGCTACGAACCATTTCAAAATGTGAGCATAGAAATTAGCAGAACACACTTTGTATTGTAATAATATACCAAACTATCAGACAAACGTCATGTGATATATACGTACCAATCTTAGTATGTTTGAGTTGGACTCCATATCCTTCTCTCTTCTCAACTTCCAATCTTGTGGTGTGAGACACTTCACCAAACTTGTTCTTAGCTACAACTTTGATCTCTCCAGTGTCATAATGACGTGTTCTTGGGATTTCTAAGTAATGCAGACCATCAAAAGCTATCTTGAAACGGGAACCCTAAAGAAAGCACAGCAAGAGTTACCAATCCATGTTAGTCTTCTACTTCATTTGAACTTCCTTCTTTTCATGGTTGTGTGCACGTGTGTGTGTGTGTGTGTGTGTGTGTGTGTGTGTGTGTGTGTGTGTGTGTGTGTATGTGTGTGTATGTGTGTGTGTCTGTCTGTCTGTCTGTCTGTGTCTGTCTGTCTGTCTGTCTCTCTCTGTCTGTCTCTCTCTCTTTCTCTCTCTCTCTGCATGTGTTGTCTGCCTATCTGTGTGTGTATATGGCTGTGTGTGTGTAACAGTGTGTGTAGGTGGTATTATTTTCAGATATACCTACCTTGTGAAGCATGATATTATCTTTAAACCATGTAACTCTAGGTTGTGGGTATCCCGTAACTCTGACACCAAAGCGTGCTTGTTCTCCTTCCAGAGTGCGTACTGGTTCTGGTAGTTTCACAATCTCTGGAGCGCATGCTTCTTCTTCATCTGACATTACTGCTTCTGGAGGCTTGATGACACCCCTAGTTCAATGACAAATAACAAAGTACATCAGAAGATAACACAAAATATGATACCCAACGTCATTGAGAAATAAACTACATCTGAAAATAACACAAAATATGACACCCTAGTTCAGTGAGAAATAACAAAATACACCAAAAAAATAATACAAACATTGAAACTGAGAACATTTTCCTAAAACTCCATGATAAAATAACAACTAAAGTTATGAATCTAAAGTGATCTAACAGACTGGAGCAAGAAATGGAGAAATTTTTGATGTATATGTGAGATAAACAGTACTATATTAATGCTACCGTAAAGAAAAATATAAATGCCTTACTTCTTTATTGCTTCTTCAAATTCAATGGTTCTTTCAATACCTCTCATTTCTTCTGGCAGTTGACTTTCCATGATTAGAGACATTTTAGCTAGAAGAGGGTAAAGAGTTCAAAGGTTACAGTTCAAAGGTTACAATGCTGATTGGGGTACAATTTAGTTTTGTGAAGTTCAAAATAAAAAGAAGTTTTCCAAGATGTGTAAATCTGTCAACACTGGTTCAAGAATTGAACACTGCCAGTGTACAATTAATGACAGACATATGTGTAACTTCAATGAAAAACTTTTTCAATGGAAAAGAAATCATGTGTAAAAAGTTGAAAAAGTATGTGTGTCTGAGATAATAAACTAATTTTGCAAAGACTCAAATGCATAACATAGTGTTGAGACTTGATTGGCTGCTACACAGGTGTAAATGTATGTACCAATCATAACAAACGTTTCTTACCTTTACACCTGAGTTCAGCTGACATTTCAGCAGTGCCTGCTTGATTGGTTGCTACACATGTGTATGTACCAGAGTCCTCTGGATACACATATCCAATATCCAAGGCTACAAAACCAAACTCTGCTGTTGTCTTGAAGCGAGAACCTATAGAAATATAATAAAAGTTGGTCAGATGTCAATAAAATGTGAAACCACGAGTTTGAACTCTTTCTCTATTACAGCTCAAACAGGTGATTTTCAAGTATGTTTCCACTAAAAAAAATCTTATTATTTTTTGATGCTTCAACACCAAACTCTGATGTTGCCTTAAAGCAAGAACGTATAGAAACACAATTATAAAAGTTGATCATTCTCCTCACAAAATGTGAAAAAGTGTGGAACTTGAGGATCTATATTAAAACTGCATCCAAATAAACGTTGTGATCTCAGCAAGGTTTACAAGAAACACACCCCATCCCATCCACCCTACTATATTACAGGGTTCCCAAGCTTTTACAAAATCCCAGGCCCTCGATCCTGCAAACTACAAAGATGATGACAGCACACAAACCTTGAGGTATGGGTTGTCCGTTCTTGAACCATTCAACGTTCATGGTAGGATCCCCAAGTGGTAGAATACGGCCTTCAAAATGTGCATCCTCGCCTTCCTTCAGTGCAATCTTGGATATTCTTCTCTTGAACTCGGGTGGTTGCAACTTCTCTTTTTCATACATCTCATCATCAGAGTATGTATCTGGCTGAACATAGCTTGGTACAACACGTGTTGGCTCAAGTGGGGGAAGCCTATATACACAAAAATCAAATAATTTACATTTTCAGTTTGTCCAAATTTGCAATTTTTAGTTGTACATCAAGATACCCACATAAATTTGTTTGTAGGCAATAAATATTCTGAAATTTAATAAATATTCTGAAATTTACAGCGGAATATAGCAAGTTTGGATGGGTGAAACACCTCTCATCTGATAAATGACAGTTTGGCATAAAGGAACCACAATGCAATACCTGACACTGTTTGGCAGAAACATAAGTCGATACATGACACAGTGTACTAAGCAGAAAGGGTACCCATAAGGCAATACATGACACAGTTTGGCAGAATTTTGACTTTAACTTACTCAGATGGTTCTTTCCTCTTTGGAATGATGAAATGCCTCTCATCAATAGGTGGTGGGGGTAGCTTCTCAATGATGACATTCAATTTTCCCCGACATGATGCCCTTCCAGCTGTATTGAAGGCTGTACACGTATACCAGGCACCGTCATATCGTCCCGCTTTGTCAATAGCCAGACTATACTCTCCATTTGCACCTTCCATTCTGTAAATAAAAACAACCAAAGTCACTTCTGGATCAGTTATCTAACCTTAAAATTGACTATGAAGATGGCAAGGGATACTTGAAAAGAATTCCTATCTCTTTGGAATGGTGAAATGATCCTCATCCAAAATATGACACACTTTCACAGAAAGGGTACTACATGTCAGAAAGGGTACCATAGGTCAATAAATGACACACTTTGGCAGAAAGGGTACCACTAGTCAATACATGACATAGTTTAACAGAAAGAGCACTGCGTGTCAATATATAAGATAGTTTGGAAGAAAAGGTACCACATGTTATTATTCACGAACGTGTAACTGGAGGCAAAGGTAGTTTATCTTGGAGAGTTAAAGTCTTACCGGTATGGTGTTCTTCCTCTGGTGATGTAATGTCCATCTTTCTGCCAGCTAACTTGTGGTGGCGGTGTCCCACTCACTTTACATCTAAAGACTACAGGTTCGCCAAGCTTGACTTGGACGTTATCAATTTTCTCCACGAACTGGGGTGCTACTTTGTGTTGTTTAGCTGTGGATAGAAAATAATAAATAAATAAATAAATAATGTTGGTTTTTATACAGTGCTTTCCCACTCTGTGTTCAAAGTGCTTTACATTATTATTACACCTGGTAATATTTGTTTGCTAAACAACAAAAACACAAAATAAGTAGGGACTAAAATGACTTCTTAAGTACATAAACATGATGAACCAGTCTGGTAATTAGTAAAAATTAGTCTTTGAGAACTAGCTAAAGACTGCAAAATCACAAAGATTTTCTAGTGGTGAAAATATCTAGGTGTACAGTATCTAGTATAAGTACCTGTTTTGCTTTGTTTTCGTGGGTGTTTTCTTTTTCTTTTTTTCTTTTTTTTCTTTTTTTTTTTTTTTTGGGGGGGGGGTGTTTTGTTTTTTGGGGAGGAAGGATTTTTACAAAGACTGTATGATAAAATAACTGAAAGGCTGAAACGTGAAATGAATTAACAAGTACTTGAAGGATAACATTTAACTTACGATCAACATTTAAGCTGACAGTGAATTTAGCTTCCCCTGCTCTGTTCTTAGCAACACATGTATATGTCCCTGAATCAGATGGCATAGCATAGGTGATGAGTAGTGCATGTATGCCACCTTCATTCACGATGACTTTGTGTGTGACGTCACTCTGCACTCTTTCACCATCTAAGTACCATTCCAAGTCTGGTGGTGGGCGACCCGTCAAACGAAGGTTGAATCGTGCTATCTGTCCTTCTCTGACGTGGAGATCTCGGGGTACTTCACGGAAACAGGGACGAATGTGTTTCTCTTTTACTTCACTTCCTGGTGGACCTCTATCTGGTGTCCTATATGGTGTTGTATCACTAGAGGAAACAAACAAAACAAACAGACTGTAAATATGGAAGAACTTTTTGGTGAAACTTTACCAAGTCAATTCAGCTTCTTACATAACAGAAATAATATTGTGAAAATTGAGAAATTTTTTAGTGTAACTTTGCCTAGTCAATTCTGCTTCTCACAGTAACAGAAGTGATATTTTTGTCTTGTATTTTTAAAAGAAATTAATATATAATATTTCACTAACAACAAACTTACTCAAAATGTTACATGTTGTTGCTGTGTTGTAAAATAATCTTTTTTGGTGAGAGACTGTGTTTGTGAACTTGTGTGATAATACTAAAACTACTTACCGTTTGACCATTAAAGCCATTCTGCCTCTCATGTGTTCAGACTCTGTGCTAACACCTGCAGCATCCACCAGTAAACGACCACCAGTTCTGGCACGTCCAGCAATGTTAGCAGCAACAACCATGTATGTACCGCTGTCTTCTGGCAACGTCATATTGATACGTAGAGAACAAAATCCTTCTGTGTAACGTATATCATACCTCGTTGATTTATAGATCACCTGACCATCTTTGAACCATTGCACCTGAAAGAAGTCATTCAAACAATTTCAGTTGTTAGTTATTTTCAGGAGTTTATATATCAACATATATCAATATGACACACACATAGCTACATGTATATAAACCTCAATTGCACAAATGAACAAAATTCTGTTTTTTTCAGTGACACTGTCCAGTGACCAACAAGATCTTCAAAAGCATGTGTTTGGACTAACAGCATCTTCAAAAGTAAATTGTTGGTGGTAGAAGTGACACAAATGTACCACTAGTAGAAAATCATATCAGTATGCTGTAAGTACAGAGTTTAATGAGTACCGTACCTTTGGTTTGGGGTAACCAGTAACTCTGCATGTCATGGTGGCAACACCACCTTCTAGTAATCTGATATTCTTCAAATCTTTTACAAATTCAGGTGCTTTGGCATGATCAAGAGGTATATCACTGACATCCATTTCAGACTCAGTGAGTTCTGTCTCCGTCTCTGTTTCTGTCAACGGAACGCCTGATTTCTTGTCCCGGAAACTGATTTCTGAATGGAGTCTATCTTCAAAAGGTGGAGCTTTGATATCCTGTTTTCAAAAGAAAAATATACAATGGATATAAACACTTACATTCTCCTAAGTTAACACTTCATTAATGGAGAGTTTACCATGCACATTTGGAATGGGGCATACAATGAGATACCACTTTTCTATTGGTTATATCAGGTCATGTGGGTGTCACATGGACATCATTCAAATGAACCAATAGGAAAGAACAAGTTTGGGGGAATGATGTATGGAACAGTGAATATATGTGTAGATTACTGTATTACTTTCAATACTGAAAATAAACGAAGTGGAAGTATCTGATATTTTATTTTTGGTGTTGATTGATGAAATTAATGTTTAAATTTTATCTAAAATAATCTGAAATGATAACTTTGATGAAATATAATGTAGACTGTATGATGAAGAACATGATTACAGTTTACAATCAGCATCCTATGACACTGATCATGTGACTACTAACACCTTTCTATTGGACACATCAGGTCACATGGATATCACATGGACATCATGTGAATATGTGAACCAATAGGAAAGGGCAACAGTTCTTGAAAATCAGATACAATGAATGTAATTTGGTAATTCTTTGAGACATAACATTTGAAAGATAGGTGTATTCACATGATCGTGGGTGTGTGTTTTATGATAAGTTTATTCTGAAAAGGAAAAGAAATGATTGATATTATTAGATAATATACACACACAACATGCACTAAATTAAATGTTTCAGTTCATTATATATTTGACAAAAAGGTGCAGTTAACATTATCCAAAAACACAGCTTGCAAAACTGCTGCTTAAAATACGAGGAAGATATGGTGGGAAATAATAGTGCAGGTTCATGACACCACCACATGCATATCACATGCACAACACATGTTCTCTTGTGCTATTACCATGAGATTCCACATGTGCATCTCATGACCAACACATGATCACATGATGTTTGTGTAGACAACATGAATTGCGTCCATGATACCCATATGGTGGTTACAGGGTTGTTGGCTGAGGGGAAGATACAAGATGATATGGGTTTTTTTACTTCAAATGCCAAGCTACAAACCCCTTCAGACAAGCTCCTGTCCATGTCAGACTCAGTCAAGCTTAGTTTCTTCTGCCGATAAAATATTTCTTTCTGTAATCGTGCTTCAAAAGGCGAAACTTTGAATTCCTAAGCAGAACAAGCAATATAACCTAAAACAGTTTAATATCTAAGTGCTTAACAACATATTTTAGCTGCAGACAAAATTAACAGCATGCCTGTAAAAAAAATTGTAAGTAGATATTAGTCAATTGCTTGGCAGTATCTCTGTCGTGTCCGAAGACAGTATTCCTCCAGATGTTCGCAATCTTTCTGTACGCCATTTTCAGCATGTACACTCATTGCTTAAGCAAATTTCTGTTAGTAGTGGTCTCCATTTTACTTTGTGACTAGGTTTACTCATATGCTGTTATACATGCTAGTCATGCCAACCCAAGGTGAGTTAACCGACCTCTGACAACGATCTGTCAGCTTCTACATCTGATTCACGAGGACCTTTCTTTTCTCTGAATTCTATCTCTTGGTGTAATCGTCTCTCAAATGCTGGTACTTTATAGTCCTAGAGATAGTGGTAAATAACAGGAATGAAACAAAGCATATAGATTATTCATACAACAGTCAACACTGGAGTAAAGTACTAAAAATCTTTCTCTATGTGCTACACCCGTTTATAGCATCCATATCAAGTGTAAAAGTATACTGTTCAATTGGTTTATTTACAAGCCTAGCATGTGGCCTTTCTAATGTGATCAATTAGAAACTGCAACAGTACACTTGATATGGATGCTATAAACGATTGTGGTACATACAGAAAACACTTTACTTTGGTGTTATAGGTTGTATTTACACACTTTTAAAAAATCGTTGATATATCATTACACCGTGGACCTATTGTGAGTGTATCACTGAACTCATGATGGGTACGCCCTCACTTTACTTCTCGGGATACAAGTTTATAAACACTTAAAGAACTATCCAATATAAATAACGATTACTATATTAATAGAGTTGGGTAATTCTGATAAATTTTCAATCTATACATATCAAGCATTAAGCTTTAAAGGGGAACACAACTGTAAAACATGCCTGCAGTACTGTTCCCCTCTAAGATGTATTAACATTAAAGCTTGCTGTACAAATTATTTTTACTTCACTTGGATAAATGCTACTGTAACAACACAAAAGACAAACAGACTTAAACTTGCTGGCATGCCTTTGAAAAGAAAGCAAAACAAAACATAAGAAATAAAAAAAAAATCACGCCATCACTTTCTTCTGAAGCTGTAAACTAGAAATTATTATTAATGCTTAAGGAAGACTATGAGTTAGTTCAGGACTGCCACATCTTACTTGTAAGTCTGGATGCTTCAATATTATGAAATAAAGTTAGTATTAGTCATACCAAGCATCAGTTTGGCGGACAAACTATGCAATAGATATATATTTCTAATTAAGTTTAAGGAGCCATAACTTAGTTAGAGATGGGGTTAGACCCCCTAATATACACTTAATTTGCATCTGTAATGAATGGTCCACTATGCTGCAGTTGATAAGCAACTATGTGGTCTGCTATACTGCAGCTAACCAGCAAGTGGTCCACTAGCTGCAGTTTACCAACAAGTAAGTGGTCCATGATGTTGCAGTTATTGAGTATTAGTGAGTAAACCATGTTACTGCAGTTGGCCAGTAACTGAGAGGACCACTCTGTTGCAGTTCAGCAGCAACTATGTGGTCCACTATGCTGCAGCTAACCAGCAACTAAGTGGTCCACTATGCTGCAGTTAACCAGCCACTGGTGGCAACAAGCATAAGTTAGTAAATTCATGTAAACATTGACAGCGAACAAACAAACAGAATACAAACCTCATCATATAGGATAGCACTATCCACATCACTACCGCTGTCATACCGTTGTACTTTGTCAGTGGTAGGAGACATAGGTTGTGATCTTTTACGTTGTTGTAGTCTGCCTTCAAGTTCTCTACTGATACTATCACGTTGACTTTTCTCTAGTTCTTCTTTCTGTCGTAACTGTTCACGCTGATTCCATAGTTCATAATGGCCTGTAGACAAATATACAACATTATAACAATACATGAGCCAGGTTCAACAAAAAATATGGAATAAATACCCAGTACTCTGGTTGTTCTACATCACGGCAACGTGCGTCTATGTCACAACAACACATGCCTACATCATTGGTTCTGCTGTGTTTGAAATAAAATACTCAAAATTGCCATTACTTTCCCCAATTATTTTTCATATTACCGACTAGATGGCATAATTATATCATTCCCCAATATTTTGCTTCATTCAGCCGGAAAGTAGCGACTCATAGTGACATGCGCCCCTTAGGTCACGAGTATTTTCCTTGGCTGAATATAGAAAAATATTGGGAAATAATATAATTAAATTGCATATTTTTCAAAAATTAAAGTTATTCACATGTCAAACTAAACTGTGTTTTATTCTACGACAGCCAAACTCACAGTGACCTGTATGCATCAATAAATCACACCTTTTTAAACATTAAAATGATTCTAACTATCTATTCATCAAAACAAGCGAAGTACTCTTCTCTATATGAAAACTGTTTTAAAAAAACTATAAGAAAACCAATTCAATATTAATTTTGAGACATACTTTCAGCTAGTAATGGTGCTTTGGTAGTAGCTTCACCAGACATATTGACAGCTGTACATCCGTATTCTGCTATGTCTTCTTCTAACATCATTCTTATTGACATCTGAGCCACACCACTGTGTTCATTAAATTTCATTGTAATTCTGAAACAAAATAAACAAACGATAAGTTATAAATAAAGTGTCACATTGAAATTTGGTGCTTCAGCCACAACGTTCCAAATACTAATGTTATGTGCATTTTGAAAATTGTTGAAATTAGTTTTTGAAAAAACATCAAATTTCAATGCATCAGGATTTTGGGTTATTTTTAGTGTTCAAATTATTAGAAAACAAAGACAAAACCGGTTGTTTCAAAAGAGAAGTTTTACTTGTGGGTACAATACATGTACAAAACATGTACAAAGACTGTACAAAGGGTGGACAAAGTATGTACAGAGCATGCATAGAAATAGCATGTACAAATCATGCACTGAGTATGTAGAGAAAATGTACAGAGCATGTACAAATTGTGTACAACACATGTACAAAGCATGCACAAAGCATGTAGAAACATATACAAGGGAAGTACAAAGTGTGTAGAAAATATGTAGAAAGCATGTAGAAAGCATGTACAAAATGTGTAGAAAACATGTACAAAGCATGTAGAAAACATGTCATACCTGAATCCACTTCTGATTGGTTCACCATCCCTAAGCCAAGTTACTTCAGGCATGGGGTTCCCTCTGACTTGGCAGTCAAAGCGAGCCTCACCACCTTCAATAAATTTACAGGGTTGTAATCTACGTACAAATACTGGTTCCTTTGTTTCTTTGACATCAACCATTGGTTGCGTATCAGGCCTACAAAAAATAAACAATAAACAAACAATAAATAAACAAACAAACAAACAAACAAACAACAAACAAACAAAGGTATCTTTGATATTGATCATTGTATTCAATTCTCAAACTTTGATGCCTTTTTGTTTTCACATTAACCATTGATTAGAAACTAGGTCTACAAAAAAAACAACCAATAAACTGAGTTTTTTTAACATCAGTCTTTGGCTAGGCATAAATAACATTATTATGTAGCATAATGCGTTAACTTGTGTCTGCTGAGAGCTAGAAAACTACATACAAAAAGTTTTGACACAGAATGCAGACTTTATACTTACACAGCTGCTACATGTGATGGAGCTGCTAACAAAATGCAAATAAATCTGAGTTTATACTTACGCAGCTGCTACAGGTGATGGAGCTGCTAGTTTAGGTATCTTTTCTGGTGGTGGTAATGCTTTTTCTGAGGAGAACAAGAAAAATATTAATTTGATATATTTTCCTGTATCTGACAAGAACTTAAAAATGTTATCCTGTTCCTTTTGATGTAATACAAGAAATTTGGAGGCTCAACATCTTTATTTTAGGGTATCAATTTATTTTCTCATTGAGTTAACAAATTATTCATCAGTGATTTTAGATTTTAAAATGAGTTGATTTTAATAACATTTTGACCTCAATGTAAAGAATTTGAAAGATCTGGGATTTTTTTCTTGATTTTGACTGAGAATGTGGTTGTGGTTTCTTGACTTAAGTAAAAGCAAAAGTATAGGACTTATACATTATGTAGTATGACTTCTGTATTTCTGGATTGTATGGGTACTTCTACATTAAGTGTGGACAGTCTACCTGATAAACAAGAAAGTGAAGATAGTTCAAATCTGTTAGAGACAGAGTTAAGTTCTTACCTCGCACTGTCATATAACAAGTAGTAGATTTACTTCCCGCTGAATTGGATGAGGTACAGGTGAATTTTCCAGCATCATCCAGGAATACTTCTGGAATGGATAACATACAGACGTCGCCGTCTTGCTTGATATCAAAGTCCATGGACGGTTCAATAAGTGTTCCTTCACGATACCACCGGGTTTGTGGTGGAGGTTGTCCTCGTACTATACACTCTAGTGTAACTGAATCACCTTCTAGGACACTTATATTCTCCAGTGGCTGTACGGAACAAAGAAGGCACAAACGTTATCTCACAGATAGGAAGTCTGGGTCATAAAGGTTATCTCAAAAAAGATTTACTAAGTCTGGATCGTAAAACTGAACAGAATTGCAAGGTTCATAGTTCTGAAGGTTTTACACTCTTGCTTGAGTCAAATACTGTTTGTAAACAGATCCCAAATTTTTCGCTGACGTCAACGTCATCATGGGTACATTATACTATATGGAATTACTACATATCATAACGTCTCTAGCAGACTACAAATTAAAAATTTGGGGGAATAAAATCAAAAAATTTTGCTGTCAAGGTGTCAAAATTTTATTGGAAGATCATATCTATGGTGTTTACTAAGAATTGTTGTCAAGGAGAGCGTAGTCATGGTGATACCTTAGTAAACACTGGTGGTGATCTCTGAGGTAGTTCTGGTGCCATGGGAACAGCTTCATCTGTTGGTACCCGTTGTGGTGTCACAACTTCTACTGGAATTGGTTCTTGAGTGGTGGTTACTTTTGTGGTGGTTGTAACTTGCGTAACCTGTACATGAAAATTAAAATAATTACAGTATGAACCTAGAGGGTCTACACTAAATTTAGCTCCCTATCTCATCATTGATACACCATTCCCAGCTCCAACTGGTCACTGTGTGGTAAATCAAAGGATATGTTCAAAACAGATACATGTAAGAACTTAGGTCTAAACATATCCACTGATTTCTCCAAAGTTAGATTGTGTGGGATTTCTTACCTCTTCAGTTGTCATGGTAACACTTGGTTTTTCATCTTCTGGTGGGCTTTCTGACTCAGATGATGATTCTTCTACAGAGTGGACAACAAAATACAAACATTTTGAGAAATATTCTATAAAATTTCTTTCTCATGATATATTTTTATTTTAGAAAGTGTTAATATAAAATATCTTCTCAACAAGATTATCCAACAACAGGAAAACATCTGATTTCTTCAATTCTTTGACCAGCTTTTCCAAACAGTCTACTTTGAACTGCCAAATTATAATCCTAATCTGATCTGGGCATGCTAGATTAGGATCAAAATATCCATGTGGAACATAGTTGTCTGAAAGAGCTATAAGAAAAATTTGACCTAAACAAACGATACGTTTTAATCCCAACTGCTGAGATAGTAGTAGGTAATCCAAGACAGTGGTATTCAAACACTGG
This sequence comes from Glandiceps talaboti, assembly GCF_964340395.1. Lineage (NCBI taxonomy): Eukaryota > Metazoa > Hemichordata > Enteropneusta > Spengelidae > Glandiceps > Glandiceps talaboti. Next base: position 11,775,867 of record NC_135568.1, on the reverse strand, counting down.
GGTTTAAAAACCATTAGAAATGTTATGACTTACTTTTGACGACAATGTCAGCAGTACAATCGGTTACACCTGCTGAGTTTTCAACAGATATAGTGTAAGTACCGGCATCGTCTTCTTTAGCTGCAGGTATAAGCAGCACACATAGGTCTCCATCTCTGCTGATAATCCTATGTGGTGGCGATGATTCAACTTTCTTATGATTTTTAAGCCAGGTTATTTCAGGTTTAGGTAATCCTTTCACTTTGCATTCTAAACGTACTGGCTTTCCTTCTGTCACTTCACGGCTGTGTAAGCGGTGCGCAAATTCAGGCGGCTCAGTTGCACCTAAAATTTGATAAAAATTAGTAATTATAACAACAATTTGACTAAATTCTGCTCAAACATCATATGAAATTGTCATATATTTACACAAACTCAAAAAGTGAAAAAATTAATTTAAAATCTGCAAAAAAAAATAATTTTGATTAAATTATTTTGGCGGGAAAATAAGTCAACATACCTCTCACTACAAATTTTTGGTGGGAAAATAACCTCACTATAATCAGTTTAGCAAGAAAACAAGTGAATGTAACTTTCACTACAAAATATTTTGGAGGGAAAAATAAATGAACTCACTACAAAATATTTTGGAGGGAAAAATAAATGTACTCACTACAAACAATTTTGGCATGATTATATGTGAACGTACCTCTAACTACAAGCTCAGCATGGGTAGTTGCTGTGCCTGCAGAATTTTTAGCTGTACAGGTTATTTTGCCCGCATCTTCATCGAATACTTCTGGTATAACCAGGGTACATTTGCCTTTATCACGATAGATTGTATAATCTGGGGAGTCTTTCTTCTTCAGCTCTATACCCTGCATACGCCAGACGATGCTCGGCTCAGGGGTACCTGTGAAAATCAAATAAAAATGTTCATTTACCTCAGTCATAAACTTTACATGTTGAAATATTTAAAAGTTCTTTGATAAGTGTTACAAAATCATATCAATGTCTTAGAAGGACATAAATACAACTGCATTAAAAACAGTCATCCTTAACCATCTGACCAATCTTTATTTTGTGCATATACAACACATGGGACAAAAAAATAAAGTAGTAACTTCACTTCACACATTCACATATTTATCAAGAAGTAAACTTGTAAAATTGTGTCAAAATATGAACCGTAGGAAATACTCTGTTTTTCATCATGAAATGGCATAACCCACAGAATACAAGATCATGTTGCCAAGGTCAAAGGTCACTAGAACTCAGGGATAACAAAGTTGCTATGGAAACCCCTGTCTATGTGTGATGCTTCATTAGTACTCACTAGGGATCCCAAAACTGGCATCAACTATTGTTTTGATACTCAAGTCATGTAAATACACTACAACCAAGACAGTGGAATTTGGAAATGAGCAAACAAGAAAAAGACCAAGCGATTTGAACTCTGGCAAACATGGATCACTATAAATTATCACTTAATACTATCAATAATATAACCTAGACCTACATGTAAGTAAATGTATTGTATAACACAATTCTGAAACTTGATTCTTTTTATGACTTTTTCCACTGTAGGTTATACTTGAAGACTATGTACTTGGTAAACCAGATTAGAGTTAGTAAAGTCTTTGGGATACCATTCCCTTTATGAGTCTTTCCCTTCTAGGTTATTTGAAGACAATGTACACTTGGTAAACCAAACTACAATTAGTCTTTGGGATACCATTCCCTTACTATTCTAGGTTATTTGAAGACTATGTACTGGGTAAAACAGACTAGAATTAGTATAGTCTTTGGGATACCATTCCCTTTATGACTCTTACTATTCTAGGTTATCTGAAGACTATGTGATTGGTAAAACAGACTACAGTTAGTAAAGTCTTTGGTATTCTTAGTAGTCTACAGGGATACTATTCCATTTGTGATTTCTTTTCATTGCAAGTTATTTGAAAGTTATTTGAAAGTTATTTAAAGACATGTAAATAGTTAAACAGACTAGCATTAGTAGAGTGTTTGGTATTCTTAGTAGTCTATGAACATACCATTCAAATTGAGATTTCTTTTCAAGTTATTTGAAAGTTATTTGAAGACATGTTTATCACTTTAAACAGACTAGAATTAGTCAGGTTTTAGGCATTTAAAGTAGTCTATATGGATACCATTCCAAAAATAAAATATATAGAAATGTTTTTCTATTAAGAATAATTTTCAAAAGAATGACAATGAATTTTCACATAAATGGGCAATATTCTATAAGGGTCAAAAGTACGTTGAGTGCAAATATGGCTTGGATTTTTGACAGGTTAATTAGCAGGCTTTTTTTCAAATAAGTTCAATTATTACTCAGATATTGTGTTAGTGTGGTTTTTTGAGCAAACGGCAATCAAAATGTCATCTCAGTACATGAACTGATACAGACTTGAGGTCAAAGGTTATTGACTGACTACTCAGGAGGTTACTGACACAACACATGCACTTTTAAATACTGATCTGTATACTGCCTCAAAGCAAACCACCAACATCACAGTTGACTGACTGTAACTATTCCTAGGTCGGAGGTCAATGGTTACTGACTGACTACATGTAAGTCAGAGGTTACAGACACAACACATGCATTCTTCAATACTGACCTGTAACTACTGCCTCAAAGCGAACCTCCTTTCCTTCGAGAGCAGCTTGATTTTCTAGCGTAGTGGTGAACTGTGGCGCCTCTTCTTCTTCTGTTTCGACTTGTGGTTGTTGTGACATGATTGTTCTTGTAAACTTGGTGGTCGTCACAGTAGTCTGGGGTTGGAACCTACACCAAAGAATAACAACAACACAACATTATGCTTATTATCTACACACGCGGACAACACGATCTTGACTACCATGGATGGAACCCTTTAAATAACATACAACAAGTAGTTATACTTGTATCTTAGCAAACACACCACAAAAATATTACAAGCCAATGTTTGAACCCTTTAGAAAACAACAAAAAAGTTACAAATTTGCAAGTAACTGCAAAGATCAGCCATGTTGGACCCTTCACATGACATCAACAAATTACATCTTCCAACCAAATATCTGGTTTCCATGGTGAAGTTTATCTTCACAAAGTTACCAGACATTTGGTTGAATATTCATAAAACAATACAAACAACACTCATCCATAAATTTCTTGGAGGAGACACCACATTTATCATAAGCAATGGATGGCACATTTATAAAACAATACGACCGTTCACATTAAAACTAAATTTAGTAATGAAACTACGCATATTTTTCAGTGATAACACGAACCTTTCACCAAACAACAATAACAACAATAACCAAAACTCAATTATCTCGGCAACAAAACTACAAATATCTCAATATTGATACATGTAGTTGGTTGGTATCACACTCACAAACTACTTGTTTTAAGTGTTGCCTCAGAATTATAGTTTTACAAATTATCCTTTCTGATAAAACTACTCATTATCACCTTAGTAATGAAACCAAAGATATCTTACAATGATGGCTGGATTCTTTAGAAAACAACAACAACAACAACAACAACAATAAACAATACTTAGATATCTTAGCAAAGAAACCAGCAAACTACAAAAGTTCTCACAATATGAAGAACCCTTGTACCCTTGTTTGCACTGTTGTTTCATAATGTTTTTTACAAAATTATCCTTTCCAATAAAGTACCATTTTTCATCTTAGCAATGAAACCATAGATATCTTGCAGTAATAGCTGAATTCTTTACAACACAACAAACATGGAAACTTAGGCATCTCAGCAAAAAAAAAACAACACAAAAGTTCTTACAACATTTTAAAACCCTTCTGGGCCCCTTTATAATGGAAAAGCTGATAGGTCTAAAAATAAATTTGTAAAAAAAATATATTATAAAAGAAACTTTGCTTTGTAGAAATAAGAAGTACATGCTTTTTATTACAAAAATATATGTGGAAGTAAATAGCTTTTGCCATACCAAACTACTTAGTCATCAAAAAATGAATTTTTATAAATCTGACTTTGGATATGAACAGTAGGCCAATATTTATTTTCTTTGAAATAAGCAGCATGTACTTGACTAGCTCTGTTTACTATATAAACTTTGACATCGGACACATGATTAAGTTTTCTAACATTGCCTTGAACATAAACAAGAATACAGGGAATGGATCTAAAAATTCTACTGCAGGAAAAATTTAATGAAGTGAATATAAATCTCTGTAATTATTCCATATTGGGTAAAACTGATTCGTGTATTCTGAAAAACCTCTGAAGGAACTATGACTAACCCTGACTAGACACATATAAGAAATATCATGGCATCCGAGGCATGTTACAGAATGAGAATGCCCGTCAAATATCACAGACTCGAACTAGAAAACATCATAAAATTATTCCTCAGAAAGACAGCATATCGGTAAGCAAATCCAAAATTACAGCCAAAACATTGACTAATACCCCCTACCTTACACTTCACATATGTCCCAATCCAAGAGAGAGAGAGTGGGAGAGAGAAAGAGAGAGAGTGAGAGAGAAAACTCCGAAACCAAGAGATTGTAGAATACGGCTAGGGAGCTGAGGTGACTTCACTGATATTTTATCCTAATGAGATGAGATGCCCGGGGTGATGCGTCTCTAACTTGGTGGTAATTTGATGCAAGCTAGATGAGGGTTAGGGATGGCCATAATAGGTGAAATAACTCACTGAGATTCACCAGAAGGGGCCTACAATATCAAGCTGCAGCTTTCACTGTCTCATTACATATCCAACGCTTCAATCGCTAAGGGCAACTACGTTTGTCTGTGACTCAATCATATTGTATGGATGGATCTATAGTCAACATTGGTTTACGAATTCCTTAACAGCAGTACGAACCAGTTCAGTGATTTTTAACTGGTTGAAGAACACCTACATGTACATTTTGCTACTCTATGCAATCTAACATGACCAAACTCTCAATATGGCCTCTGAAGTTTCATCTGACTGTCTGCAGACTGCAATTGACTGGCAAACTTTTAGCTGGTTGAAGAAGATCAATGAATTTGCTATATACTGGAGGCAATTTAACAGGACAACATTACAAACACAGCATCATACTTTCTCCTGAGTGCTTGCAGACTACAGCTAACAGTGAAGTTTTGTGTAATACATGTAGTTGGCTGAGGGTGACCAACACAGTTACTGGATGTAACCTTATGGCCAAATTATAAATATGGTCTCCCGACTGTTTGCAAAGAAGTGGAGGAGAACACAACTTTTTATGAACAAATTATGATCTTCACTGTAGACAGAGAAGATGCTATATTGGTAAGTCAATTTTGTTTGAAAGTTTAGAAGTCTTTGGTACGACAATCTGAACATTCTCAATATTAATGACATGTTTGTAGATTTATTGACGGCTGCAGAAATCTAATATGAAGTGGATATGGCTTTGTAGATATATTTGAAATTCAAACCTCACAGCGCTGAAATAATTTGATAAATATCTCTCTTGATATCAGAGGTCAAAATTCTTCATGTTTTTATACAGATTATTTATCACGGCTGATATGATAAAAAGTCAAACATTCATAATTATCCAACCAATTTCTAAATAAATAATTTTGTCATTAACTATTGGTGAGTCTAAATTCTCATAAATCTTGTAATAGTAAATTTTGTCTTGTCCTTATAACTTCTTGTACCAAGTGTATTTTTATTGTAACCACATACATGCATGTGTCTATGTTTTGGTATCACACCAAAGCTGGCTATCATATGACACAATTTTAACCACATCAGTCTAGACATAGACCCTCCACCACACGGAGGGTCTATGGTCGAGAGGATAAATTTAATTTAATTACATGATATTTGCACAGATTAATATTATTTATGCTGAATTTCCAAGATTCCTTCCTTATTACTATATTGACATCAAAAGTTTTGAACATCAGCAATCATATGTATAAATATTTTCATATATAGATAGAACCTTCATTCTTACATGTATGTGAGTTAATGTTCTATAAAGTCAGACACACATTTGGACAAAACATTTGGGTAAAATTTCTAATTTTTCCGAAACTTTTTGGAGTCCTGCAAGTTAATTTTAGAGTCTAACCAAATAACTTATCTTTATTTATTTATTAATTGAAGTCTCAAGTTAGGATAAAAATTATATTTATAGAAAAATTATAAAAATTGAATCTTCATATGATATTAATATGGTATGTGTAACTTTTTGACAGTTTTTTATTCAATTTTAGACAGGATTGAAAGAAATATTCTTAAACTGTGAATTCATCTCAAAATTTGGAGTTAAAAGTGATTTTATTTGTAAATATTCATAATTTTGTTGCTATCATGTGACAAAGTATCACCTAAATGCATAACTGGTAGTTACAGGCAAATGGAATAGCATGTAAGCATTGAGGCTCACACATAGCTGACAAGGTCAATTGTCCTAAATTCTATCTGATACTAATTTTACTTTTAGCTATCATAAATTCAGCTAAATTATTAATAGCCAAAAACTTTGCCAAAAAATCCTACAAATTTACACAAAACATGGAGAATCTCAAGACATATGTTGTTAAAGAGAAGAAATATATACAATAATTGTCAACTACAAAAGAATGCTAAATCTTGACTTCAATATCCATTTTTTTTTTCAGTTCTGTAGTTTGATGTCGTGACTTGACTACGTAGGGACTGTTGAAACGTCAGCAAATAGTTGAAACATCAGCAAATAGTTGAAACGTCAGCAAATAGGGGAAATATTTGGTAATATATCATACTGGGGATCTATTAATGATATAAACCACAAAGTTTTATTGGTGACAGAATGCAGGAAAGGATCATAGCTAGCAGTGCATGGTATGAGAAGGTTTTGATTTGGTCACATGGTTTTGGTTCTGATTTGGATACAAGCAGCAAAGATTAGCTCATCGAGAGAGTTTTGATTTGGGACTGATTTTGATACAATAAATATAGACGAAAGAAGCCCAAGAATGCAATTGGAAAGCTGGAATGTGAAAACTGAGGACAGATGACAGAATATCAGAACTGAAAGGCTGAGGTTTTTGATCACTATATGACCAGAGATCACAATTTTGTCTAATACAATGCAAAAAAGATAGGACCCCAAGAATGAATTTGGAATGGCTAAGAAGCCAAAAAGGCAGATATTCTACCCACTGTGAAATTCTACCCACTGTGAAATGGGGTATTTTAGCCCACAGATGGATAAGTTTGCCATGGAGGAGTTGGCCTGTGACTACGTTTGTGTACATCAATGTCACCTGGATGTACCTGAGACTATGCTTGGATTAGCCTTTTCATTACTATGACTTCACAATGTGTGCAGAACAGAACGATTGGACATTTGGATTCACAAGAATTCACAACAAATAACTGGTGCAATAAAGTATCGTGACATGAACTAAACTAGACATCTGGAATTCTATTCATTGAGATAATGATAATTGACTTTCAATGAAATCACAATCTGCACTAAACTGATATTAAAAACAGCATTCTTTCTTGACTGGACTAAAGTACATGTTACTGGTACAGTAAAGTAATTTGGCTTTCTTGTAAGCTTCAGTTGTTATTTTGTTCTGTGTTTTGTTCAACTTTGCAAGTTACACGTTGTTTAGTCTGTCAATTATAAGCTCAGCTGGAGAGATTGTGATCACACCACAACTACCAAGCATTGACATTTCAACTTTAATTGATGCTGTGAATATCATTGACTTTGTGTTTGTGTGTGGTTGTCATTTTATTTTGTTTCATAAAAACAATAACTGAACAATTTGAAATCGCAAACACACACCAAACACAACTGTCCAGTCAAACACATACTAACACTCACCTATACACACAACTGTGATATACCATACAAACAGAACATTTCAACAAAAGTAAAATTTAAAATCAACACAAATATTCATCTGAAGAATCAACCAATCAGCAAAACTGATAATCAAATGCACAGTCATCTGTGTTAATCATCAACCAATCAACAAGGGCCATCTGACATCAAATGGACCCCTCAGCCTACTGATATTTCCACTTTAATAGCCATCTTAAAACCCAATAAAAGTTCAAGACATGTCAAAGGTCGTTACTAAATATAAACAGACTTAGCACATGCTAGGAAATACTTGTAATAATTTGAGGATAATTAATAGCCGACACTGTGGCATAAATATTTTGATTGACTACACAAACAGGGAGGCACATCTCAAAGTCCACATTTCAACAAATGTAACAAACAGGGTCAGATGCTGACAATATAACACACATTTTTGATATTATGAATGTCAGAATATTTGCAGTGATACAGATATGCAAATTTACAGAGCAAATTCTGGGACATATTTTGAGAAGAAGACAGTTCAAATTTCAAGTCTTAGAAATGAAAAACCCATCAGATTCTTCAGAAGAAAAGTCCATATTTCAACAAATGTATTAAAGGATGGTCGGATGCTGACAATAGAATACTCAACACGTTTCAAACTGAATGTGTTATGATATAGATATGTAAATTGCCTAAATAAACTTGAGGTCAGGACTTTGAGATGATGGGAAGTTCAAATTTCAATATAAAATGAAATACACATCTTGAGAGGCAAATTCCGTATTTCAATCAAATGTAACACATAGGGCCAGATGCTGACAACTACCAAACACAAAATAACCAAACAAGTTTTCAACAGAATATGCAGTGATTATGTAAATTGACTAAATGAACTTGAGGTCAAATTGAAATATGGGAAGTTCAAATTTCTATGAGTGAAATAAATAGGTTTGTACACTGACCACAACTAATACACAGTATGAAATACCAAAATTTCAGAAGTCTGTACTGTGGTTTACCCATTTCAATCAACAATGCAAACAAGGTCATGTATTCCATAATTATAGAAAAAGAAGATCACATACCTTGGATAGAATTCGGGTTGGCTCGCTGGACTGGCGGGAACAGCTGTAGAGAGAAGGGATTAAAAATAAACATACCATCAGCTGGACATGCTTGAGTATGAGTGAAGCATTGGAATGTTAAGTATGCAGCCCACTCATAACTATGCCAGCTATGGAGAGAATACGTGGTATTTTCAGGATGCATGTGTATGTTGTGTGCTACCCTGGGAGCTATCAAAAGTATCTCAGATACAAGGCAATGGTTCTCAATGCAACTAGTCTGTATGTTTTATTATTTCATTGCTCATACTTGCAATGATTTGCCCATATACATTTGTGAGTTCTGCTTGGGGAATAAAAAAATATGTACTGTCATTCCTTTTCTCATACATATTTTTGAGCTTTCCATGGGGGAAGTACATCATAGCATGTCATACTTTGACATATGACTTATCATTTCTGAACCACATATCTCCACTGCTTTCTCTCACACATTTGCAAGCTCTCTTTGGGGCAAATACAAACTATGTTCAACTTCCGTCATTAACTATTTGTTATCATTTCTTTGCCGATATTGTCAACAAGTTGTTCATATATACATGTATTGGTGAGTTACCCTTGGGGGAATTACAAAGTATGGTTGACTGTATTGTATTGTATGCCTTGTTCAGTGTCATTTCTTTACACATATCCACCAAACTGTCTTCACTCAAACATTTCACTGTACACTATTTTACCCACAACTCCCTCTGGATTGTACTCTCACACATACACTTCTTCATCTCAGACAAATCTCACTTTTTTTCTAAACAACTTTTTTGTCATTTTCAAATTGTACTTTTGTCATAGATGAGTTTCTGAATACCCATTTCATCAGTTCAAATAACGATTTTTTTTTATAGAGATAGAAATCTGATAAAGTTTTTCACACTTTCTTGAAAGGCCAGTGTTCTCAACAGATGAAAAAAATTGAGGGTGGCTAATTTGCATATATATTAGCATACTAATTTGCATTATATTTGCATAAATGTGCCTTGGGCATGCAGAATATTAACAAGGAAACTAGAAAAAATATTTGCATTGGCAAGATATTGATTTCTCTGAATAGGTATAACAAAAGGAATTTACATGTTAAGAATCTCTATACATACTGACTACCCAAGTTAGTGGTTACTTGATGTTCAAAAGTATTAAATTCAAAACATGTGTTTTGTTTTGTTAATTGTTGGTCCATTTTTATGCACAATTTGCAACTTTCTATTCAATCTTAATTATAGTTTTGATACATATTATTCAAATGTAATTTGCCTTAAATGTTAAAGATCCAAGAATACAAATCAGAGAGAGCTATGAATAAAATATTATACAGTGCATTTGTAAGTAATGTTTGGGAGAGATACAAAGCATATTATATTGTATTTCTGAGTTTTATCATTTCCTTTGCACATATCCTCCACTACTTTCTCTCATATATGCAAATGCAAGTCTGGTGGAGGTGGGGGTTTCTCTCATATGTATAGATATGCGAGTCCGAGTCTTCTTTTCTTTTTCTTTTTTTTTTCTTTTTTTTTTCTTTTTTTTTTGGGGGGGGGGATACAAAGTATAAATATTATCTGTCATTTTTTTTTTATCATTCCTTTCCACATATTCTCAACCACTTCCTCTCATACATATATGTAAATCTTTTTGGAGGAAGAGGGAAGGGGTTTCTCTCTTGTACAGGGGGGGGGGATACAAAAGTATAAATCTTGTGTCACATTTCTAGGTTTTTTATCATTGTTTGCACATATTGTCCATCGTTTTCTCTCAGACGTTTGTACACCCTCTTTAGATGAAATACAAAGTTTGTAGTTGTTGGAATAAAAGATACCTTTCATGGATATTTGACCAGATGTGTGTTGTGTGTTGAAGCATGTTTCAGAACTAAAACACAGGAGACTAAAGACACAAAACAGTCTACAATTTCTTTTTGACATCTGTACAATCTGAAAATTGTGTATATTCCAAACATAATAACGTCATTGATTTGTTGGAGATCAGATTGTACTTTTAATCATCTTGTATACTTCCACAATGATTTTTTGACTGTGTGAACTCCAATATTGTATCACACTGTACTGTCATGAACTGTGTTGCATTGTCATATATGATATTGCCCCATTTTGTTATGAGGTAGTGAACTATATTGTACTGTTCCATATATACTGTATGGTACTGTCCTGTACTATACTGTTGTGTCATGTGCCATGTCCTGTCCTGTCCTGTACTATACTGTTGTGTTGTTTGTTGTGTCATGTCCTCTACTGTACTATTATACTGTTCCGTACTATACTGTTGTGCCATGTGTCTTGTCCAGTACTGTACTGTACTATTATACTGTTCTTAATATACTGTACTGTACTGTACAGTACTATACTGTTGTGTCGTGTCCTGTACTATACTGTTGTGTCATGTGTTGTGTCCTGTGCTGTCCTGTACTATAATGTTGTGTCGTGTGTTGTGTCATGTCCTGTACTGTACTAGTATACTGTTCTGTACTATACTGTTGTCATGTGTCGTGTCCTGTACTGTCTGTACTGTACTATACTGTTGTGTCGTGTGTTGTGTCCTGTGCTGTCCTGTACTGTACTATTATATTGTACTGTACTATACCATGCCATGTGATACTTACGCTCTACAAACAATGCTGCAGAGCATGAAGTCCGTCCAGCTTGATTCACAGCTTGACACGTGAATCGTCCTGCATCTTCATCAAACACTTCAGCTATTACCAGGGAGTGGTAATCTCCAGCTGCCAGGATCTGATAATCACCAGGAGTGACCGGTTTACCATTCATGAACCATGTCACTTCTGGGGCAGGTTCACCAATCACTCGACATTCAAATCTACAAGAGCCACCCTCCATCACACGAAGGTCAGTAAACCTCTTAATAAATTGGGGAGCAGTTGCTGGGGGCTTGGCACCTGTAGATAATGATAACAAGCGACCTATCGGTCAGAATAGCTCCGCTGTTTTTTTTTTAAATTTAATTTTTTATTTTGGTGACATGTAGAAGTGGTTCAGGTCTTCAGCTCTTCGAGTCACTATGCAGTTTTGTTTTAGCGATGCAATAAAGTGGTTAGTGGTTTCATATGTCTCACTATAAAACACATTTTACACAGAAGTTGGTAATGTATTGTACTTTTATACCATAGTCACCATTTTATAACAAAAATCTACTGTTATGAAAAATTGCACAAAATCTCAGAAAAAAATGACTGGGAAATGCACACAAGAAAAAGAAAAAAAGAGGATTTTGAGGTTGGCTATAAGTAATTCCAGTGTCTTACAGCTGTAACCCTGGAAAATTTTAATGAAGAATGAAATAAACTAGGGATCTAAAATAATTTTGAGGCAATTTGAATTTCAATTTTCTAACAAATTTACAAAGTCAACAACATTCAACTTGTTCTAGTTGTGGTAGATATATATAGGGAAGAAATGTATTAATCGCCATCTTAGTTTCCGTACGGCGACAATCTCAAGTACCCGGAAGAGAGTCATTCTCAGCCATACGTTACAGTGGTAACACTCGTTCATGTTCGGTTACCTTTCACAAAGAAAACACAACGAAATGGTTGAAATGATCTTTTTTTAATTTCTTTTCATCACAACAACAAAATCTGCGTGATCAAAAGTGTTGTAAACTAAACCAGAAAGAATTATCGGACTGGCTAAACTTCCCGATGAACTGGAAGGTCCTACTACTTCCAAGTAAGCCTCGATAGTACTATAGTACGTGAGAAAATCGTCTCAAACTAGCGATACAACTTTCAAAATATAACTTGACATGTCTTCATTTGTTAGAGTTATACAATTCAAGACGGGTTTTCACTCGAAAACAACAATTCTGTGAATAATGACAGTGACACTCTGAACGCAGCGATTTCTCGGACGATGTTACCACTGTAACGTATGGCTGACAACGACTTGCTTCCGGGTTAGTCCCTCGTGCATACGGGTGGATTGTCGGCGATTAATACATACATGTACATCGTCTGATATTTTAATTCACAGTGTTTTTTGTGACCGGCGCCTGTCAGCAGACTCTGCCATTTTTTTTCATCATTCCATTGTATTTAAACCTTGTACTTGACATTTCGCAATATTTATAATTCTCAACAAAATACCTCAACATGCCTCACTTCGCTCGTACTCAAAGCAGCCCCGCACGTAGTCCTGCTTGCATACGGAGGAATTCGGGACTCGATTCTGACAATTGTCCCTCCCCCTCCGGTGTTTAGAGTCAAGTCAGTAATACAGACTCGTGCACCCGAGGACTACCCCGCGCGGTATGATCACTGACACTGATGACATGATGAGAGAGAACCTTTTCGGATTTACATGTAAAATGGGGAAAGATACGCAAAACATAATGCAAAGTCTGAAGCCAAATTAAAGTTGTAATTATTTTAATTATTTTTACTTGCCAAATATTTGCATTTTGGAAAGGCAAGACACGTTCATGTCGTTTAACTTTACATGTGAACTGTCGGCCATATTTAAACTTCAACCGCATGCCTGGCATGCCCTTCCTTACAATTACGCAAGTTGTCTGAATTCTGGTTCACTGTCATTCCAAATTGCACGACAATATAGAATTAACCACAAGTTACATGTTATCTGAAAACATCACACTTTTATAGTGGGTCTGAAGTGTGATTTTAGTGAGTACTAAGAACGTCCTGTGTTGATACTCAAGATACTTGCTGTGGAAAATCGCTCGGTCGAATGAGGTCACCTTCAGCTTCTGGTCGAATCAGGATAGAGTATGCAAATGAGGATGTTGCGGATTGGCTGATAATGTAGAAGGGTGCAGAATTGGATTTGAAGTTTACAACCCTGTTTCGAACAAACGCTTGTCATTTGGGCGCCCAATGCGTAGAATTATGACTATAGCACATATTACATTGCTTGTTTGACGTCAATAGTGTCTTTTGAAAAGTGGCAGTTTACTTAAAGTCTCGTCGACTGATTTCCAATATGGCGTCGGTCATTATGCTCATTAACATATTCATTTTTTTTTCAAATTACAAAAAAAAAATCATAAAAAATAAAAATGAGGATGTGCTGACTTGAAATTAACAAATCTGAGTAAGCTACCCCCTGCGCATCAACACGCCAGATATCAAAGCAATCTAATAAGAGGTTTTCAAGGAGTTGATGAAAATGACATTTTATGAAAAAAAATCATAAAAAATTGAAAATGGCACAGATCAACTTGGCATGAACAAATCTGAATAGCCTCCCCCCAGGGAACATGCACACCAAATATCGAAGAATTCCGACTGTCACTTATGGAGTAGATAGTAAAAATATAAAAGTTTGACGGACACCTATGATTCACTCTACTCTCTATACCTCAATACCCACCTATACCTAAAGCTACGCTTTCAGCTTTCGCTGACAGCGGAGCTAAAAAGACAGCAGAGGGGTGTTCAGCCTCTGATACAACTCAGCTATATTTAGAATTTATTTATGAGTTATAATGACAACAGAACATCTACCAGAGTTCACAATGAAAGCATTTCTTTCTAATGCATACACTGTAAACCTGGAAATATTTGCTGAAGACTTATTTTCACTTATTTTGCTGGAAAACAAACGCACAAAAATAAATTGTGACTAACATGTCTTCTTATATATGAACACAATGTACCACAGTGAGTCTGGTAATTAGAGAAAACTAGTCTTGAGAACTAGCTGAAGGCTATAAATTCACAACATTTTCTACTGCTGAAAATAATATTAATAACAATATTGAGCTCCTCTCCAATTTTTATTGAATATATCTTTGATTCCTTGATGAAAAAAGGTCCCTGTTGGAACTAGTACAGGTACTTATCGGTAATAATGCAAATTTTACCAAATTTCCCTCTCTCTGTAATCCTAATGACAACTTACCTTCAACAAAAAGATTAGCTCTACATGTAGTTTCGCCTATTGGGTTGGTTGCTATAGCCATAAAGTTGCCTGCATCTTCAGGAAATACTTCACGAATAAATAATGAGCTCAAATCAGCTTCTGTTTTGATCTAAAAAAAATGAGGAATAAACAACGAGTGTAAGAAGTCAGCTATACATTTAATCTGAATAATGAAGAAATAGTTTTTTTCTCGTTTATTCTCTGTTAAAGACCAGTGTCATATTAGGATTAACATCTAGGTGAAACAAGTTAGTAATGAATAAGTGTTCCTATGTAATCCTTGTGGCTCTTCTGATAAGATAATACTAATGTGAGACCCTGGGATTGAATCATGGGTCTTTAAAGGCCCAGTTCAGATTAGGTTTAAAATCTAGGCATGAAAAACAGTTATCTGGTAGACTTACAGAACAAGTTAGTAATGAACAAAAGTGTTCCTATGTAATCCTTGTGGTTCTACTGATAAGATAATACTAATGTGAGAACCTGGGATTGAATCATGGGTCTTTAAATGCCCAGTTCATATTAGAATTAAAATCTAGGTGTGACAAACAGTTGTCTGACACAGCTATAGAAAAAGTTGGTCCAGAACAAAAGAATGATCCCAAGTAATCCTCATGGCTCCACTGATAAGATAACACAAATATGAGGACCTGGGATTGAATCATGGGCCTTTCAATAGTAATCTAAACACATCCTGTACTTTAACATTGTATTTAGCAATCAATTCTAAGACTCAGTTTGAAATAGGATTAAAATTTAGGGGTGAGAAAACAGTTGTCCAGCATAGCTATAAAAGTTGGTCCAAAACAATGATCCTAGGTGTATGTAACCCGTATGACTCCACTGATACGATAATATACCTGGAAATCTCCGGAATCTTGTATAATAGCACCTTCTCTATACCAGGTAGTATGTGGTAGGGGTAGACCAGCTACTCGGCAGTCCATACGTATACTATCACCTTCTTTGCAATACACATCATGTAACATCTTGGTGAATCTTGGAGCTTGGGCAGGTTTTCTTGGTGCTGTGAGGATCAAAAACATATAGATATTATAAAAATGGACATGTATAACTAATATAGTTTGATAATGTGTATCTTTTTGAGGTGCAATACTGAGATGCAAAATTTGTCCAATATTCAAGCCATTTTTGTACCCATTTCACTACATATAGTTTGTACCGTTATTGAATCAACTGCTCTCCTCTAGAGCAAAACTCAAGAATCCCTGTCACCAATTTGTTAACAAGGTGAAAAAGGTATCATCATGTTAGCACTGACCTAGCCTCGTCTAATGGCCCAGTTTGGACTAAGATAAAAATCTAGGTGTGAGCAACATATGTCTGGCACAGCTATAGAAAAAGTTGATCCAGAACAAAAGAATAATACTATGCTATTCTCCAAATGTCTCCATTGGAACCCTGGAATTCTGCATATCTGACACTAATGATAGCAAATCCTCTCCTTTTTCACTCCTCTCCTATCTCCCATCACACCCCCACCATCCTCCTTCTATCCTCCAACTGACCTTCCACAATAAGTCTAGCAGCAGACCAGGCAGTGCCTCCAGGGTTACTGATTGTAATCTTGTAGCTACCAGAGTCTGCATATCTCACTTTGGTGATAACCATTCCTCTCCTATCTCCATCCACATACAGCTGTATATGAGGACTTGGCATAATTGCCATATCATTTCTAAACCACTTCACCTGAAAACAAACACAGGATGAATTTCTTTCAGAAAACATAATAAAATATTTTACTACAAAAGTTTCACCACAAGGAGCAAGTTTTGTGCTAAGTTCATAATTAATAATAATAATAATAATAATAATAACTTTATTTGCCATGTGTCAAAAATAGCATTGAAAATTGATTTTTCACATGAGCTCATAAAAGAAACAAATCGGGAATAAAACTGACAAAAAAAATAAGAAAGACACAACAGACAATAAAAAACACACACGGTACCAAAATACAATATTAAGACAACATATTTACGTATACATGTTTTCTATCAATAAACATGATTTGGAGGTGGGTTACGACGGTATGTTTTCAATTCATTTGTTTGACTGTTGTTAGCAGGATATTTCAACGACTGATGGATGAATTTAGATGAACTCTGGAAAGATTACCCTTGAGCTAGGAATCCATTTATTAGCTTTAGGTAGAGGTTGAATTGAAGGTTTAGATTTGGTAAAGATTGAAGTCACAGTATTACCAGCAAAAGCTATCAAGATTGAGAGCTTGAGGACACCCTACAGTATGGGGTTAACTTGAATGAGTGAACTGAGCTTGTGTTACTAACCTAAGGTGTGGGGTAGAATGTGTATGTGTGACACTTACCTCAGGAGCTGGGTATAAAAATTGCATATTGTGAACTGAGAGTGTTACTTACCTCAGGTATGGGGTAGAGTGTGTATGTGTGACACCTCAGAAATTGGGTAAAAGTGTGTATGTGTGACACTTACCTCAGAAATGGGGTAAAACATAAATGAACTGAGAGAGTGTTAATAGTTACCTCAGGTATTGGAGTTCCTGATATTCTACATTCTAGTCTGACTGTATCACCATCAGTGATAGCTGTATCTCTCAGTCTCTGGGTGAAAGATGGTGGAACTGTATCATCCTCAGCACTGCTGAGCTCACTCAAACCTGCACAATGACAAAGTTGTATAGAATCATCAAAATAATCTATACATTATACAACCAAAACAAAACTCACTTCCGTATATCTTAACTACACTGTGCCTTTTTTTATTTATCGAGCAATAGTTGAAAGTGTTCTCACTTTCTCCATCACTGTTTGGTATGGCAGTGCCACACAGCAGGAAAAGGCCATCCTTGACAATACAGTCTCCAGACACTTGAGAGAGAACCTTGGGATTCTAGCTGTACAGATATCTTAAATATTCACACTTTCAAAAATCCCTTAGATGGGACACTGAATTAAAAACTGTGAGACTTTACTTACTTATAACTTTAAGTCTGCATACACTTGAGATAGAACCTTGTGGATTTTTAGCTGTACATCGGTAGAGACCAGCATCTTCTAAGTAGACTTTGGTGATAAATAATGAACATTTATCTCCTTCAAATAGCAAATTAAAGTCTTCTGATTCTTTGATGGGTTTATCATTGAAGTACCAAATCACCTGTGAACATTTCATAACAAATAACAGATGGATTAATTATCTGTTTGCACATCTGTCCCTGTCTCTCTTTCTGTCTCTCCTGTGTGTCTGTTTGTCTCTGTGCGACTGTTGTCTCTATGTGACTGTCTGTCCGTCTGTCTCTTTCTCTCATGCATTCTTTCTTGTCTCTCTACCTCTATTTCTCTCTCACACATGCACGCACATGTACATCCACATATGCACCCACCCACCCACCCCACTCACTCACACACACACCCACCCACCCCCCACCCCCACCCCCCACCCCACACACACACACCACACACACACACTGATAAATTCCTACCTCTGGTTCTGGTGTAGCAGTGATGATGCAATCCATTCTTGTTCTCTTGCCTTCAATAATTTCCTGGTCCCGTAAAGGTTGGTGGAATGTTGGAGCTACTGGTTCCACATCTGAAATGAGCTCAGAGTCTGTAGTGAATGGTTCTTCTACTGTCAACTTAGCTTGACTTGTACCTTCGCCAAGTTTATTCTTAGCTACTACTTTGTAGATACCTGAGTCTTCTGGTAAGGCTTCACGTATCACTAATGAATATTCTTCTTTCTGAGACAGAATCTAAAAGATAAACCATAGTCTTAATATATCGTGTACACAGATGCCCAATCAGTCAATAAACTTCACCCCTCATTTTAGTTGTTTATACTTTTTACACATGTTTATCATCTCTTTATAAGTGTTCGTGACTATAGAAATCTGGACTGACTGTATAATAAACAAATTCTTAAATTGAAGCTAAAAAATCAGTGTAGGGCTATTTTTCAACATTTAATGTAGACTGGCACCAATCCCTTTCGAGATTTCTTTTTGTCTCATAATTTTCAAATGTATTGAATTTTTCATTCATTTCAAATTTTGTGAAGGAAAGTGTGGTCTACTTTTTTGTATTTTTCCCAGTTACTAGTAGTTTCTCAATGGTCTTAGTATTAACCCAACTGTTCACAATCACTTCTTCAGGTCGCTATTTCACACACAAGACCACAATTGTGCTTAAAATGTTTTCTTCAAATAAAGAGTGAAACAAGTCCTGAGACTT